>NC_082670.1:47250749-47562379 GCF_025265405.1 Mesoplodon densirostris
TTTCCAAAGGGAACACAGAGCATTCTCCCTGCACTTTCCTTTTGAGTTTTGTACTTCCCAGATGCGGTAGAAGGGAGATACTATTGCTGTTCACATTTACCCGTTCTAGTGGCTTAAGGAAAGAAGGCCTCCATTGCCCTTCTTTTGGCATATAGTTCTCCTCAACTGAACAGGCTTACAGGTCCCAGAAGTGTCGGGCACTCCGTCGCCTATATCTTAGAATCTAGTGCACAGCCTAGTGGCCTATGACATCATAAACGCTTGCTGGAGTTTAAGCACCGCATTGACACAGGCTGCCTTGGACCTGGGGCCTGCCTGTTTCTCTGACGAGAAATGGATTGTGTTAAGAAGAGAAGATATGGAACAACAGTGTTTCCCTGCCACCATTGAGCCTGCAACGCTGTAAATTCCAGTGAGGAAAACAACGTTTCCCTTCAAGCTCTTTTCCATAGGAGACACAGAGCATTCTCCCTGCACTTTCCCTTTGAGTTTTGTACTTCCTAGGTGCGGAAGAAGGGAGGTACATCTGCTGTTCACATTTACACGTTCTACTGGCTTAAGGAAAGAAGGACTCCATTGCGCTACTTCTGGCATATAATTCTCCTCAACTATACGTGGCTTACAGGGCCCAGAACTGACGGGCAGTCCTTCGCCTACATCTTAGAATCTAGTGCACAGCCTAGTGGCCTATGACACCATAAACGCTTGCTGGAGTTTAAGCACCGCTTTGACACAGGCTATCTTGGATCTGGGGCCTGCCTATTTCTGTGACGAGAAATGGATTGTGTTAAGAAGAGAAGATATGGAACAACAGTGTTTCCCTGCCACCATTGAGCCTGCAACGCTGTAAATTCCAGTGAGGAAAACAACATTTCCCTTCAAGCTCTTTTCCAAAGGGAACACAGAGCATTCTCCCGGCACTTTCCCTTTGAGTTTTGTACTTCCCCGGTGCGGTAGAAGGGAGATACATCTGCTGTTCACATTTACACGTTCTAGTGGCTTAAGGAAAGAAGGACTCCATTGCGCTTCTCCTGGCATACAGTTCTCCTCAACTGAACGTGGCTTACAGGTCCCAGAACTGACGGGCAGTCCTTCGCCTACATCTTAGAATCTAGTGCACAGCCTAGTGGCCTATGACACCATAAACGCTTGCTGGAGTTTAAGCACCGCTTTGACACAGGCTGTCTTTGATCTGGGGCCTGCCTCTTTCTGTGACGAGAAATGGATTGTGTTAAGAAGAGAAGATATGGAACAACAGTGTTTCCCTGCCACCATTGAGCCTGCAACGCTGTAAATTCCAGTGAGGAAAACAACGTTTCCCTTCAAGCTCTTTTCCATAGGGGACACAGAGCATTCTCCCTGCACTTTCCCTTTGAGTTTTGTACTTCCCAGGTGCGGAAGAAGGGAGATACATCTGCTGTTCACATTTACACGTTCTACTGGCTTAAGGAAAGAAGGTCTCCATTGCGCTTCTCCTGTCATATAGTTCTCCTCAACTATACGTGGCTTACAGGGCCCAGAACTGACGGGCAGTCCTTCGCCTACATCTTAGAATCTAGTGCACAGCCTAGTGGCCTATGACACCATAAACGCTTGCTGGAGTTTAGGCACCCCTTTGACAGAGGCTGCCTTGGATCTGGGGCCTGCCTATTACTGTGACGAGAAATGCATTGTGTTAAGAAGAGAAGATATGGAACAACAGTGTTTCCCTGCCACAATTGAGCCTGCAACGCTCTAAATCCCAGTGAGGAAAAAAAGTTTCCCTTCAAGCTCTCTTTTCCAAAGGGAACACAGAGCATTCTCCCTGCACTTTCCTTTTGAGTTTTGTACTTCCCAGATGCGGTAGAAGGGAGATACTATTGCTGTTCACATTTACCCGTTCTAGCGGCTTAAGGAAAGAAGGCCTCCATTGCCCTTCTTTTGGCATATAGTTCTCCTCAACTGAACAGGCTTACAGGTCCCAGAAGTGTCGGGCACTCCGTCGCCTATATCTTAGAATCTAGTGCACAGCCTAGTGGCCTATGACATCATAAACGCTTCCTGGAGTTTAAGCACTGCATTGACACAGGCTGCCTTGGACCTGGGGCCTGCCTGTTTCTCTGACGAGAAATGGATTGTGTTAAGAAGAGAAGATATGGAACAACAGTGTTTCCCTGCCACCATTGAGCCTGCAACGCTGTAAATTCCAGTGAGGAAAACAACGTTTCCCTTCAAGCTCTTTTCCATAGGAGACACAGAGCATTCTCCCTGCACTTTCCCTTTGAGTTTTGTACTTCCCAGGTGCGGAAGAAGGGAGGTACATCTGCTGTTCACATTTACACGTTCTACTGGCTTAAGGAAAGAAGGACTCCATTGCGCTACTTCTGGCATATAATTCTCCTCAACTGAACGTGGCTTACAGGTCCCAGAACTGAAGGGCAGTCCTTCGCCTACATCTTAGAATCTAGTGCACAGCCTAGTGGCCTATGACACCATAAACGCTTGCTGGAGTTTAAGCACCACTTTGACACAGGCTGCCTTGGATCTGGGGCCTGCCTATTTCTGTGACGAGAACTGGATTGTGTTAAGAAGAGAAGATATGGAACAACAGTGTTTCCCTGCCACCATTGAGCCTGCAACACTGAAAATTCCAGTGAGGAAAACAACGTTTCCCTTCAAGCTCTTTTCCAAAGGGAACAGAGAGCATTCTCCCTGCACTTTCCTTTTGAGTTTTGTACTTCCCAGATGCGGTAGAAGGGAGATACTATTGCTGTTCACATTTACCCGTTCTAGTGGCTTAAGGAAAGAAGGCCTCCATTGCCCTTCTTTTGGCATATAGTTGTCCTCAACTCAAAGTGGCTTACAGGTCCCAGTAGTGTCAGGCAGTCCGTCGTTTACATGTTGCATCCTAGTGCAGAGGCACATGGCCTAAGACACCGTAAAAGCTTCCTGCATTTATAGCACCGCTTTGACACACGCTGCCTTGGACCTGCGGCCTGCCTCTCTGTGTGACGAGAAACAGAGAGCTTGAGCTCGATGCTAGTCGTCCCATGTGTTTTACCTATTCCCTAACAATCCTTAGTGAATCCCTTCAAACCCTGTTTTCCAAAGGGACCACAAAGCACTCTCCCTTTGCCTTCCTGTGGTCTTTGGGGCTTCCGGGTGCTGTAGAAGATAGATACTTCTGTTGTTCACATTGACACCTTCAGGTGGCTTCCGAAAACGCTGAACGTTTTCAGGTCACTTTTCAAGCCCTCTTCTCCACAAGGACCACAGAGCATTCCCCCTGCGCCTTCGTTCTGTGTTTTGTAATTCCCAGGTGCGGTAGAAGGGAGATACATCTGCTGTTCACATTTACAGTTTCTAGTGGCTTAAGAAAAGAAGGTCTCCATTGCCCTTCTTTTGGCATATAGTTCTCCTCAACTGAACGTGGCTTACAGGTCCCAGAACTGACGGGCAGTCCTTCGCCTACATCTTAGAATCTAGTGCACAGCCTAGTGGCCTATGACACCATAAACGCTTGCTGGAGTTTAAGCACCGCTTTGACACAGGCTGCCTTGGATCTGGGGCCTGCCTGTTTCTGTGACGAGAAATGGATTGTGTTAAGAAGAGAAGATATGGAACAACAGTGTTTCCCTGCCACAATTGAGCCTGCACTGGTGTAAATTCCACTGAGGAAAACAACGTTTCCCTTCAAGCTCTTTTCCAAAGGGAACACAGAGCATTCTCCCTGCACTTTCCCTTTGAGTTTTGTACTTCCCAGGTGCGGTAGAAGGGAGATACATCTGCTGTTCACATTTACAGATTCTAGTGGCTTAAGAAAAGAAGGTCTCCATTGCCCTTCTTTTGGCATATAGTTCTCCTCAACTGAACGGGCTTACAGGTCCCAGAAGTGTCGGGCACGCCGTCGCCTACATCTTAGAATCTAGTGCACAGCCTAGTGGCCTATGACATCATAAACGCTTGCTGGAGTTTAAGCACCGCATTGACACAGGCTGCCTTGGACCTGGGGCCTGCCTGTTTCTCTGACGAGAAATGGATTGTGTTAAGAAGAGAAGATATGGAACAACAGTGTTTCCCTGCCACCATTGAGCCTGCAACGCTGTAAATTCCAGTCAGGAAAACAACGTTTCCCTTCAAGCTCTTTTCCAAAGGGAACACAGAGCATTCTCCCTGCACTTTCCCTTTGAGGTTTGTACTTCCCAGGTGCGGTAGAAGGGAGATACATCTGCTGTTCACATTTACACGTTCTAGTGGCTTAAGGAAAGAAGGACTCCATTGCGCTTCTTCTGGCATATAATTCTCCTCAACTGAATGTGGCTTACAGGTCCCAGAACTGACGGGCAGTCCTTCGCCTACATCTTAGAATCTAGTGCACATCCTGTGGCCTATGACACCATAGACGCTTGCTGGAGTTTAGGCACCGCTTTGACACAGGCTGCCTTGGATCTGGGGCCTGCCTATTTCTGTGACGAGAAATGGATTGTGTTAAGAGGAGGAGATATGGAACAACAGTGTTTCCCTGCCACAATTGAGCCTGCAACGTTCTAAATCCCAGTGAGGAAAAAAGTTTCCCTTCAAGCTCTCTTTTCCAAAGGGAACACAGAGCATTCTCCCTGCACTTTCCTTTTGAGTTTTGTACTTCCCAGATGCGGTAGAAGGGAGATACTATTGCTGTTCACATTTACCCGTTCTAGTGGCTTAAGGAAAGAAGGCCTCCATTGCCCTTCTTTTGGCACATAGTTGTCCTCAACTCAAAGTGGCTAACAGGTCCCAGTAGTGTCAGGCAGTCCGTCGTTTACATGTTGCATCCTAGTGCAGAGGCACATGGCCTAAGACACCGTAAAAGCTTCCTGCATTTATAGCACCGCTATGACACACGCTGCCTTGGACCTGCGGCCTGCCTCTCTGTGTGACGAGAAACAGAGAGCTTGAGCTCGATGCTAGTCATCCCATGTGTTTTACCTATTCCCTAACAATCCTTAGTGAATCCCTTCAAACCCTGTTTTCCAAAGGGACCACAAAGCACTCTCCCTTTGCCTTCCTGTGGTCTTTGGGGCTTCCGGGTGCTGTAGAAGGTAGATACTTCATTTGTTCACATTGACACCTTCAGGTGGCTTCCGAAAACGCTGAACGTTTTCAGGTCACTTTTCAAGCCCTCTTCTCCACAAGGAACACAGAGCATTCCCCCTGCGCCTTCGTTCTGTGTTTTGTACTTCCCATGTGCGGTAGAAGGGAGATACATCTGCTGTTCACATTTACAGCTTCTAGTGGCTTAAGACAAGAAGGTCTCCATTGCCCTTCTTTTGGCATATAGTTCTCCTCAACTGAACAGGCTTACAGGGCCCAGAAGTGTCGGGCACTCCGTCGCCTACATCTTAGAATCTAGTGCACAGCCTAGTGGCCTATGACATCATAAACGCTTGCTGGAGTTTAAGCACCGCATTGACACAGGCTGCCTTGGACCTGGGGCCTGCCTGTTTCTCTGACGAGAAATGGATTGTGTTAAGAAGAGAAGATATGGAACAACAGTGTTTCCCTGCCACCATTGAGCCTGCAACGCTGTAAATTCCAGTGAGGAAAACAACGTTTCCCTTCAAGCTCTTTTCCATAGGAGACACAGAGCATTCTCCCTGCACTTTCCCTTTGAGTTTTGTACTTCCTATGTGCGGAAGAAGGGAGGTACATCTGCTGTTCACATTTACACGTTCTACTGGCTTAAGGAAAGAAGGACTCCATTGCGCTACTTCTGGCATATAATTCTCCTCAACTATACGTGGCTTACAGGGCCCAGAACTGACGGGCAGTCCTTCGCCTACATCTTAGAATCTAGTGCACAGCCTAGTGGCCTATGACACCATAAACGCTTGCTGGAGTTTAAGCACCGCTTTGACACAGGCTATCTTGGATCTGGGGCCTGCCTATTTCTGTGACGAGAAATGGATTGTGTTAAGAAGAGAAGATATGGAACAACAGTGTTTCCCTGCCACCATTGAGCCTGCAACGCTGTAAATTCCAGTGAGGAAAACAACATTTCCCTTCAAGCTCTTTTCCAAAGGGAACACAGAGCATTCTCCCTGCACTTTCCCTTTGAGTTTTGTACTTCCCCGGTGCGGTAGAAGGGAGATACATCTGCTGTTCACATTTACACGTTCTAGTGGCTTAAGGAAAGAAGGACTCCATTGCGCTTCTCCTGGCATACAGTTCTCCTCAACTGAACGTGGCTTACAGGTCCCAGAACTGACGGGCAGTCCTTCGCCTACATCTTAGAATCTAGTGCACAGCCTAGTGGCCTATGACACCATAAACGCTTGCTGGAGTTTAAGCACCGCTTTGACACAGGCTGTCTTTGATCTGGGGCCTGCCTCTTTCTGTGACGAGAAATGGATTGTGTTAAGAAGAGAAGATATGGAACAACAGTGTTTCCCTGCCACCATTGAGCCTGCAACGCTGTAAATTCCAGTGAGGAAAACAACGTTTCCCTTCAAGCTCTTTTCCATAGGGGACACAGAGCATTCTCCCTGCACTTTCCCTTTGAGTTTTGTACTTCCCAGGTGCGGAAGAAGGGAGATACATCTGCTGTTCACATTTACACGTTCTACTGGCTTAAGGAAAGAAGGTCTCCATTGCGCTTCTCCTGTCATATAGTTCTCCTCAACTATACGTGGCTTACAGGGCCCAGAACTGACGGGCAGTCCTTCGCCTACATCTTAGAATCTAGTGCACAGCCTAGTGGCCTATGACACCATAAACGCTTGCTGGAGTTTAGGCACCCCTTTGACAGAGGCTGCCTTGGATCTGGGGCCTGCCTATTACTGTGACGAGAAATGCATTGTGTTAAGAAGAGAAGATATGGAACAACAGTGTTTCCCTGCCACAATTGAGCCTGCAACGCTCTAAATCCCAGTGAGGAAAAAAAGTTTCCCTTCAAGCTCTCTTTTCCAAAGGGAACACAGAGCATTCTCCCTGCACTTTCCTTTTGAGTTTTGTACTTCCCAGATGCGGTAGAAGGGAGATACTATTGCTGTTCACATTTACCCGTTCTAGCGGCTTAAGGAAAGAAGGCCTCCATTGCCCTTCTTTTGGCATATAGTTCTCCTCAACTGAACAGGCTTACAGGTCCCAGAAGTGTCGGGCACTCCGTCGCCTATATCTTAGAATCTAGTGCACAGCCTAGTGGCCTATGACATCATAAACGCTTCCTGGAGTTTAAGCACTGCATTGACACAGGCTGCCTTGGACCTCGGGCCTGCCTGTTTCTCTGACGAGAAATGGATTGTGTTAAGAAGAGAAGATATGGAACAACAGTGTTTCCCTGCCACCATTGAGCCTGCAACGCTGTAAATTCCAGTGAGGAAAACAACGTTTCCCTTCAAGCTCTTTTCCATAGGAGACACAGAGCATTCTCCCTGCACTTTCCCTTTGAGTTTTGTACTTCCCAGGTGCGGAAGAAGGGAGGTACATCTGCTGTTCACATTTACACGTTCTACTGGCTTAAGGAAAGAAGGACTCCATTGCGCTACTTCTGGCATATAATTCTCCTCAACTGAACGTGGCTTACAGGTCCCAGAACTGAAGGGCAGTCCTTCGCCTACATCTTAGAATCTAGTGCACAGCCTAGTGGCCTATGACACCATAAACGCTTGATGGAGTTTAAGCACCACTTTGACACAGGCTGCCTTGGATCTGGGGCCTGCCTATTTCTGTGACGAGAACTGGATTGTGTTAAGAAGAGAAGATATGGAACAACAGTGTTTCCCTGCCACCATTGAGCCTGCAACACTGAAAATTCCAGTGAGGAAAACAACGTTTCCCTTCAAGCTCTTTTCCAAAGGGAACAGAGAGCATTCTCCCTGCACTTTCCTTTTGAGTTTTGTACTTCCCAGATGCGGTAGAAGGGAGATACTATTGCTGTTCACATTTACCCGTTCTAGTGGCTTAAGGAAAGAAGGCCTCCATTGCCCTTCTTTTGGCATATAGTTGTCCTCAACTCAAAGTGGCTTACAGGTCCCAGTAGTGTCAGGCAGTCCGTCGTTTACATGTTGCATCCTAGTGCAGAGGCACATGGCCTAAGACACCGTAAAAGCTTCCTGCATTTATAGCACCGCTTTGACACACGCTGCCTTGGACCTGCGGCCTGCCTCTCTGTGTGACGAGAAACAGAGAGCTTGAGCTCGATGCTAGTCGTCCCATGTGTTTTACCTATTCCCTAACAATCCTTAGTGAATCCCTTCAAACCCTGTTTTCCAAAGGGACCACAAAGCACTCTCCCTTTGCCTTCCTGTGGTCTTCGGGGCTTCCGGGTGCTGTAGAAGATAGATACTTCTGTTGTTCACATTGACACCTTCAGGTGGCTTCCGAAAACGCTGAACGTTTTCAGGTCACTTTTCAAGCCCTCTTCTCCACAAGGACCACAGAGCATTCCCCCTGCGCCTTCGTTCTGTGTTTTGTATTTCCCAGGTGCGGTAGAAGGGAGATACATCTGCTGTTCACATTTACAGCTTCTAGTGGCTTAAGAAAAGAAGGTCTCCATTGCCCTTCTTTTGGCATATAGTTCTCCTCAACTGAACGTGGCTTACAGGTCCCAGAACTGACGGGCAGTCCTTCGCCTACATCTTAGAATCTAGTGCACAGCCTAGTGGCCTATGACACCATAAACGCTTGCTGGAGTTTAAGCACCGCTTTGACACAGGCTGCCTTGGATCTGGGGCCTGCCTGTTTCTGTGACGAGAAATGGATTGTGTTAAGAAGAGAAGATATGGAACAACAGTGTTTCCCTGCCACAATTGAGCCTGCACTGGTGTAAATTCCACTGAGGAAAACAACGTTTCCCTTCAAGCTCTTTTCCAAAGGGAACACAGAGCATTCTCCCTGCACTTTCCCTTTGAGTTTTGTACTTCCCAGGTGCGGTAGAAGGGAGATACATCTGCTGTTCACATTTACAGATTCTAGTGGCTTAAGAAAAGAAGGTCTCCATTGCCCTTCTTTTGGCATATAGTTCTCCTCAACTGAACGGTCTTACAGGTCTCAGAAGTGTCGGGCACGCCGTCGCCTACATCTTAGAATCTAGTGCACAGCCTAGTGGCCTATGACATCATAAACGCTTGCTGGAGTTTAAGCACCGCATTGACACAGGCTGCCTTGGACCTGGGGCCTGCCTGTTTCTCTGACGAGAAATGGATTGTGTTAAGAAGAGAAGATATGGAACAACAGTGTTTCCCTGCCACCATTGAGCCTGCAACGCTGTAAATTCCAGTGAGGAAAACAACGTTTCCCTTCAAGCTCTTTTCCATAGGAGACACAGAGCATTCTCCCTGCACTTTCCCTTTGAGTTTTGTACTTCCCAGGTGCGGAAGAAGGGAGGTACATCTGCTGTTCACATTTACACGTTCTACTGGCTTAAGGAAAGAAGGACTCCATTGCGCTACTTCTGGCATATAATTCTCCTCAACTATACGTGGCTTACAGGGCCCAGAACTGACGGGCAGTCCTTCGCCTACATCTTAGAATCTAGTGCACAGCCTAGTGGCCTATGACACCATAAACGCTTGCTGGAGTTTAAGCACCGCTTTGACACAGGCTATCTTGGATCTGGGGCCTGCCTATTTCTGTGACGAGAAATGGATTGTGTTAAGAAGAGAAGATATGGAACAACAGTGTTTCCCTGCCACCATTGAGCCTGCAACGCTGTAAATTCCAGTGAGGAAAACAACATTTCCCTTCAAGCTCTTTTCCAAAGGGAACACAGAGCATTCTCCCTGCACTTTCCCTTTGAGTTTTGTACTTCCCCGGTGCGGTAGAAGGGAGATACATCTGCTGTTCACATTTACACGTTCTAGTGGCTTAAGGAAAGAAGGACTCCATTGTGCTTCTCCTGGCATACAGTTCTCCTCAACTGAACGTGGCTTACAGGTCCCAGAACTGACGGGCAGTCCTTCGCCTACATCTTAGAATCTAGTGCACAGCCTAGTGGCCTATGACACCATAAACGCTTGCTGGAGTTTAAGCACCGCTTTGACACAGGCTGTCTTTGATCTGGGGCCTGCCTCTTTCTGTGACGAGAAATGGATTGTGTTAAGAAGAGAAGATATGGAACAACAGTGTTTCCCTGCCACCATTGAGCCTGCAACGCTGTAAATTCCAGTGAGGAAAACAACGTTTCCCTTCAAGCTCTTTTCCATAGGGGACACAGAGCATTCTCCCTGCACTTTCCCTTTGAGTTTTGTACTTCCCAGGTGCGGTAGAAGGGAGATACATATGCTGTTCACATTTACACGTTCTAGTGCCTTAAGGAAAGAAGGACTCCATTGCGCTTGTTCTGGCATATAATTCTCCTCAACTGAACGTGGCTTACAGGTCCCAGAACTGACAGGCAGTCCTTCGCCTACATCTTAGAATCTAGTGCACAGCCTAGTGGCCTATGACACCATAAACGCTTGCTGGAGTTTAGGCACCCCTTTGACAGAGGCTGCCTTGGACCTGGGGCCTGCCTGTTTCTCTGACGAGAAATGGATTGTGTTAAGAAGAGAAGATATGGAACAACAGTGTTTCCCTGCCACCATTGAGCCTGCAACGCTGTAAATTCCAGTGAGGAAAACAACGTTTCCCTTCAAGCTCTTTTCCATAGGAGACACAGAGCATTCTCCCTGCACTTTCCCTTTGAGTTTTGTACTTCCCAGGTGCGGAAGAAGGGAGGTACATCTGCTGTTCACATTTACACGTTCTACTGGCTTAAGGAAAGAAGGACTCCATTGCGCTACTTCTGGCATATAATTCTCCTCAACTGAACGTGGCTTACAGGTCCCAGAACTGAAGGGCAGTCCTTCGCCTACATCTTAGAATCTAGTGCACAGCCTAGTGGCCTATGACACCATAAACGCTTGCTGGAGTTTAAGCACCACTTTGACACAGGCTGCCTTGGATCTGGGGCCTGCCTATTTCTGTGACGAGAACTGGATTGTGTTAAGAAGAGAAGATATGGAACAACAGTGTTTCCCTGCCACCATTGAGCCTGCAACACTGAAAATTCCAGTGAGGAAAACAACGTTTCCCTTCAAGCTCTTTTCCAAAGGGAACAGAGATCATTCTCCCTGCACTTTCCTTTTGAGTTTTGTACTTCCCAGATGCGGTAGAAGGGAGATACTATTGCTGTTCACATTTACCCGTTCTAGTGGCTTAAGGAAAGAAGGCCTCCATTGCCCTTCTTTTGGCATATAGTTGTCCTCAACTCAAAGTGGCTTACAGGTCCCAGTAGTGTCAGGCAGTCCGTCGTTTACATGTTGCATCCTAGTGCAGAGGCACATGGCCTAAGACACCGTAAAAGCTTCCTGCATTTATAGCACCGCTTTGACACACGCTGCCTTGGACCTGCGGCCTGCCTCTCTGTGTGACGAGAAACAGAGAGCTTGAGCTCGATGCTAGTCGTCCCATGTGTTTTACCTATTCCCTAACAATCCTTAGTGAATCCCTTCAAACCCTGTTTTCCAAAGGGACCACAAAGCACTCTCCCTTTGCCTTCCTGTGGTCTTTGGGGCTTCTGGGTGCTGTAGAAGATAGATACTTCTGTTGTTCACATTGACACCTTCAGGTGGCTTCCGAAAACGCTGAACGTTTTCAGGTCACTTTTCAAGCCCTCTTCTCCACAAGGACCACAGAGCATTCCCCCTGCGCCTTCGTTCTGTGTTTTGTATTTCCCAGGTGCGGTAGAAGGGAGATACATCTGCTGTTCACATTTACAGCTTCTAGTGGCTTAAGAAAAGAAGGTCTCCATTGCCCTTCTTTTGGCATATAGTTCTCCTCAACTGAACGTGGCTTACAGGTCCCAGAACTGACGGGCAGTCCTTCGCCTACATCTTAGAATCTAGTGCACAGCCTAGTGGCCTATGACACCATAAACGCTTGCTGGAGTTTAAGCACCGCTTTGACACAGGCTGCCTTGGATCTGGGGCCTGCCTGTTTCTGTGACGAGAAATGGATTGTGTTAAGAAGAGAAGATATGGAACAACAGTGTTTCCCTGCCACAATTGAGCCTGCACTGGTGTAAATTCCACTGAGGAAAACAACGTTTCCCTTCAAGCTCTTTTCGAAAGGGAACACAGAGCATTCTCCCTGCACTTTCCCTTTGAGTTTTGTACTTCCCAGGTGCGGTAGAAGGGAGATACATCTGCTGTTCACATTTACAGATTCTAGTGGCTTAAGAAAAGAAGGTCTCCATTGCCCTTCTTTTGGCATATAGTTCTCCTCAACTGAACGGGCTTACAGGTCCCAGAAGTGTCGGGCACGCCGTCGCCTACATCTTAGAATCTAGTGCACAGCCTAGTGGCCTATGACATCATAAACGCTTGCTGGAGTTTAAGCACCGCATTGACACAGGCTGCCTTGGACCTGGGGCCTGCCTGTTTCTCTGACGAGAAATGGATTGTGTTAAGAAGAGAAGATATGGAACAACAGTGTTTCCCTGCCACCATTGAGCCTGCAACGCTGTAAATTCCAGTCAGGAAAACAACGTTTCCCTTCAAGCTCTTTTCCAAAGGGAACACAGAGCATTCTCCCTGCACTTTCCCTTTGAGTTTTGTACTTCCCAGGTGCGGTAGAAGGGAGATACATCTGCTGTTCACATTTACACGTTCTAGTGGCTTAAGGAAAGAAGGACTCCATTGCGCTTCTTCTGGCATATAATTCTCCTCAACTGAATGTGGCTTACAGGTCCCAGAACTGACGGGCAGTCCTTCGCCTACATCTTAGAATCTAGTGCACATCCTGTGGCCTATGACACCATAAACGCTTGCTGGAGTTTAGGCACCGCTTTGACACAGGCTGCCTTGGATCTGGGGCCTGCCTATTTCTGTGACGAGAAATGGATTGTGTTAAGAAGAGGAGATATGGAACAACAGTGTTTCCCTGCCACAATTGAGCCTGCAACGTTCTAAATCCCAGTGAGGAAAAAAGTTTCCCTTCAAGCTCTCTTTTCCAAAGGGAACACAGAGCATTCTCCCTGCACTTTCCTGTTGAGTTTTGTACTTCCCAGATGCGGTAGAAGGGAGATACTATTGCTGTTCACATTTACCCGTTCTAGTGGCTTAAGGAAAGAAGGCCTCCATTGCCCTTCTTTTGGCACATAGTTGTCCTCAACTCAAAGTGGCTAACAGGTCCCAGTAGTGTCAGGCAGTCCGTCGTTTACATGTTGCATCCTAGTGCAGAGGCACATGGCCTAAGACACCGTAAAAGCTTCCTGCATTTATAGCACCGCTTTGACACACGCTGCCTTGGACCTGCGGCCTGCCTCAATGTGTGACGAGAAACAGAGAGCTTGAGCTCGATGCTAGTCATCCCATGTGTTTTACCTATTCCCTAACAATCCTTAGTGAATCCCTTCAAACCCTGTTTTCCAAAGGGACCACAAAGCACTCTCCCTTTGCCTTCCTGTGGTCTTTGGGGCTTCTGGGTGCTGTAGAAGGTAGATACTTCTGTTGTTCACATTGACACCTTCAGGTGGCTTCCGAAAACGCTGAACGTTTTCAGGTCACTTTTCAAGCCCTCTCCTCCACAAGGAACACAGAGCATTCCCCCTGCGCCTTCGTTCTGTGTTTTGTACTTCCCATGTGCGGTAGAAGGGAGATACATCTGCTGTTCACATTTACAGCTTCTAGTGGCTTAAGACAAGAAGGTCTCCATTGCCCTTCTTTTGGCATATAGTTCTCCTCAACTGAACAGGCTTACAGGGCCCAGAAGTGTCGGGCACTCCGTCGCCTACATCTTAGAATCTAGTGCACAGCCTAGTGGCCTATGACATCATAAACGCTTGCTGGAGTTTAAGCACCGCATTGACACAGGCTGCCTTGGACCTGGGGCCTGCCTGTTTCTCTGACGAGAAATGGATTGTGTTAAGAAGAGAAGATATGGAACAACAGTGTTTCCCTGCCACCATTGAGCCTGCAACGCTGTAAATTCCAGTGAGGAAAACAACGTTTCCCTTCAAGCTCTTTTCCATAGGAGACACAGAGCATTCTCCCTGCACTTTCCCTTTGAGTTTTGTACTTCCTAGGTGCGGAAGAAGGGAGGTACATCTGCTGTTCACATTTACACGTTCTACTGGCTTAAGGAAAGAAGGACTCCATTGCGCTACTTCTGGCATATAATTCTCCTCAACTATACGTGGCTTACAGGGCCCAGAACTGACGGGCAGTCCTTCGCCTACATCTTAGAATCTAGTGCACAGCCTAGTGGCCTATGACACCATAAACGCTTGCTGGAGTTTAAGCACCGCTTTGACACAGGCTATCTTGGATCTGGGGCCTGCCTATTTCTGTGACGAGAAATGGATTGTGTTAAGAAGAGAAGATATGGAACAACAGTGTTTCCCTGCCACCATTGAGCCTGCAACGCTGTAAATTCCAGTGAGGAAAACAACATTTCCCTTCAAGCTCTTTTCCAAAGGGAACACAGAGCATTCTCCCTGCACTTTCCCTTTGAGTTTTGTACTTCCCCGGTGCGGTAGAAGGGAGATACATCTGCTGTTCACATTTACACGTTCTAGTGGCTTAAGGAAAGAAGGACTCCATTGCGCTTCTCCTGGCATACAGTTCTCCTCAACTGAACGTGGCTTACAGGTCCCAGAACTGACGGGCAGTCCTTCGCCTACATCTTAGAATCTAGTGCACAGCCTAGTGGCCTATGACACCATAAACGCTTGCTGGAGTTTAAGCACCGCTTTGACACAGGCTGTCTTTGATCTGGGGCCTGCCTCTTTCTGTGACGAGAAATGGATTGTGTTAAGAAGAGAAGATATGGAACAACAGTGTTTCCCTGCCACCATTGAGCCTGCAACGCTGTAAATTCCAGTGAGGAAAACAACGTTTCCCTTCAAGCTCTTTTCCATAGGGGACACAGAGCATTCTCCCTGCACTTTCCCTTTGAGTTTTGTACTTCCCAGGTGCGGTAGAAGGGAGATACATATGCTGTTCACATTTACACGTTCTAGTGCCTTAAGGAAAGAAGGACTCCATTGCGCTTCTTCTGGCATATAATTCTCCTCAACTGAACGTGGCTTACAGGTCCCAGAACTGACAGGCAGTCCTTCGCCTACATCTTAGAATCTAGTGCACAGCCTAGTGGCCTATGACACCATAAACGCTTGCTGGAGTTTAGGCACCCCTTTGACAGAGGCTGCCTTGGATCTGGGGCCTGCCTATTACTGTGACGAGAAATGCATTGTGTTAAGAAGAGAAGATATGGAACAACAGTGTTTCCCTGCCACAATTGAGCCTGCAACGCTCTAAATCCCAGTGAGGAAAAAAAGTTTCCCTTCAAGCTCTCTTTTCCAAAGGGAACACAGAGCATTCTCCCTGCACTTTCCTTTTGAGTTTTGTACTTCCCAGATGCGGTAGAAGGGAGATACTATTGCTGTTCACATTTACCCGTTCTAGTGGCTTAAGGAAAGAAGGCCTCCATTGCCCTTCTTTTGGCATATAGTTGTCCTCAACTCAAAGTGGCTTACAGGTCCCAGTAGTGTCAGGCAGTCCGTTGTTTACATGTTGCATCCTAGTGCAGAGGCACATGGCCTAAGACACCGTAAAAGCTTCCTGCATTTATAGCACCGCTTTGACACACGCTGCCTTGGACCTGCGGCCTGCCTCTCTGTGTGATGAGAAACAGAGAGCTTGAGCTCGATGCTAGTCGTCCCATGTGTTTTACCTATTCCCTAACAATCCTTAGTGAATCCCTTCAAACCCTGTTTTCCAAAGGGACCACAAAGCACTCTCCCTTTGCCTTCCTGTGGTCTTTGGGGCTTCCGGGTGCTGTAGAAGATAGATACTTCTGTTGTTCACATTGACACCTTCAGGTGGCTTCCGAAAACGCTGAAGGTTTTCAGGTCACTTTTCAAGCCCTCTTCTCCACAAGGACCACAGAGCATTCCCCCTGCGCCTTCGTTCTGTGTTTTGTACTTCCCAGGTGCGGTAGAAGGGAGATACATCTGCTGTTCACATTTACAGCTTCTAGTGGCTTAAGAAAAGAAGGTCTCCATTGCCCTTCTTTTGGCATATAGTTCTCCTCAACTGAACGTGGCTTACAGGTCCCAGAACTGACGGGCAGTACGTCGCCTACATCTTAGAATCTAGTGCACAGCCTACTGGCCTATGACACCATAAACGCTTGCTGGAGTTTAAGCACCGCTTTGACACAGGCTGCCTTGGATCTGGGGCCTGCCTCTTTCTGTGACGAGAAATGGATTGTGTTAAGAAGAGAAGATATGGAACAACAGTGTTTCCCTGCCACAATTGAGCCTGCAACCCTGTAAATTCCAATGAGGAAAACAACGTTTCCCTTCAAGCTCTTTCCCAAAGGGAACACAGAGCATTCTCCCTGCACTTTCCCTTTGAGTTTTGTACTTCCCAGGTGCGGTAGAAGGGAGATACATCTGCTGTTCACATTTACAGCTTCTAGTGGCTTAAGAAAAGAAGGTCTCCATTGCCCTTCTTTTGGCATATAGTTCTCCTCAACTGAACAGGCTTACAGGGCCCAGAAGTGTCGGGCACTCCGTCGCCTACATCTTAGAATCTAGTGCACAGCCTAGTGGCCTATGACATCATAAACGCTTGCTGGAGTTTAAGCACCGCATTGACACAGGCTGCCTTGGACCTGGGGCCTGCCTGTTTCTCTGACGAGAAATGGATTGTGTTAAGAAGAGAAGATATGGAACAACAGTGTTTCCCTGCCACCATTGAGCCTGCAACGCTGTAAATTCCAGTGAGGAAAACAACGTTTCCCTTCAAGCTCTTTTCCATAGGAGACACAGAGCATTCTCCCTGCACTTTCCCTTTGAGTTTTGTACTTCCTAGGTGCGGAAGAAGGGAGGTACATCTGCTGTTCACATTTACACGTTCTACTGGCTTAAGGAAAGAAGGACTCCATTGCGCTACTTCTGGCATATAATTCTCCTCAACTATACGTGGCTTACAGGGCCCAGAACTGACGGGCAGTCCTTCGCCTACATCTTAGAATCTAGTGCACAGCCTAGTGGCCTATGACACCATAAACGCTTGCTGGAGTTTAAGCACCGCTTTGACACAGGCTATCTTGGATCTGGGGCCTGCCTATTTCTGTGACGAGAAATGGATTGTGTTAAGAAGAGAAGATATGGAACAACAGTGTTTCCCTGCCACCATTGAGCCTGCAACGCTGTAAATTCCAGTGAGGAAAACAACATTTCCCTTCAAGCTCTTTTCCAAAGGGAACACAGAGCATTCTCCCTGCACTTTCCCTTTGAGTTTTGTACTTCCCCGGTGCGGTAGAAGGGAGATACATCTGCTGTTCACATTTACACGTTCTAGTGGCTTAAGGAAAGAAGGACTCCATTGCGCTTCTCCTGGCATACAGTTCTCCTCAACTGAACGTGGCTTACAGGTCCCAGAACTGACGGGCAGTCCTTCGCCTACATCTTAGAATCTAGTGCACAGCCTAGTGGCCTATGACACCATAAACGCTTGCTGGAGTTTAAGCACCGCTTTGACACAGGCTGTCTTTGATCTGGGGCCTGCCTCTTTCTGTGACGAGAAATGGATTGTGTTAAGAAGAGAAGATATGGAACAACAGTGTTTCCCTGCCACCATTGAGCCTGCAACGCTGTAAATTCCAGTGAGGAAAACAACGTTTCCCTTCAAGCTCTTTTCCATAGGGGACACAGAGCATTCTCCCTGCACTTTCCCTTTGAGTTTTGTACTTCCCAGGTGCGGAAGAAGGGAGATACATCTGCTGTTCACATTTACACGTTCTACTGGCTTAAGGAAAGAAGGTCTCCATTGCGCTTCTCCTGTCATATAGTTCTCCTCAACTATACGTGGCTTACAGGGCCCAGAACTGACGGGCAGTCCTTCGCCTACATCTTAGAATCTAGTGCACAGCCTAGTGGCCTATGACACCATAAACGCTTGCTGGAGTTTAGGCACCCCTTTGACAGAGGCTGCCTTGGATCTGGGGCCTGCCTATTACTGTGACGAGAAATGCATTGTGTTAAGAAGAGAAGATATGGAACAACAGTGTTTCCCTGCCACAATTGAGCCTGCAACGCTCTAAATCCCAGTGAGGAAAAAAAGTTTCCCTTCAAGCTCTCTTTTCCAAAGGGAACACAGAGCATTCTCCCTGCACTTTCCTTTTGAGTTTTGTACTTCCCAGATGCGGTAGAAGGGAGATACTATTGCTGTTCACATTTACCCGTTCTAGCGGCTTAAGGAAAGAAGGCCTCCATTGCCCTTCTTTTGGCATATAGTTCTCCTCAACTGAACAGGCTTACAGGTCCCAGAAGTGTCGGGCACTCCGTCGCCTATATCTTAGAATCTAGTGCACAGCCTAGTGGCCTATGACATCATAAACGCTTCCTGGAGTTTAAGCACTGCATTGACACAGGCTGCCTTGGACCTCGGGCCTGCCTGTTTCTCTGACGAGAAATGGATTGTGTTAAGAAGAGAAGATATGGAACAACAGTGTTTCCCTGCCACCATTGAGCCTGCAACGCTGTAAATTCCAGTGAGGAAAACAACGTTTCCCTTCAAGCTCTTTTCCATAGGAGACACAGAGCATTCTCCCTGCACTTTCCCTTTGAGTTTTGTACTTCCCAGGTGCGGAAGAAGGGAGGTACATCTGCTGTTCACATTTACACGTTCTACTGGCTTAAGGAAAGAAGGACTCCATTGCGCTACTTCTGGCATATAATTCTCCTCAACTGAACGTGGCTTACAGGTCCCAGAACTGAAGGGCAGTCCTTCGCCTACATCTTAGAATCTAGTGCACAGCCTAGTGGCCTATGACACCATAAACGCTTGATGGAGTTTAAGCACCACTTTGACACAGGCTGCCTTGGATCTGGGGCCTGCCTATTTCTGTGACGAGAACTGGATTGTGTTAAGAAGAGAAGATATGGAACAACAGTGTTTCCCTGCCACCATTGAGCCTGCAACACTGAAAATTCCAGTGAGGAAAACAACGTTTCCCTTCAAGCTCTTTTCCAAAGGGAACAGAGAGCATTCTCCCTGCACTTTCCTTTTGAGTTTTGTACTTCCCAGATGCGGTAGAAGGGAGATACTATTGCTGTTCACATTTACCCGTTCTAGTGGCTTAAGGAAAGAAGGCCTCCATTGCCCTTCTTTTGGCATATAGTTGTCCTCAACTCAAAGTGGCTTACAGGTCCCAGTAGTGTCAGGCAGTCCGTCGTTTACATGTTGCATCCTAGTGCAGAGGCACATGGCCTAAGACACCGTAAAAGCTTCCTGCATTTATAGCACCGCTTTGACACACGCTGCCTTGGACCTGCGGCCTGCCTCTCTGTGTGACGAGAAACAGAGAGCTTGAGCTCGATGCTAGTCGTCCCATGTGTTTTACCTATTCCCTAACAATCCTTAGTGAATCCCTTCAAACCCTGTTTTCCAAAGGGACCACAAAGCACTCTCCCTTTGCCTTCCTGTGGTCTTCGGGGCTTCCGGGTGCTGTAGAAGATAGATACTTCTGTTGTTCACATTGACACCTTCAGGTGGCTTCCGAAAACGCTGAACGTTTTCAGGTCACTTTTCAAGCCCTCTTCTCCACAAGGACCACAGAGCATTCCCCCTGCGCCTTCGTTCTGTGTTTTGTATTTCCCAGGTGCGGTAGAAGGGAGATACATCTGCTGTTCACATTTACAGCTTCTAGTGGCTTAAGAAAAGAAGGTCTCCATTGCCCTTCTTTTGGCATATAGTTCTCCTCAACTGAACGTGGCTTACAGGTCCCAGAACTGACGGGCAGTCCTTCGCCTACATCTTAGAATCTAGTGCACAGCCTAGTGGCCTATGACACCATAAACGCTTGCTGGAGTTTAAGCACCGCTTTGACACAGGCTGCCTTGGATCTGGGGCCTGCCTGTTTCTGTGACGAGAAATGGATTGTGTTAAGAAGAGAAGATATGGAACAACAGTGTTTCCCTGCCACAATTGAGCCTGCACTGGTGTAAATTCCACTGAGGAAAACAACGTTTCCCTTCAAGCTCTTTTCCAAAGGGAACACAGAGCATTCTCCCTGCACTTTCCCTTTGAGTTTTGTACTTCCCAGGTGCGGTAGAAGGGAGATACATCTGCTGTTCACATTTACAGATTCTAGTGGCTTAAGAAAAGAAGGTCTCCATTGCCCTTCTTTTGGCATATAGTTCTCCTCAACTGAACGGTCTTACAGGTCTCAGAAGTGTCGGGCACGCCGTCGCCTACATCTTAGAATCTAGTGCACAGCCTAGTGGCCTATGACATCATAAACGCTTGCTGGAGTTTAAGCACCGCATTGACACAGGCTGCCTTGGACCTGGGGCCTGCCTGTTTCTCTGACGAGAAATGGATTGTGTTAAGAAGAGAAGATATGGAACAACAGTGTTTCCCTGCCACCATTGAGCCTGCAACGCTGTAAATTCCAGTGAGGAAAACAACGTTTCCCTTCAAGCTCTTTTCCATAGGAGACACAGAGCATTCTCCCTGCACTTTCCCTTTGAGTTTTGTACTTCCCAGGTGCGGAAGAAGGGAGGTACATCTGCTGTTCACATTTACACGTTCTACTGGCTTAAGGAAAGAAGGACTCCATTGCGCTACTTCTGGCATATAATTCTCCTCAACTATACGTGGCTTACAGGGCCCAGAACTGACGGGCAGTCCTTCGCCTACATCTTAGAATCTAGTGCACAGCCTAGTGGCCTATGACACCATAAACGCTTGCTGGAGTTTAAGCACCGCTTTGACACAGGCTATCTTGGATCTGGGGCCTGCCTATTTCTGTGACGAGAAATGGATTGTGTTAAGAAGAGAAGATATGGAACAACAGTGTTTCCCTGCCACCATTGAGCCTGCAACGCTGTAAATTCCAGTGAGGAAAACAACATTTCCCTTCAAGCTCTTTTCCAAAGGGAACACAGAGCATTCTCCCTGCACTTTCCCTTTGAGTTTTGTACTTCCCCGGTGCGGTAGAAGGGAGATACATCTGCTGTTCACATTTACACGTTCTAGTGGCTTAAGGAAAGAAGGACTCCATTGTGCTTCTCCTGGCATACAGTTCTCCTCAACTGAACGTGGCTTACAGGTCCCAGAACTGACGGGCAGTCCTTCGCCTACATCTTAGAATCTAGTGCACAGCCTAGTGGCCTATGACACCATAAACGCTTGCTGGAGTTTAAGCACCGCTTTGACACAGGCTGTCTTTGATCTGGGGCCTGCCTCTTTCTGTGACGAGAAATGGATTGTGTTAAGAAGAGAAGATATGGAACAACAGTGTTTCCCTGCCACCATTGAGCCTGCAACGCTGTAAATTCCAGTGAGGAAAACAACGTTTCCCTTCAAGCTCTTTTCCATAGGGGACACAGAGCATTCTCCCTGCACTTTCCCTTTGAGTTTTGTACTTCCCAGGTGCGGTAGAAGGGAGATACATATGCTGTTCACATTTACACGTTCTAGTGCCTTAAGGAAAGAAGGACTCCATTGCGCTTGTTCTGGCATATAATTCTCCTCAACTGAACGTGGCTTACAGGTCCCAGAACTGACAGGCAGTCCTTCGCCTACATCTTAGAATCTAGTGCACAGCCTAGTGGCCTATGACACCATAAACGCTTGCTGGAGTTTAGGCACCCCTTTGACAGAGGCTGCCTTGGACCTGGGGCCTGCCTGTTTCTCTGACGAGAAATGGATTGTGTTAAGAAGAGAAGATATGGAACAACAGTGTTTCCCTGCCACCATTGAGCCTGCAACGCTGTAAATTCCAGTGAGGAAAACAACGTTTCCCTTCAAGCTCTTTTCCATAGGAGACACAGAGCATTCTCCCTGCACTTTCCCTTTGAGTTTTGTACTTCCCAGGTGCGGAAGAAGGGAGGTACATCTGCTGTTCACATTTACACGTTCTACTGGCTTAAGGAAAGAAGGACTCCATTGCGCTACTTCTGGCATATAATTCTCCTCAACTGAACGTGGCTTACAGGTCCCAGAACTGAAGGGCAGTCCTTCGCCTACATCTTAGAATCTAGTGCACAGCCTAGTGGCCTATGACACCATAAACGCTTGCTGGAGTTTAAGCACCACTTTGACACAGGCTGCCTTGGATCTGGGGCCTGCCTATTTCTGTGACGAGAACTGGATTGTGTTAAGAAGAGAAGATATGGAACAACAGTGTTTCCCTGCCACCATTGAGCCTGCAACACTGAAAATTCCAGTGAGGAAAACAACGTTTCCCTTCAAGCTCTTTTCCAAAGGGAACAGAGATCATTCTCCCTGCACTTTCCTTTTGAGTTTTGTACTTCCCAGATGCGGTAGAAGGGAGATACTATTGCTGTTCACATTTACCCGTTCTAGTGGCTTAAGGAAAGAAGGCCTCCATTGCCCTTCTTTTGGCATATAGTTGTCCTCAACTCAAAGTGGCTTACAGGTCCCAGTAGTGTCAGGCAGTCCGTCGTTTACATGTTGCATCCTAGTGCAGAGGCACATGGCCTAAGACACCGTAAAAGCTTCCTGCATTTATAGCACCGCTTTGACACACGCTGCCTTGGACCTGCGGCCTGCCTCTCTGTGTGACGAGAAACAGAGAGCTTGAGCTCGATGCTAGTCGTCCCATGTGTTTTACCTATTCCCTAACAATCCTTAGTGAATCCCTTCAAACCCTGTTTTCCAAAGGGACCACAAAGCACTCTCCCTTTGCCTTCCTGTGGTCTTTGGGGCTTCTGGGTGCTGTAGAAGATAGATACTTCTGTTGTTCACATTGACACCTTCAGGTGGCTTCCGAAAACGCTGAACGTTTTCAGGTCACTTTTCAAGCCCTCTTCTCCACAAGGACCACAGAGCATTCCCCCTGCGCCTTCGTTCTGTGTTTTGTATTTCCCAGGTGCGGTAGAAGGGAGATACATCTGCTGTTCACATTTACAGCTTCTAGTGGCTTAAGAAAAGAAGGTCTCCATTGCCCTTCTTTTGGCATATAGTTCTCCTCAACTGAACGTGGCTTACAGGTCCCAGAACTGACGGGCAGTCCTTCGCCTACATCTTAGAATCTAGTGCACAGCCTAGTGGCCTATGACACCATAAACGCTTGCTGGAGTTTAAGCACCGCTTTGACACAGGCTGCCTTGGATCTGGGGCCTGCCTGTTTCTGTGACGAGAAATGGATTGTGTTAAGAAGAGAAGATATGGAACAACAGTGTTTCCCTGCCACAATTGAGCCTGCACTGGTGTAAATTCCACTGAGGAAAACAACGTTTCCCTTCAAGCTCTTTTCGAAAGGGAACACAGAGCATTCTCCCTGCACTTTCCCTTTGAGTTTTGTACTTCCCAGGTGCGGTAGAAGGGAGATACATCTGCTGTTCACATTTACAGATTCTAGTGGCTTAAGAAAAGAAGGTCTCCATTGCCCTTCTTTTGGCATATAGTTCTCCTCAACTGAACGGGCTTACAGGTCCCAGAAGTGTCGGGCACGCCGTCGCCTACATCTTAGAATCTAGTGCACAGCCTAGTGGCCTATGACATCATAAACGCTTGCTGGAGTTTAAGCACCGCATTGACACAGGCTGCCTTGGACCTGGGGCCTGCCTGTTTCTCTGACGAGAAATGGATTGTGTTAAGAAGAGAAGATATGGAACAACAGTGTTTCCCTGCCACCATTGAGCCTGCAACGCTGTAAATTCCAGTCAGGAAAACAACGTTTCCCTTCAAGCTCTTTTCCAAAGGGAACACAGAGCATTCTCCCTGCACTTTCCCTTTGAGTTTTGTACTTCCCAGGTGCGGTAGAAGGGAGATACATCTGCTGTTCACATTTACACGTTCTAGTGGCTTAAGGAAAGAAGGACTCCATTGCGCTTCTTCTGGCATATAATTCTCCTCAACTGAATGTGGCTTACAGGTCCCAGAACTGACGGGCAGTCCTTCGCCTACATCTTAGAATCTAGTGCACATCCTGTGGCCTATGACACCATAAACGCTTGCTGGAGTTTAGGCACCGCTTTGACACAGGCTGCCTTGGATCTGGGGCCTGCCTATTTCTGTGACGAGAAATGGATTGTGTTAAGAAGAGGAGATATGGAACAACAGTGTTTCCCTGCCACAATTGAGCCTGCAACGTTCTAAATCCCAGTGAGGAAAAAAGTTTCCCTTCAAGCTCTCTTTTCCAAAGGGAACACAGAGCATTCTCCCTGCACTTTCCTGTTGAGTTTTGTACTTCCCAGATGCGGTAGAAGGGAGATACTATTGCTGTTCACATTTACCCGTTCTAGTGGCTTAAGGAAAGAAGGCCTCCATTGCCCTTCTTTTGGCACATAGTTGTCCTCAACTCAAAGTGGCTAACAGGTCCCAGTAGTGTCAGGCAGTCCGTCGTTTACATGTTGCATCCTAGTGCAGAGGCACATGGCCTAAGACACCGTAAAAGCTTCCTGCATTTATAGCACCGCTTTGACACACGCTGCCTTGGACCTGCGGCCTGCCTCAATGTGTGACGAGAAACAGAGAGCTTGAGCTCGATGCTAGTCATCCCATGTGTTTTACCTATTCCCTAACAATCCTTAGTGAATCCCTTCAAACCCTGTTTTCCAAAGGGACCACAAAGCACTCTCCCTTTGCCTTCCTGTGGTCTTTGGGGCTTCCGGGTGCTGTAGAAGGTAGATACTTCTGTTGTTCACATTGACACCTTCAGGTGGCTTCCGAAAACGCTGAACGTTTTCAGGTCACTTTTCAAGCCCTCTCCTCCACAAGGAACACAGAGCATTCCCCCTGCGCCTTCGTTCTGTGTTTTGTACTTCCCATGTGCGGTAGAAGGGAGATACATCTGCTGTTCACATTTACAGCTTCTAGTGGCTTAAGACAAGAAGGTCTCCATTGCCCTTCTTTTGGCATATAGTTCTCCTCAACTGAACAGGCTTACAGGGCCCAGAAGTGTCGGGCACTCCGTCGCCTACATCTTAGAATCTAGTGCACAGCCTAGTGGCCTATGACATCATAAACGCTTGCTGGAGTTTAAGCACCGCATTGACACAGGCTGCCTTGGACCTGGGGCCTGCCTGTTTCTCTGACGAGAAATGGATTGTGTTAAGAAGAGAAGATATGGAACAACAGTGTTTCCCTGCCACCATTGAGCCTGCAACGCTGTAAATTCCAGTGAGGAAAACAACGTTTCCCTTCAAGCTCTTTTCCATAGGAGACACAGAGCATTCTCCCTGCACTTTCCCTTTGAGTTTTGTACTTCCTAGGTGCGGAAGAAGGGAGGTACATCTGCTGTTCACATTTACACGTTCTACTGGCTTAAGGAAAGAAGGACTCCATTGCGCTACTTCTGGCATATAATTCTCCTCAACTATACGTGGCTTACAGGGCCCAGAACTGACGGGCAGTCCTTCGCCTACATCTTAGAATCTAGTGCACAGCCTAGTGGCCTATGACACCATAAACGCTTGCTGGAGTTTAAGCACCGCTTTGACACAGGCTATCTTGGATCTGGGGCCTGCCTATTTCTGTGACGAGAAATGGATTGTGTTAAGAAGAGAAGATATGGAACAACAGTGTTTCCCTGCCACCATTGAGCCTGCAACGCTGTAAATTCCAGTGAGGAAAACAACATTTCCCTTCAAGCTCTTTTCCAAAGGGAACACAGAGCATTCTCCCTGCACTTTCCCTTTGAGTTTTGTACTTCCCCGGTGCGGTAGAAGGGAGATACATCTGCTGTTCACATTTACACGTTCTAGTGGCTTAAGGAAAGAAGGACTCCATTGCGCTTCTCCTGGCATACAGTTCTCCTCAACTGAACGTGGCTTACAGGTCCCAGAACTGACGGGCAGTCCTTCGCCTACATCTTAGAATCTAGTGCACAGCCTAGTGGCCTATGACACCATAAACGCTTGCTGGAGTTTAAGCACCGCTTTGACACAGGCTGTCTTTGATCTGGGGCCTGCCTCTTTCTGTGACGAGAAATGGATTGTGTTAAGAAGAGAAGATATGGAACAACAGTGTTTCCCTGCCACCATTGAGCCTGCAACGCTGTAAATTCCAGTGAGGAAAACAACGTTTCCCTTCAAGCTCTTTTCCATAGGGGACACAGAGCATTCTCCCTGCACTTTCCCTTTGAGTTTTGTACTTCCCAGGTGCGGTAGAAGGGAGATACATATGCTGTTCACATTTACACGTTCTAGTGCCTTAAGGAAAGAAGGACTCCATTGCGCTTCTTCTGGCATATAATTCTCCTCAACTGAACGTGGCTTACAGGTCCCAGAACTGACAGGCAGTCCTTCGCCTACATCTTAGAATCTAGTGCACAGCCTAGTGGCCTATGACACCATAAACGCTTGCTGGAGTTTAGGCACCCCTTTGACAGAGGCTGCCTTGGATCTGGGGCCTGCCTATTACTGTGACGAGAAATGCATTGTGTTAAGAAGAGAAGATATGGAACAACAGTGTTTCCCTGCCACAATTGAGCCTGCAACGCTCTAAATCCCAGTGAGGAAAAAAAGTTTCCCTTCAAGCTCTCTTTTCCAAAGGGAACACAGAGCATTCTCCCTGCACTTTCCTTTTGAGTTTTGTACTTCCCAGATGCGGTAGAAGGGAGATACTATTGCTGTTCACATTTACCCGTTCTAGTGGCTTAAGGAAAGAAGGCCTCCATTGCCCTTCTTTTGGCATATAGTTGTCCTCAACTCAAAGTGGCTTACAGGTCCCAGTAGTGTCAGGCAGTCCGTTGTTTACATGTTGCATCCTAGTGCAGAGGCACATGGCCTAAGACACCGTAAAAGCTTCCTGCATTTATAGCACCGCTTTGACACACGCTGCCTTGGACCTGCGGCCTGCCTCTCTGTGTGATGAGAAACAGAGAGCTTGAGCTCGATGCTAGTCGTCCCATGTGTTTTACCTATTCCCTAACAATCCTTAGTGAATCCCTTCAAACCCTGTTTTCCAAAGGGACCACAAAGCACTCTCCCTTTGCCTTCCTGTGGTCTTTGGGGCTTCCGGGTGCTGTAGAAGATAGATACTTCTGTTGTTCACATTGACACCTTCAGGTGGCTTCCGAAAACGCTGAAGGTTTTCAGGTCACTTTTCAAGCCCTCTTCTCCACAAGGACCACAGAGCATTCCCCCTGCGCCTTCGTTCTGTGTTTTGTACTTCCCAGGTGCGGTAGAAGGGAGATACATCTGCTGTTCACATTTACAGCTTCTAGTGGCTTAAGAAAAGAAGGTCTCCATTGCCCTTCTTTTGGCATATAGTTCTCCTCAACTGAACGTGGCTTACAGGTCCCAGAACTGACGGGCAGTACGTCGCCTACATCTTAGAATCTAGTGCACAGCCTACTGGCCTATGACACCATAAACGCTTGCTGGAGTTTAAGCACCGCTTTGACACAGGCTGCCTTGGATCTGGGGCCTGCCTCTTTCTGTGACGAGAAATGGATTGTGTTAAGAAGAGAAGATATGGAACAACAGTGTTTCCCTGCCACAATTGAGCCTGCAACCCTGTAAATTCCAATGAGGAAAACAACGTTTCCCTTCAAGCTCTTTCCCAAAGGGAACACAGAGCATTCTCCCTGCACTTTCCCTTTGAGTTTTGTACTTCCCAGGTGCGGTAGAAGGGAGATACATCTGCTGTTCACATTTACAGCTTCTAGTGGCTTAAGAAAAGAAGGTCTCCATTGCCCTTCTTTTGGCATATAGTTCTCCTCATCTGAACGGTCTTACAGGTCCCAGAAGTGGCGGGCACGCCGTCGCCTACATCTTAGAATCTAGTGCACAGCCTAGTGGCCTATGACATCATAAACGCTTGCTGGAGTTTAAGCACCGCATTGACACAGGCTGCCTTGGACCTGGGGCCTGCCTGTTTCTGTGACGAGAAATGGATTGTGTTAAGAAGAGAAGATATGGAACAACAGTGTTTCCCTGCCACCATTGAGCTTGCAACGCTGTAAATTCCAGTGAGGAAAACAACGTTTCCCTTCAAGCTCTTTTCCATAGGGGACACAGAGCATTCTCCCTGCACTTTCCCTTTGAGTTTTGTACTTCCCAGGTGCGGAAGAAGGGAGGTACATCTGCTGTTCACATTTACACGTTCTAGTGGCTTAAGGAAAGAAGGACTCCATTGCGCTTCTCCTGGCATATAGTTCTCCTCAACTGAACGTGGCTTACAGGTCCCAGAAATGACGGGCAGTCCTTCGCCTACATCTTAGAATCTAGTGCACAGCCTAGTGGCCTATGACACCATAAACGCTTGCTGGAGTTTAAGCACCGCTTTGACACAGGCTGTCTTTGATCTGGGGCATGCCTATTTCTGTGACGAGAAATGGATTGTGTTAAGAAGAGAAGATATGGAACAACAGTGTTTCCCTGCCACCATTGAGCCTGCAACGCTGTAAATTCCAGTGAGGAAAACAACGTTTCCCTTCAAGCTCTTTTCCATAGGGGACACAGAGCATTCTCCCTGCACTTTCCCTTTGAGTTTTGTACTTCCCAGGTGCGGAAGAAGGGAGATACATCTGCTGTTCACATTTACACGTTCTACTGGCTTAAGGAAAGAAGGTCTCCATTGCGCTTCTCCTGGCATATAGTTCTCCTCAACTATACGTGGCTTACAGGGCCCAGAACTGACGGGCAGTCCTTCGCCTACATCTTAGAATCTAGTGCACAGCCTAGTGGCCTATGACACCATAAACGCTTGCTGGAGTTTAAGCACCACTTTGACACAGGCTGTCTTTGATCTGGGGCCTGCCTATTTCTGTGACGAGAAATGGATTGTGTTCAGAAGAGAAGATATGGAACAACAGTGTTTCCCTGCCACAATTGAGCCTGCAACGCTGTAAATTCCAGTGAGGAAAACAATGTTTCCTTTCAAGCTCTTTTCCATAGGGGACACAGAGCATTCTCCCTGCACTTTCCCTTTGAATTTTGTACTTCCCAGGTGTGGTAGAAGGGAGATATATCTGCTATTCTCATTTACATGTTCTAGTGGCTTAAGGAAAGAAGGACTCCATTGCGCTTCTTCTGGCATATAATTCTCCTCAACTGAACGTGACTTACAGGTCCCAGAACTGACAGGCAGTCCTTCGCCTACATCTTAGAATCTAGTGCACAGCCTAGTGGCCTATGACACCATAAACGCTTGCTGGAGTTTAGGCACCCCTTTGACAGAGGCTGCCTTGGATCTGGGGCCTGCCTATTACTGTGACGAGAAATGCATTGTGTTAAGAAGAGAAGATATGGAACAACAGTGTTTCCCTGCCACAATTGAGCCTGCAACGCTCTAAATCCCAGTGAGGAAAAAAAGTTTCCCTTCAAGCTCTCTTTTCCAAAGGGAACACAGAGCATTCTCCCTGCACTTTCCTTTTGAGTTTTGTACTTCCCAGATGCGGTAGAAGGGAGATACTATTGCTGTTCACATTTACCCGTTCTAGTGGCTTAAGGAAAGAAGGCCTCCATTGCCCTTCTTTTGGCATATAGTTGTCCTCAACTCAAAGTGGCTTACAGGTCCCAGTAGTGTCAGGCAGTCCGTCGTTTACATGTTGCATCCTAGTGCAGAGGCACATGGCCTAAGACACCGTAAAAGCTTCCTGCATTTATAGCACCGCTTTGACACACGCTGCCTTGGACCTGCGGCCTGCCTCTCTGTGTGACGAGAAACAGAGAGCTTGAGCTCGATGCTAGTCGTCCCATGTGTTTTACCTATTCCCTAACAATCCTTAGTGAATCCCTTCAAACCCTGTTTTCCAAAGGGACCACAAAGCACTCTCCCTTTGCCTTCCTGTGGTCTTTGGGGCTTCCGGGTGCTGTAGAAGATAGATACTTCTGTTGTTCACATTGACACCTTCAGGTGGATTCCGAAAACGCTGAACGTTTTCAGGTCACTTTTCAAGCCCTCTTCTCCACAAGGACCACAGAGCATTCCCCCTGCGCCTTCGTTCTGTGTTTTGTATTTCCCAGGTGCGGTAGAAGGGAGATACATCTGCTGTTCACATTTACAGCTTCTAGTGGCTTAAGAAAAGAAGGTCTCCATTGCCCTTCTTTTGGCATATAGTTCTCCTCAACTGAACGTGGCTTACAGGTCCCAGAACTGACGGGCAGTCCTTCGCCTACATCTTAGAATCTAGTGCACAGCCTAGTGGCCTATGACACCATAAACGCTTGTTGGAGTTTAAGCACCGCTTTGACACAGGCTGCCTTGGATCTGGGGCCTGCCTGTTTCTGTGACGAGAAATGGATTGTGTTAAGAAGAGAAGATATGGAACAACAGTGTTTCCCTGCCACAATTGAGCCTGCACTGGTGTAAATTCCACTGAGGAAAACAACGTTTCCCTTCAAGCTCTTTTCCAAAGGGAACACAGAGCATTCTCCCTGCACTTTCCCTTTGAGTTTTGTACTTCCCAGGTGCGGTAGAAGGGAGATACATCTGCTGTTCACATTTACAGATTCTAGTGGCTTAAGAAAAGAAGGTCTCCATTGCCCTTCTTTTGGCATATAGTTCTCCTCAACTGAACGGGCTTACAGGTCCCAGAAGTGTCGGGCACGCCGTCGCCTACATCTTAGAATCTAGTGCACAGCCTAGTGGCCTATGACATCATAAACGCTTGCTGGAGTTTAAGCACCGCATTGACACAGGCTGCCTTGGACCTGGGGCCTGCCTGTTTCTCTGACGAGAAATGGATTGTGTTAAGAAGAGAAGATATGGAACAACAGTGTTTCCCTGCCACCATTGAGCCTGCAACGCTGTAAATTCCAGTCAGGAAAACAACGTTTCCCTTCAAGCTCTTTTCCAAAGGGAACACAGAGCATTCTCCCTGCACTTTCCCTTTGAGTTTTGTACTTCCCAGGTGCGGTAGAAGGGAGATACATCTGCTGTTCATATTTACACGTTCTAGTGGCTTAAGGAAAGAAGGACTCCATTGCGCTTCTTCTGGCATATAATTCTCCTCAACTGAATGTGGCTTACAGGTCCCAGAACTGACGGGCAGTCCTTCGCCTACATCTTAGAATCTAGTGCACATCCTGTGGCCTATGACACCATAGACGCTTGCTGGAGTTTAGGCACCGCTTTGACACAGGCTGCCTTGGATCTGGGGCCTGCCTATTTCTGTGACGAGAAATGGATTGTGTTAAGAGGAGGAGATATGGAACAACAGTGTTTCCCTGCCACAATTGAGCCTGCAACGTTCTAAATCCCAGTGAGGAAAAAAGTTTCCCTTCAAGCTCTCTTTTCCAAAGGGAACACAGAGCATTCTCCCTGCACTTTCCTTTTGAGTTTTGTACTTCCCAGATGCGGTAGAAGGGAGATACTATTGCTGTTCACATTTACCCGTTCTAGTGGCTTAAGGAAAGAAGGCCTCCATTGCCCTTCTTTTGGCACATAGTTGTCCTCAACTCAAAGTGGCTAACAGGTCCCAGTAGTGTCAGGCAGTCCGTCGTTTACATGTTGCATCCTAGTGCAGAGGCACATGGCCTAAGACACCGTAAAAGCTTCCTGCATTTATAGCACCGCTATGACACACGCTGCCTTGGACCTGCGGCCTGCCTCTCTGTGTGACGAGAAACAGAGAGCTTGAGCTCGATGCTAGTCATCCCATGTGTTTTACCTATTCCCTAACAATCCTTAGTGAATCCCTTCAAACCCTGTTTTCCAAAGGGACCACAAAGCACTCTCCCTTTGCCTTCCTGTGGTCTTTGGGGCTTCCGGGTGCTGTAGAAGGTAGATACTTCTGTTGTTCACATTGACACCTTCAGGTGGCTTCCGAAAACGCTGAACGTTTTCAGGTCACTTTTCAAGCCCTCTTCTCCACAAGGAACACAGAGCATTCCCCCTGCGCCTTCGTTCTGTGTTTTGTACTTCCCATGTGCGGTAGAAGGGAGATACATCTGCTGTTCACATTTACAGCTTCTAGTGGCTTAAGACAAGAAGGTCTCCATTGCCCTTCTTTTGGCATATAGTTCTCCTCAACTGAACAGGCTTACAGGGCCCAGAAGTGTCGGGCACTCCGTCGCCTACATCTTAGAATCTAGTGCACAGCCTAGTGGCCTATGACATCATAAACGCTTGCTGGAGTTTAAGCACCGCATTGACACAGGCTGCCTTGGACCTGGGGCCTGCCTGTTTCTCTGACGAGAAATGGATTGTGTTAAGAAGAGAAGATATGGAACAACAGTGTTTCCCTGCCACCATTGAGCCTGCAACGCTGTAAATTCCAGTGAGGAAAACAACGTTTCCCTTCAAGCTCTTTTCCATAGGAGACACAGAGCATTCTCCCTGCACTTTCCCTTTGAGTTTTGTACTTCCTAGGTGCGGAAGAAGGGAGGTACATCTGCTGTTCACATTTACACGTTCTACTGGCTTAAGGAAAGAAGGACTCCATTGCGCTACTTCTGGCATATAATTCTCCTCAACTATACGTGGCTTACAGGGCCCAGAACTGACGGGCAGTCCTTCGCCTACATCTTAGAATCTAGTGCACAGCCTAGTGGCCTATGACACCATAAACGCTTGCTGGAGTTTAAGCACCGCTTTGACACAGGCTATCTTGGATCTGGGGCCTGCCTATTTCTGTGACGAGAAATGGATTGTGTTAAGAAGAGAAGATATGGAACAACAGTGTTTCCCTGCCACCATTGAGCCTGCAACGCTGTAAATTCCAGTGAGGAAAACAACATTTCCCTTCAAGCTCTTTTCCAAAGGGAACACAGAGCATTCTCCCTGCACTTTCCCTTTGAGCTTTGTACTTCCCCGGTGCGGTAGAAGGGAGATACATCTGCTGTTCACATTTACACGTTCTAGTGGCTTAAGGAAAGAAGGACTCCATTGCGCTTCTCCTGGCATACAGTTCTCCTCAACTGAACGTGGCTTACAGGTCCCAGAACTGACGGGCAGTCCTTCGCCTACATCTTAGAATCTAGTGCACAGCCTAGTGGCCTATGACACCATAAACGCTTGCTGGAGTTTAAGCACCGCTTTGACACAGGCTGTCTTTGATCTGGGGCCTGCCTCTTTCTGTGACGAGAAATGGATTGTGTTAAGAAGAGAAGATATGGAACAACAGTGTTTCCCTGCCACCATTGAGCCTGCAACGCTGTAAATTCCAGTGAGGAAAACAACGTTTCCCTTCAAGCTCTTTTCCATAGGGGACACAGAGCATTCTCCCTGCACTTTCCCTTTGAGTTTTGTACTTCCCAGGTGCGCTAGAAGGGAGATACATCTGCTGTTCACATTTACATGTTCTAGTGGCTTAAGGAAAGAAGGACTCCATTGCGCTTCTTCTGGCATATAATTCTCCTCAACTGAACGTGACTTACAGGTCCCAGAACTGACAGGCAGTCCTTCGCCTACATCTTAGAATCTAGTGCACAGCCTAGTGGCCTATGACACCATAAACGCTTGCTGGAGTTTAGGCACCCCTTTGACAGAGGCTGCCTTGGATCTGGGGCCTGCCTATTACTGTGACGAGAAATGCATTGTGTTAAGAAGAGAAGATATGGAACAACAGTGTTTCCCTGCCACAATTGAGCCTGCAACGCTCTAAATCCCAGTGAGGAAAAAAAGTTTCCCTTCAAGCTCTCTTTTCCAAAGGGAACACAGAGCATTCTCCCTGCACTTTCCTTTTGAGTTTTGTACTTCCCAGATGCGGTAGAAGGGAGATACTATTGCTGTTCACATTTACCCGTTCTAGTGGCTTAAGGAAAGAAGGCCTCCATTGCCCTTCTTTTGGCATATAGTTCTCCTCAACTGAACAGGCTTACAGGTCCCAGAAGTGTCGGGCACTCCGTCGCCTATATCTTAGAATCTAGTGCACAGCCTAGTGGCCTATGACATCATAAACGCTTGCTGGAGTTTAAGCACCGCATTGACACAGGCTGCCTTGGACCTGGGGCCTGCCTGTTTCTCTGACGAGAAATGGATTGTGTTAAGAAGAGAAGATATGGAACAACAGTGTTTCCCTGCCACCATTGAGCCTGCAACGCTGTAAATTCCAGTGAGGAAAACAACGTTTCCCTTCAAGCTCTTTTCCATAGGGGACACAGAGCATTCTCCCTGCACTTTCCCTTTGAGTTTTGTACTTCCCAGGTGCGGAAGAAGGGAGATACATCTGCTGTTCACATTTACATGTTCTAGTGGCTTAAGGAAAGAAGGACTCCATTGCGCTTCTTCTGGCATATAATTCTCCTCAACTGAACGTGACTTACAGGTCCCAGAACTGACAGGCAGTCCTTCGCCTACATCTTAGAATCTAGTGCACAGCCTAGTGGCCTATGACACCATAAACGCTTGCTGGAGTTTAGGCACCCCTTTGACAGAGGCTGCCTTGGATCTGGGGCCTGCCTATTACTGTGACGAGAAATGCATTGTGTTAAGAAGAGAAGATATGGAACAACAGTGTTTCCCTGCCACAATTGAGCCTGCAACGCTCTAAATCCCAGTGAGGAAAAAAAGTTTCCCTTCAAGCTCTCTTTTCCAAAGGGAACACAGAGCATTCTCCCTGCACTTTCCTTTTGAGTTTTGTACTTCCCAGATGCGGTAGAAGGGAGATACTATTGCTGTTCACATTTACCCGTTCTAGTGGCTTAAGGAAAGAAGGCCTCCATTGCCCTTCTTTTGGCATATAGTTGTCCTCAACTCAAAGTGGCTTACAGGTCCCAGTAGTGTCAGGCAGTCCGTCGTTTACATGTTGCATCCTAGTGCAGAGGCACATGGCCTAAGACACCGTAAAAGCTTCCTGCATTTATAGCACCGCTTTGACACACGCTGCCTTGGACCTGCGGCCTGCCTCTCTGTGTGACGAGAAACAGAGAGCTTGAGCTCGATGCTAGTCGTCCCATGTGTTTTACCTATTCCCTAACAATCCTTAGTGAATCCCTTCAAACCCTGTTTTCCAAAGGGACCACAAAGCACTCTCCCTTTGCCTTCCTGTGGTCTTTGGGGCTTCCGGGTGCTGTAGAAGATAGATACTTCTGTTGTTCACATTGACACCTTCAGGTGGCTTCCGAAAACGCTGAACGTTTTCAGGTCACTTTTCAAGCCCTCTTCTCCACAAGGACCACAGAGCATTCCCCCTGCGCCTTCGTTCTGTGTTTTGTATTTCCCAGGTGCGGTAGAAGGGAGATACATCTGCTGTTCACATTTACAGCTTCTAGTGGCTTAAGAAAAGAAGGTCTCCATTGCCCTTCTTTTGGCATATAGTTCTCCTCAACTGAACGTGGCTTACAGGTCCCAGAACTGACGGGCAGTCCTTCGCCTACATCTTAGAATCTAGTGCACAGCCTAGTGGCCTATGACACCATAAACGCTTGCTGGAGTTTAAGCACCGCTTTGACACAGGCTGCCTTGGATCTGGGGCCTGCCTGTTTCTGTGACGAGAAATGGATTGTGTTAAGAAGAGAAGATATGGAACAACAGTGTTTCCCTGCCACAATTGAGCCTGCACTGGTGTAAATTCCACTGAGGAAAACAACGTTTCCCTTCAAGCTCTTTTCCAAAGGGAACACAGAGCATTCTCCCTGCACTTTCCCTTTGAGTTTTGTACTTCCCAGGTGCGGTAGAAGGGAGATACATCTGCTGTTCACATTTACAGATTCTAGTGGCTTAAGAAAAGAAGGTCTCCATTGCCCTTCTTTTGGCATATAGTTCTCCTCAACTGAACGGGCTTACAGGTCCCAGAAGTGTCGGGCACGCCGTCGCCTACATCTTAGAATCTAGTGCACAGCCTAGTGGCCTATGACATCATAAACGCTTGCTGGAGTTTAAGCACCGCATTGACACAGGCTGCCTTGGACCTGGGGCCTGCCTATTTCTGTGACGAGAAATGGATTGTGTTAAGAAGAGAAGATATGGAACAACAGTGTTTCCCTGCCACCATTGAGCCTGCAACGCTGTAAATTCCAGTCAGGAAAACAACGTTTCCCTTCAAGCTCTTTTCCAAAGGGAACACAGAGCATTCTCCCTGCACTTTCCCTTTGAGTTTTGTACTTCCCAGGTGCGGTAGAAGGGAGATACATCTGCTGTTCACATTTACACGTTCTAGTGGCTTAAGGAAAGAAGGACTCCATTGCGCTTCTTCTGGCATATAATTCTCCTCAACTGAATGTGGCTTACAGGTCCCAGAACTGACGGGCAGTCCTTCGCCTACATCTTAGAATCTAGTGCACATCCTGTGGCCTATGACACCATAGACGCTTGCTGGAGTTTAGGCACCGCTTTGACACAGGCTGCCTTGGATCTGGGGCCTGCCTATTTCTGTGACGAGAAATGGATTGTGTTAAGAGGAGGAGATATGGAACAACAGTGTTTCCCTGCCACAATTGAGCCTGCAACGTTCTAAATCCCAGTGAGGAAAAAAGTTTCCCTTCAAGCTCTCTTTTCCAAAGGGAACACAGAGCATTCTCCCTGCACTTTCCTTTTGAGTTTTGTACTTCCCAGATGCGGTAGAAGGGAGATACTATTGCTGTTCACATTTACCCGTTCTAGTGGCTTAAGGAAAGAAGGCCTCCATTGCCCTTCTTTTGGCACATAGTTGTCCTCAACTCAAAGTGGCTAACAGGTCCCAGTAGTGTCAGGCAGTCCGTCGTTTACATGTTGCATCCTAGTGCAGAGGCACATGGCCTAAGACACCGTAAAAGCTTCCTGCATTTATAGCACCGCTATGACACACGCTGCCTTGGACCTGCGGCCTGCCTCTCTGTGTGACGAGAAACAGAGAGCTTGAGCTCGATGCTAGTCATCCCATGTGTTTTACCTATTCCCTAACAATCCTTAGTGAATCCCTTCAAACCCTGTTTTCCAAAGGGACCACAAAGCACTCTCCCTTTGCCTTCCTGTGGTCTTTGGGGCTTCCGGGTGCTGTAGAAGGTAGATACTTCTGTTGTTCACATTGACACCTTCAGGTGGCTTCCGAAAACGCTGAACGTTTTCAGGTCACTTTTCAAGCCCTCTTCTCCACAAGGAACACAGAGCATTCCCCCTGCGCCTTCGTTCTGTGTTTTGTACTTCCCAGGTGCGGTAGAAGGGAGATACATCTGCTGTTCACATTTACAGCTTCTAGTGGCTTAAGACAAGAAGGTCTCCATTGCCCTTCTTTTGGCATATAGTTCTCCTCAACTGAACAGGCTTACAGGGCCCAGAAGTGTCGGGCACTCCGTCGCCTACATCTTAGAATCTAGTGCACAGCCTAGTGGCCTATGACATCATAAACGCTTGCTGGAGTTTAAGCACCGCATTGACACAGGCTGCCTTGGACCTGGGGCCTGCCTGTTTCTCTGACGAGAAATGGATTGTGTTAAGAAGAGAAGATATGGAACAACAGTGTTTCCCTGCCACCATTGAGCCTGCAACGCTGTAAATTCCAGTGAGGAAAACAACGTTTCCCTTCAAGCTCTTTTCCATAGGAGACACAGAGCATTCTCCCTGCACTTTCCCTTTGAGTTTTGTACTTCCTAGGTGCGGAAGAAGGGAGGTACATCTGCTGTTCACATTTACACGTTCTACTGGCTTAAGGAAAGAAGGACTCCATTGCGCTACTTCTGGCATATAATTCTCCTCAACTATACGTGGCTTACAGGGCCCAGAACTGACGGGCAGTCCTTCGCCTACATCTTAGAATCTAGTGCACAGCCTAGTGGCCTATGACATCATAAACGCTTGCTGGAGTTTAAGCACCGCTTTGACACAGGCTATCTTGGATCTGGGGCCTGCCTATTTCTGTGACGAGAAATGGATTGTGTTAAGAAGAGAAGATATGGAACAACAGTGTTTCCCTGCCACCATTGAGCCTGCAACGCTGTAAATTCCAGTGAGGAAAACAACATTTCCCTTCAAGCTCTTTTCCAAAGGGAACACAGAGCATTCTCCCTGCACTTTCCCTTTGAGTTTTGTACTTCCCCGGTGCGGTAGAAGGGAGATACATCTGCTGTTCACATTTACACGTTCTAGTGGCTTAAGGAAAGAAGGACTCCATTGCACTTCTCCTGGCATACAGTTCTCCTCAACTGAACGTGGCTTACAGGTCCCAGAACTGACGGGCAGTCCTTCGCCTACATCTTAGAATCTAGTGCACAGCCTAGTGGCCTATGACACCATAAACGCTTGCTGGAGTTTAAGCACCGCTTTGACACAGGCTGTCTTTGATCTGGGGCCTGCCTCTTTCTGTGACGAGAAATGGATTGTGTTAAGAAGAGAAGATATGGAACAACAGTGTTTCCCTGCCACCATTGAGCCTGCAACGCTGTAAATTCCAGTGAGGAAAACAACGTTTCCCTTCAAGCTCTTTTCCATAGGGGACACAGAGCATTCTCCCTGCACTTTCCCTTTGAGTTTTGTACTTCCCAGGTGCGGTAGAAGGGAGATACATCTGCTGTTCACATTTACATGTTCTAGTGGCTTAAGGAAAGAAGGACTCCATTGCGCTTCTTCTGGCATATAATTCTCCTCAACTGAACGTGACTTACAGGTCCCAGAACTGACAGGCAGTCCTTCGCCTACATCTTAGAATCTAGTGCACAGCCTAGTGGCCTATGACACCATAAACGCTTGCTGGAGTTTAGGCACCCCTTTGACAGAGGCTGCCTTGGATCTGGGGCCTGCCTATTACTGTGACGAGAAATGCATTGTGTTAAGAAGAGAAGATATGGAACAACAGTGTTTCCCTGCCACAATTGAGCCTGCAACGCTCTAAATCCCAGTGAGGAAAAAAAGTTTCCCTTCAAGCTCTCTTTTCCAAAGGGAACACAGAGCATTCTCCCTGCACTTTCCTTTTGAGTTTTGTACTTCCCAGATGCGGTAGAAGGGAGATACTATTGCTGTTCACATTTACCCGTTCTAGTGGCTTAAGGAAAGAAGGCCTCCATTGCCCTTCTTTTGGCATATAGTTCTCCTCAACTGAACAGGCTTACAGGTCCCAGAAGTGTCGGGCACTCCGTCGCCTATATCTTAGAATCTAGTGCACAGCCTAGTGGCCTATGACATCATAAACGCTTGCTGGAGTTTAAGCACCGCATTGACACAGGCTGCCTTGGACCTGGGGCCTGCCTGTTTCTCTGACGAGAAATGGATTGTGTTAAGAAGAGAAGATATGGAACAACAGTGTTTCCCTGCCACCATTGAGCCTGCAACGCTGTAAATTCCAGTGAGGAAAACAACGTTTCCCTTCAAGCTCTTTTCCATAGGAGACACAGAGCATTCTCCCTGCACTTTCCCTTTGAGTTTTGTACTTCCCAGGTGCGGAAGAAGGGAGGTACATCTGCTGTTCACATTTACACGTTCTACTGGCTTAAGGAAAGAAGGACTCCATTGCGCTACTTCTGGCATATAATTCTCCTCAACTATACGTGGCTTACAGGGCCCAGAACTGACGGGCAGTCCTTCGTCTACATCTTAGAATCTAGTGCACAGCCTAGTGGCCTATGACACCATAAACGCTTGCTGGAGTTTAAGCACCGCTTTGACACAGGCTATCTTGGATCTGGGGCCTGCCTATTTCTGTGACGAGAAATGGATTGTGTTAAGAAGAGAAGATATGGAACAACAGTGTTTCCCTGCCACCATTGAGCCTGCAACGCTGTAAATTCCAGTGAGGAAAACAACATTTCCCTTCAAGCTCTTTTCCAAAGGGAACACAGAGCATTCTCCCTGCACTTTCCCTTTGAGTTTTGTACTTCCCCGGTGCGGTAGAAGGGAGATACATCTGCTGTTCACATTTACACGTTCTAGTGGCTTAAGGAAAGAAGGACTCCATTGCGCTTCTCCTGGCATACAGTTCTCCTCAACTGAACGTGGCTTACAGGTCCCAGAACTGACGGGCAGTCCTTCGCCTACATCTTAGAATCTAGTGCACAGCCTAGTGGCCTATGACACCATAAACGCTTGCTGGAGTTTAAGCACCGCTTTGACACAGGCTGTCTTTGATCTGGGGCCTGCCTCTTTCTGTGACGAGAAATGGATTGTGTTAAGAAGAGAAGATATGGAACAACAGTGTTTCCCTGCCACCATTGAGCCTGCAACGCTGTAAATTCCAGTGAGGAAAACAACGTTTCCCTTCAAGCTCTTTTCCATAGGGGACACAGAGCATTCTCCCTGCACTTTCCCTTTGAGTTTTGTACTTCCCAGGTGCGGTAGAAGGGAGATACATCTGCTGTTCACATTTACATGTTCTAGTGGCTTAAGGAAAGAAGGACTCCATTGCGCTTCTTCTGGCATATAATTCTCCTCAACTGAACGTGACTTACAGGTCCCAGAACTGACAGGCAGTCCTTCGCCTACATCTTAGAATCTAGTGCACAGCCTAGTGGCCTATGACACCATAAACGCTTGCTGGAGTTTAGGCACCCCTTTGACAGAGGCTGCCTTGGATCTGGGGCCTGCCTATTACTGTGACGAGAAATGCATTGTGTTAAGAAGAGAAGATATGGAACAACAGTGTTTCCCTGCCACAATTGAGCCTGCAACGCTCTAAATCCCAGTGAGGAAAAAAAGTTTCCCTTCAAGCTCTCTTTTCCAAAGGGAACACAGAGCATTCTCCCTGCACTTTCCTTTTGAGTTTTGTACTTCCCAGATGCGGTAGAAGGGAGATACTATTGCTGTTCACATTTACCCGTTCTAGTGGCTTAAGGAAAGAAGGCCTCCATTGCCCTTCTTTTGGCATATAGTTGTCCTCAACTCAAAGTGGCTTACAGGTCCCAGTAGTGTCAGGCAGTCCGTCGTTTACATGTTGCATCCTAGTGCAGAGGCACATGGCCTAAGACACCGTAAAAGCTTCCTGCATTTATAGCACCGCTTTGACACACGCTGCCTTGGACCTGCGGCCTGCCTCTCTGTGTGACGAGAAACAGAGAGCTTGAGCTCGATGCTAGTCGTCCCATGTGTTTTACCTATTCCCTAACAATCCTTAGTGAATCCCTTCAAACCCTGTTTTCCAAAGGGACCACAAAGCACTCTCCCTTTGCCTTCCTGTGGTCTTTGGGGCTTCCGGGTGCTGTAGAAGATAGATACTTCTGTTGTTCACATTGACACCTTCAGGTGGCTTCCGAAAACGCTGAACGTTTTCAGGTCACTTTTCAAGCCCTCTTCTCCACAAGGACCACAGAGCATTCCCCCTGCGCCTTCGTTCTGTGTTTTGTATTTCCCAGGTGCGGTAGAAGGGAGATACATCTGCTGTTCACATTTACAGCTTCTAGTGGCTTAAGAAAAGAAGGTCTCCATTGCCCTTCTTTTGGCATATAGTTCTCCTCAACTGAACGTGGCTTACAGGTCCCAGAACTGACGGGCAGTCCTTCGCCTACATCTTAGAATCTAGTGCACAGCCTAGTGGCCTATGACACCATAAACGCTTGCTGGAGTTTAAGCACCGCTTTGACACAGGCTGCCTTGGATCTGGGGCCTGCCTGTTTCTGTGACGAGAAATGGATTGTGTTAAGAAGAGAAGATATGGAACAACAGTGTTTCCCTGCCACAATTGAGCCTGCACTGGTGTAAATTCCACTGAGGAAAACAACGTTTCCCTTCAAGCTCTTTTCCAAAGGGAACACAGAGCATTCTCCCTGCACTTTCCCTTTGAGTTTTGTACTTCCCAGGTGCGGTAGAAGGGAGATACATCTGCTGTTCACATTTACAGATTCTAGTGGCTTAAGAAAAGAAGGTCTCCATTGCCCTTCTTTTGGCATATAGTTCTCCTCAACTGAACGGGCTTACAGGTCCCAGAAGTGTCGGGCACGCCGTCGCCTACATCTTAGAATCTAGTGCACAGCCTAGTGGCCTATGACATCATAAACGCTTGCTGGAGTTTAAGCACCGCATTGACACAGGCTGCCTTGGACCTGGGGCCTGCCTGTTTCTCTGACGAGAAATGGATTGTGTTAAGAAGAGAAGATATGGAACAACAGTGTTTCCCTGCCACCATTGAGCCTGCAACGCTGTAAATTCCAGTCAGGAAAACAACGTTTCCCTTCAAGCTCTTTTCCAAAGGGAACACAGAGCATTCTCCCTGCACTTTCCCTTTGAGTTTTGTACTTCCCAGGTGCGGTAGAAGGGAGATACATCTGCTGTTCACATTTACACGTTCTAGTGGCTTAAGGAAAGAAGGACTCCATTGCGCTTCTTCTGGCATATAATTCTCCTCAACTGAATGTGGCTTACAGGTCCCAGAACTGACGGGCAGTCCTTCGCCTACATCTTAGAATCTAGTGCACATCCTGTGGCCTATGACACCATAGACGCTTGCTGGAGTTTAGGCACCGCTTTGACACAGGCTGCCTTGGATCTGGGGCCTGCCTATTTCTGTGACGAGAAATGGATTGTGTTAAGAGGAGGAGATATGGAACAACAGTGTTTCCCTGCCACAATTGAGCCTGCAACGTTCTAAATCCCAGTGAGGAAAAAAGTTTCCCTTCAAGCTCTCTTTTCCAAAGGGAACACAGAGCATTCTCCCTGCACTTTCCTTTTGAGTTTTGTACTTCCCAGATGCGGTAGAAGGGAGATACTATTGCTGTTCACATTTACCCGTTCTAGTGGCTTAAGGAAAGAAGGCCTCCATTGCCCTTCTTTTGGCACATAGTTGTCCTCAACTCAAAGTGGCTAACAGGTCCCAGTAGTGTCAGGCAGTCCGTCGTTTACATGTTGCATCCTAGTGCAGAGGCACATGGCCTAAGACACCGTAAAAGCTTCCTGCATTTATAGCACCGCTATGACACACGCTGCCTTGGACCTGCGGCCTGCCTCTCTGTGTGACGAGAAACAGAGAGCTTGAGCTCGATGCTAGTCATCCCATGTGTTTTACCTATTCCCTAACAATCCTTAGTGAATCCCTTCAAACCCTGTTTTCCAAAGGGACCACAAAGCACTCTCCCTTTGCCTTCCTGTGGTCTTTGGGGCTTCCGGGTGCTGTAGAAGGTAGATACTTCTGTTGTTCACATTGACACCTTCAGGTGGCTTCCGAAAACGCTGAACGTTTTCAGGTCACTTTTCAAGCCCTCTTCTCCACAAGGAACACAGAGCATTCCCCCTGCGCCTTCGTTCTGTGTTTTGTACTTCCCATGTGCGGTAGAAGGGAGATACATCTGCTGTTCACATTTACAGCTTCTAGTGGCTTAAGACAAGAAGGTCTCCATTGCCCTTCTTTTGGCATATAGTTCTCCTCAACTGAACAGGCTTACAGGGCCCAGAAGTGTCGGGCACTCCGTCGCCTACATCTTAGAATCTAGTGCACAGCCTAGTGGCCTATGACATCATAAACGCTTGCTGGAGTTTAAGCACCGCATTGACACAGGCTGCCTTGGACCTGGGGCCTGCCTGTTTCTCTGACGAGAAATGGATTGTGTTAAGAAGAGAAGATATGGAACAACAGTGTTTCCCTGCCACCATTGAGCCTGCAACGCTGTAAATTCCAGTGAGGAAAACAACGTTTCCCTTCAAGCTCTTTTCCATAGGAGACACAGAGCATTCTCCCTGCACTTTCCCTTTGAGTTTTGTACTTCCTAGGTGCGGAAGAAGGGAGGTACATCTGCTGTTCACATTTACACGTTCTACTGGCTTAAGGAAAGAAGGACTCCATTGCGCTACTTCTGGCATATAATTCTCCTCAAATATACGTGGCTTACAGGGCCCAGAACTGACGGGCAGTCCTTCGCCTACATCTTAGAATCTAGTGCACAGCCTAGTGGCCTATGACATCATAAACGCTTGCTGGAGTTTAAGCACCGCTTTGACACAGGCTATCTTGGATCTGGGGCCTGCCTATTTCTGTGACGAGAAATGGATTGTGTTAAGAAGAGAAGATATGGAACAACAGTGTTTCCCTGCCACCATTGAGCCTGCAACGCTGTAAATTCCAGTGAGGAAAACAACATTTCCCTTCAAGCTCTTTTCCAAAGGGAACACAGAGCATTCTCCCTGCACTTTCCCTTTGAGTTTTGTACTTCCCCGGTGCGGTAGAAGGGAGATACATCTGCTGTTCACATTTACACGTTCTAGTGGCTTAAGGAAAGAAGGACTCCATTGCGCTTCTCCTGGCATACAGTTCTCCTCAACTGAACGTGGCTTACAGGTCCCAGAACTGACGGGCAGTCCTTCGCCTACATCTTAGAATCTAGTGCACAGCCTAGTGGCCTATGACACCATAAACGCTTGCTGGAGTTTAAGCACCGCTTTGACACAGGCTGTCTTTGATCTGGGGCCTGCCTCTTTCTGTGACGAGAAATGGATTGTGTTAAGAAGAGAAGATATGGAACAACAGTGTTTCCCTGCCACCATTGAGCCTGCAACGCTGTAAATTCCAGTGAGGAAAACAACGTTTCCCTTCAAGCTCTTTTCCATAGGGGACACAGAGCATTCTCCCTGCACTTTCCCTTTGAGTTTTGTACTTCCCAGGTGCGGTAGAAGGGAGATACATCTGCTGTTCACATTTACATGTTCTAGTGGCTTAAGGAAAGAAGGACTCCATTGCGCTTCTTCTGGCATATAATTCTCCTCAACTGAACGTGACTTACAGGTCCCAGAACTGACAGGCAGTCCTTCGCCTACATCTTAGAATCTAGTGCACAGCCTAGTGGCCTATGACACCATAAACGCTTGCTGGAGTTTAGGCACCCCTTTGACAGAGGCTGCCTTGGATCTGGGGCCTGCCTATTACTGTGACGAGAAATGCATTGTGTTAAGAAGAGAAGATATGGAACAACAGTGTTTCCCTGCCACAATTGAGCCTGCAACGCTCTAAATCCCAGTGAGGAAAAAAAGTTTCCCTTCAAGCTCTCTTTTCCAAAGGGAACACAGAGCATTCTCCCTGCACTTTCCTTTTGAGTTTTGTACTTCCCAGATGCGGTAGAAGGGAGATACTATTGCTGTTCACATTTACCCGTTTTAGGGGCTTAAGGAAAGAAGGCCTCCATTGCCCTTCTTTTGGCATATAGTTCTCCTCAACTGAACAGGCTTACAGGTCCCAGAAGTGTCGGGCACTCCGTCGCCTATATCTTAGAATCTAGTGCACAGCCTAGTGGCCTATGACATCATAAACGCTTGCTAGAGTTTAAGCACCGCATTGACACAGGCTGCCTTGGACCTGGGGCCTGCCTGTTTCTCTGACGAGAAATGGATTGTGTTAAGAAGAGAAGATATGGAACAACAGTGTTTCCCTGCCACCATTGAGCCTGCAACGCTGTAAATTCCAGTGAGGAAAACAACGTTTCCCTTCAAGCTCTTTTCAATAGGAGACACAGAGCATTCTCCCTGCACTTTCCCTTTGAGTTTTGTACTTCCTAGGTGCGGAAGAAGGGAGGTACATCTGCTGTTCACATTTACACGTTCTACTGGCTTAAGGAAACAAGGACTCCATTGCGCTACTTCTGGCATATAATTCTCCTCAACTATACGTGGCTTACAGGGCCCAGAACTGACGGGCAGTCCTTCGCCTACATCTTAGAATCTAGTGCACAGCCTAGTGGCCTATGACACCATAAACGCTTGCTGGAGTTTAAGCACCGCTTTGACACAGGCTATCTTGGATCTGGGGCCTGCCTATTTCTGTGACGAGAAATGGATTGTGTTAAGAAGAGAAGATATGGAACAACAGTGTTTCCCTGCCACCATTGAGCCTGCAACGCTGTAAATTCCAGTGAGGAAAACAACGTTTCCCTTCAAGCTCTTTTCCATAGGGGACACAGAGCATTCTCCCTGCACTTTCCCTTTGAGTTTTGTACTTCCCAGGTGCGGTAGAAGGGAGATACATATGCTGTTCACATTTACACGTTCTAGTGCCTTAAGGAAAGAAGGACTCCATTGCGCTTCTTCTGGCATATAATTCTCCTCAACTGAACGTGCCTTACAGGTCCCAGAACTGACAGGCAGTCCTTCGCCTACATCTTAGAATCTAGTGCACAGCCTAGTGGCCTATGACACCATAAACGCTTGCTGGAGTTTAGGCACCCCTTTGACAGAGGCTGCCTTGGATCTGGGGCCTGCCTATTTCTGTGACGAGAAATGGATTGTGTTAAGAAGAGAAGATATGGAACAACAGTGTTTCCCTGCCACTATTGAGCCTGCAACGCTGTAAATTCCAGTGAGGAAAACAATGTTTCCTTTCAAGCTCTTTTCCATAGGGGACACAGAGCATTCTCCCTGCACTTTCCCTTTGAGTTTTGTACTTCCCAGGTGCGGTAGAAGGGAGATACATATGCTGTTCACATTTACACGTTCTAGTGGCTTATGAAAGAAGGACTCCATTGCGCTTGTTCTGGCATATAATTCTCCTCAACTGAACGTGGCTTACAGGTCCCAGAACTGACAGGCAGTCCTTCGCCTACATCTTAGAATCTAGTGCACAGCCTAGTGGCCTATGACACCATAAACGCTTGCTGGAGTTTAGGCACCCCTTTGACAGAGGCTGCCTTGGATCTGGGGCCTGCCTATTACTGTGACGAGAAATGCATTGTGTTAAGAAGAGAAGATATGGAACAATAGTGTTTCCCTGCCACAATTGAGCCTGCAACGCTCTAAATCCCAGTGAGGAAAAAAAGTTTCCCTTCAAGCTCTCTTTTCCAAACGGAACACAGAGCGTTCTCCCTGCACTTTCCTTTTGAGTTTTGTACTTCCCAGATGCGGTAGAAGGGAGATACTATTGCTGTTCACATTTACCCGTTCTAGTGGCTTAAGGAAAGAAGGCCTCCATTGCCCTTCTTTTGGCATATAGTTGTCCTCAACTCAAAGTGGCTTACAGGTCCCAGTAGTGTCAGGCAGTCCGTCGTTTACATGTTGCATCCTAGTGCAGAGGCACATGGCCTAAGACACCGTAAAAGCTTCCTGCATTTATAGCACCGCTTTGACACACGCTGCCTTGGACCTGCGGCCTGCCTCTCTGTGTGACGAGAAACAGAGAGCTTGAGCTCGATGCTAGTCGTCCCATGTGTTTTACCTATTCCCTAACAATCCTTAGTGAATCCCTTCAAACCCTGTTTTCCAAAGGGACCACAAAGCACTCTCCCTTTGCCTTCCTGTGGTCTTTGGTGCTTCCGGGTGCTGTAGAAGGTAGATACTTCTGTTGTTCACATTAACACCTTTAGGTGGCTTCCGAAAACGCTGAACGTTTTCAGGTCACTATTCAAGCCCTCTTCTCCACAAGGGCCACAGAGCATTCCCCCTGCGCCTTCGTTCTGTGTTTTGTACTTCCCAGGTGCGGTAGAAGGAAGATACATCTGCTGTTCACATTTACAGTTTCTAGTGGCTTAAGAAAAGAAGGTCTCCATTGCCCTTCTTTTGGCATATAGTTCTCCTCAACTGAACAGGCTTACAGGGCCCAGAATTGTCGGGCACTCCGTCGCCTACATCTTAGAATCTAGTGCACAGCCTAGTGGCCTATGACATCATAAACGCTTGCTGGAGTTTAAGCACCGCATTGACACAGGCTGCCTTGGACCTGGGGCCTGCCTGTTTCTCTGACGAGAAATGGATTGTGTTAAGAAGAGAAGATATGGAACAACAGTGTTTCCCTGCCACCATTGAGCCTGCAACGCTGTAAATTCCAGTGAGGAGAACAACGTTTCCCTTCAAGCTCTTTTCCATAGGAGACACAGAGCATTCTCCCTGCACTTTCCCTTTGAGTTTTGTACTTCCCAGGTGCGGAAGAAGGGAGGTACATCTGCTGTTCACATTTACACGTTCTACTGGCTTAAGGAAAGAAGGACTCCATTGCGCTACTTCTGGCATATAATTCTCCTCAACTATACGTGGCTTACAGGGCCCAGAACTGACGGGCAGTCCTTCGCCTACATCTTAGAATCTAGTGCACAGCCTAGTGGCCTATGACACCATAAACGCTTGCTGGAGTTTAAGCACCGCTTTGACACAGGCTATCTTGGATCTGGGGCCTGCCTATTTCTGTGACGAGAAATGGATTGTGTTAAGAAGAGAAGATATGGAACAACAGTGTTTCCCTGCCACCATTGAGCCTGCAACGCTGTAAATTCCAGTGAGGAAAACAACATTTCCCTTCAAGCTCTTTTCCAAAGGGAACACAGAGCATTCTCCCTGCACTTTCCCTTTGAGTTTTGTACTTCCCCGGTGCGGTAGAAGGGAGATACATCTGCTGTTCACATTTACACGTTCTAGTGGCTTAAGGAAAGAAGGACTCCATTGCGCTTCTCCTGGCATATAGTTCTCCTCAACTGAACGTGGCTTACAGGTCCCAGAACTGACGGGCAGTCCTTCGCCTACATCTTAGAATCTAGTGCACAGCCTAGTGGCCTATGACACCATAAACGCTTGCTGGAGTTTAAGCACCGCTTTGACACAGGCTGTCTTTGATCTGGGGCCTGCCTCTTTCTGTGACGAGAAATGGATTGTGTTAAGAAGAGAAGATATGGAACAACAGTGTTTCCCTGCCACCATTGAGCCTGCAACGCTGTAAATTCCAGTGAGGAAAACACCGTTTCCCTTCAAGCTCTTTTCCATAGGGGACACAGAGCATTCTCCCTGCACTTTCCCTTTGAGTTTTGTACTTCCCAGGTGCGGTAGAAGGGAGATACATATGCTGTTCACATTTACACGTTCTAGTGCCTTAAGGAAAGAAGAACTCCATTGCGCTTGTTCTGGCATATAATTCTCCTCAACTGAACGTGGCTTACAGGTCCCAGAACTGACAGGCAGTCCTTCGCCTACATCTTAGAATCTAGTGCACAGCCTAGTGGCCTATGACACCATAAACGCTTGCTGGAGTTTAGGCACCCCTTTGACAGAGGCTGCCTTGGATCTGGGGCCTGCCTATTACTGTGACGAGAAATGCATTGTGTTAAGAAGAGAAGATATGGAACAACAGTGTTTCCCTGCCACAATTGAGCCTGCAACGCTCTAAATCCCAGTGAGGAAAAAAAGTTTCCCTTCAAGCTCTCTTTTCCAAAGGGAACACAGAGCATTCTCCCTGCACTTTCCTTTTGAGTTTTGTACTTCCCAGATGCGGTAGAAGGGAGATACTATTGCTGTTCACATTTACCCGTTCTAGTGGCTTAAGGAAAGAAGGCCTCCATTGCCCTTCTTTTGGCATATAGTTGTCCTCAACTCAAAGTGGCTTACAGGTCCCAGTAGTGTCAGGCAGTCCGTCGTTTACATGTTGCATCCTAGTGCAGAGGCACATGGCCTAAGACACCGTAAAAGCTTCCTGCATTTATAGCACCGCTTTGACACACGCTGCCTTGGACCTGCGGCCTGCCTCTCTGTGTGACGAGAAACAGAGAGCTTGAGCTCGATGCTAGTCGTCCCATGTGTTTTACCTATTCCCTAACAATCCTTAGTGAATCCCTTCAAACCCTGTTTTCCAAAGGGACCACAAAGCACTCTCCCTTTGCCTTCCTGTGGTCTTTGGGGCTTCCGGGTGCTGTAGAAGATAGATACTTCTGTTGTTCACATTGACACCTTCAGGTGGCTTCCGAAAACGCTGAACGTTTTCAGGTCACTTTTCAAGCCCTCTTCTCCACAAGGACCACAGAGCATTCCCCCTGCGCCTTCGTTCTGTGTTTTGTATTTCCCAGGTGCGGTAGAAGGGAGATACATCTGCTGTTCACATTTACAGCTTCTAGTGGCTTAAGAAAAGAAGGTCTCCATTGCCCTTCTTTTGGCATATAGTTCTCCTCAACTGAACGTGGCTTACAGGTCCCAGAACTGACGGGCAGTCCTTCGCCTACATCTTAGAATCTAGTGCACAGCCTAGTGGCCTATGACACCATAAACGCTTGCTGGAGTTTAAGCACCGCTTTGACACAGGCTGCCTTGGATCTGGGGCCTGCCTGTTTCTGTGACGAGAAATGGATTGTGTTAAGAAGAGAAGATATGGAACAACAGTGTTTCCCTGCCACAATTGAGCCTGCACTGGTGTAAATTCCAGTGAGGAAAACAATGTTTCCTTTCAAGCTCTTTTCCAAAGGGAACACAGAGCATTCTCCCTGCACTTTCCCTTTGAGTTTTGTACTTCCCAGTTGCGGTAGAAGGGAGATACATCTGCTGTTCACATTTACAGATTCTAGTGGCTTAAGAAAAGAAGGTCTCCATTGCCCTTCTTTTGGCATATAGTTCTCCGCAACTGAACGGGCTTACAGGTCCCAGAAGTGTCGGGCACGCCGTCGCCTACATCTTAGAATCTAGTGCACAGCCTAGTGGCCTATGACATCATAAACGCTTGCTGGAGTTTAAGCACCGCATTGACACAGGCTGCCTTGGACCTGGGGCCTGCCTGTTTCTCTGACGAGAAATGGATTGTGTTAAGAAGAGAAGATATGGAACAACAGTGTTTCCCTGCCACCATTGAGCCTGCAACGCTGTAAATTCCAGTCAGGAAAACAACGTTTCCCTTCAAGCTCTTTTCCAAAGGGAACACAGAGCATTCTCCCTGCACTTTCCCTTTGAGTTTTGTACTTCCCAGGTGCGGTAGAAGGGAGATACATCTGCTGTTCACATTTACACGTTCTAGTGGCTTAAGGAAAGAAGGACTCCATTGCGCTTCTTCTGGCATATAATTCTCCTCAACTGAATGTGGCTTACAGGTCCCAGAACTGACGGGCAGTCCTTCGCCTACATCTTAGAATCTAGTGCACATCCTGTGGCCTATGACACCATAAACGCTTGCTGGAGTTTAGGCACCGCTTTGACACAGGCTGCCTTGGATCTGGGGCCTGCCTATTTCTGTGACGAGAAATGGATTGTGTTAAGAAGAGGAGATATGGAACAACAGTGTTTCCCTGCCACAATTGAGCCTGCAACGTTCTAAATCCCAGTGAGGAAAAAAGTTTCCCTTCAAGCTCTCTTTTCCAAAGGGAACACAGAGCATTCTCCCTGCACTTTCCTTTTGAGTTTTGTACTTCCCAGATGCGGTAGAAGGGAGATACTATTGCTGTTCACATTTACCCGTTCTAGTGGCTTAAGGAAAGAAGGCCTCCATTGCCCTTCTTTTGGCACATAGTTGTCCTCAACTCAAAGTGGCTAACAGGTCCCAGTAGTGTCAGGCAGTCCGTCGTTTACATGTTGCATCCTAGTGCAGAGGCACATGGCCTAAGACACCGTAAAAGCTTCCTGCATTTATAGCACCGCTATGACACACGCTGCCTTGGACCTGCGGCCTGCCTCTCTGTGTGACGAGAAACAGAGAGCTTGAGCTCGATGCTAGTCATCCCATGTGTTTTACCTATTCCCTAACAATCCTTAGTGAATCCCTTCAAACCCTGTTTTCCAAAGGGACCACAAAGCACTCTCCCTTTGCCTTCCTGTGGTCTTTGGGGTTCCGGGTGCTGTAGAAGGTAGATACTTCTGTTGTTCACATTGACACCTTCAGGTGGCTTCCGAAAACGCTGAACGTTTTCAGGTCACTTTTCAAGCCCTCTTCTCCACAAGGAACACAGAGCATTCCCCCTGCGCCTTCGTTCTGTGTTTTGTACTTCCCAGGTGCGGTAGAAGGGAGATACATCTGCTGTTCACATTTACAGCTTCTAGTGGCTTAAGACAAGAAGGTCTCCATTGCCCTTCTTTTGGCATATAGTTCTCCTCAACTGAACAGGCTTACAGGGCCCAGAAGTGTCGGGCACTCCGTCGCCTACATCTTAGAATCTAGTGCACAGCCTAGTGGCCTATGACATCATAAACGCTTGCTGGAGTTTAAGCACCGCATTGACACAGGCTGCCTTGGACCTGGGGCCTGCCTGTTTCTCTGACGAGAAATGGATTGTGTTAAGAAGAGAAGATATGGAACAACAGTGTTTCCCTGCCACCATTGAGCCTGCAACGCTGTAAATTCCTGTGAGGAAAACAACGTTTCCCTTCAAGCTCTTTTCCATAGGAGACACAGAGCATTCTCCCTGCACTTTCCCTTTGAGTTTTGTACTTCCTAGGTGCGGAAGAAGGGAGGTACATCTGCTGTTCACATTTACACGTTCTACTGGCTTAAGGAAAGAAGGACTCCATTGCGCTACTTCTGGCATATAATTCTCCTCAACTATACGTGGCTTACAGGGCCCAGAACTGACGGGCAGTCCTTCGCCTACATCTTAGAATCTAGTGCACAGCCTAGTGGCCTATGACACCATAAACGCTTGCTGGAGTTTAAGCACCGCTTTGACACAGGCTATCTTGGATCTGGGGCCTGCCTATTTCTGTGACGAGAAATGGATTGTGTTAAGAAGAGAAGATATGGAACAACAGTGTTTCCCTGCCACCATTGAGCCTGCAACGCTGTAAATTCCAGTGAGGAAAACAACATTTCCCTTAAAGCTCTTTTCCAAAGGGAACACAGAGCATTCTCCCTGCACTTTCCCTTTGAGTTTTGTACTTCCCCGGTGCGGTAGAAGGGAGATACATCTGCTGTTCACATTTACACGTTCTAGTGGCTTAAGGAAAGAAGGACTCCATTGCGCTTCTCCTGGCATACAGTTCTCCTCAACTGAACGTGGCTTACAGGTCCCAGAACTGACGGGCAGTCCTTCGCCTACATCTTAGAATCTAGTGCACAGCCTAGTGGCCTATGACACCATAAACGCTTGCTGGAGTTTAAGCACCGCTTTGACACAGGCTGTCTTTGATTGGGGCCTGCCTCTTTCTGTGACGAGAAATGGATTGTGTTAAGAAGAGAAGATATGGAACAACAGTGTTTCCCTGCCACCATTGAGCCTGCAACGCTGTAAATTCCAGTGAGGAAAACAACGTTTCCCTTCAAGCTCTTTTCCATAGGGGACACAGAGCATTCTCCCTGCACTTTCCCTTTGAGTTTTGTACTTCCCAGGTGCGGTAGAAGGGAGATACATATGCTGTTCACATTTACACGTTCTAGTGCCTTAAGGAAAGAAGGACTCCATTGCGCTTCTTCTGGCATATAATTCTCCTCAACAGAACGTGGCTTACAGGTCCCAGAACTGACAGGCAGTCCTTCGCCTACATCTTAGAATCTAGTGCACAGCCTAGTGGCCTATGACACCATAAACGCTTGCTGGAGTTTAGGCACCCCTTTGACAGAGGCTGCCTTGGATCTGGGGCCTGCCTATTACTGTGACGAGAAATGCATTGTGTTAAGAAGAGAAGATATGGAACAACAGTGTTTCCCTGCCACAATTGAGCCTGCAACGCTCTAAATCCCAGTGAGGAAAAAAAGTTTCCCTTCAAGCTCTCTTTTCCAAAGGGAACACAGAGCATTCTCCCTGCACTTTCCTTTTGAGTTTTGTACTTCCCAGATGCGGTAGAAGGGAGATACTATTGCTGTTCACATTTACCCGTTCTAGTGGCTTAAGGAAAGAAGGCCTCCATTGCCCTTCTTTTGGCATATAGTTGTCCTCAACTCAAAGTGGCTTACAGGTCCCAGTAGTGTCAGGCAGTCCGTTGTTTACATGTTGCATCCTAGTGCAGAGGCACATGGCCTAAGACACCGTAAAAGCTTCCTGCATTTATAGCACCGCTTTGACACACGCTGCCTTGGACCTGCGGCCTGCCTCTCTGTGTGACGAGAAACAGAGAGCTTGAGCTCGATGCTAGTCGTCCCATGTGTTTTACCTATTCCCTAACAATCCTTAGTGAATCCCTTCAAACCCTGTTTTCCAAAGGGACCACAAAGCACTCTCCCTTTGCCTTCCTGTGGTCTTTGGGGCTTCCGGGTGCTGTAGAAGATAGATACTTCTGTTGTTCACATTGACACCTTCAGGTGGCTTCCGAAAACGCTGAACGTTTTCAGGTCACTTTTCAAGCCCTCTTCTCCACAAGGACCACAGAGCATTCCCCCTGCGCCTTCGTTCTGTGTTTTGTATTTCCCAGGTGCGGTAGAAGGGAGATACATCTGCTGTTCACATTTACAGCTTCTAGTGGCTTAAGAAAAGAAGGTCTCCATTGCCCTTCTTTTGGCATATAGTTCTCCTCAACTGAACGTGGCTTACAGGTCCCAGAACTGACGGGCAGTCCGTCGCCTACATCTTAGAATCTAGTGCACAGCCTACTGGCCTATGACACCATAAACGCTTGCTGGAGTTTAAGCACCGCTTTGACACAGGCTGCCTTGGATCTGGGGCCTGCCTCTTTCTGTGACGAGAAATGGATTGTGTTAAGAAGAGAAGATATGGAACAACAGTGTTTCCCTGCCACAATTGAGCCTGCAACCCTGTAAATTCCAATGAGGAAAACAACGTTTCCCTTCAAGCTCTTTCCCAAAGGGAACACAGAGCATTCTCCCTGCACTTTCCCTTTGAGTTTTGTACTTCCCAGGTGCGGTAGAAGGGAGATACATCTGCTGTTCACATTTACAGCTTCTAGTGGCTTAAGAAAAGAAGGTCTCCATTGCCCTTCTTTTGGCATATAGTTCTCCTCAACTGAACGGTCTTACAGGTCCCAGAAGTGGCGGGCACGCCGTCGCCTACATCTTAGAATCTAGTGCACAGCCTAGTGGCCTATGACATCATAAACGCTTGCTGGAGTTTAAGCACCGCATTGACACAGGCTGCCTTGGACCTGGGGCCTGCCTGTTTCTGTGACGAGAAATGGATTGTGTTAAGAAGAGAAGATATGGAACAACAGTGTTTCCCTGCCACCATTGAGCTTGCAACGCTGTAAATTCCAGTGAGGAAAACAACGTTTCCCTTCAAGCTCTTTTCCATAGGGGACACAGAGCATTCTCCCTGCACTTTCCCTTTGAGTTTTGTACTTCCCAGGTGCGGAAGAAGGGAGATACATCTGCTGTTCACATTTACACGTTCTAGTGGCTTAAGGAAAGAAGGACTCCATTGCGCTTCTCCTGGCATATAGTTCTCCTCAACTGAACGTGGCTTACAGGTCCCAGAACTGACGGGCAGTCCTTCACCTACATCTTAGAATCTAGTGCACAGCCTAGTGGCCTATGACACCATAAACGCTTGCTGGAGTTTAAGCACCGCTTTGACACAGGCTGTCTTTGATCTGGGGCATGCCTATTTCTGTGACGAGAAATGGATTGTGTTAAGAAGAGAAGATATGGAACAACAGTGTTTCCCTGCCACCATTGAGCCTGCAACGCTGTAAATTCCAGTGAGGAAAACAACGTTTCCCTTCAAGCTCTTTTCCATAGGGGACACAGAGCATTCTCCCTGCACTTTCCCTTTGAGGTTTGTACTTCCCAGGTGCGGAAGAAGGGAGATACATCTGCTGTTCACATTTACACGTTCTACTGGCTTAAGGAAAGAAGGTCTCCATTGCGCTTCTCCTGGCATATAGTTCTCCTCAACTATACGTGGCTTACAGGGCCCAGAACTGACGGGCAGTCCTTCGCCTACATCTTAGAATCTAGTGCACAGCCTAGTGGCCTATGACACCATAAACGCTTGCTGGAGTTTAAGCACCGCTTTGACACAGGCTGTCTTTGATCTGGGGCCTGCCTATTTCTGTGACGAGAAATGGATTGTGTTAAGAAGAGAAGATATGGAACAACAGTGTTTCCCTGCCACAATTGAGCTTGCAACGCTGTAAATTCCAGTGAGGAAAACAATGTTTCCTTTCAAGCTCTTTTCCATAGGGGACACAGAGCATTCTCCCTGCACTTTCCCTTTGAATTTTGTACTTCCCAGGTGCGGTAGAAGGGAGATACATCTGCTGTTCACATTTACACGTTCTAGAGGCTTAAGGAAAGAAGGACTCCATTGCGCTTCTTCTGGCATATAATTCTCCTCAACTGAACGTGACTTACAGGTCCCAGAACTGACAGGCAGTCCTTCGCCTACATCTTAGAATCTAGTGCACAGCCTAGTGGCCTATGACACCATAAACGCTTGCTGGAGTTTAGGCACCCCTTTGACAGAGGCTGCCTTGGATCTGGGGCCTGCCTATTACTGTGACGAGAAATGCATTGTGTTAAGAAGAGAAGATATGGAACAACAGTGTTTCCCTGCCACAATTGAGCCTGCAACGCTCTAAATCCCAGTGAGGAAAAAAAGTTTCCCTTCAAGCTCTCTTTTCCAAAGGGAACACAGAGCATTCTCCCTGCACTTTCCTTTTGAGTTTTGTACTTCCCAGATGCGGTAGAAGGGAGATACTATTGCTGTTCACATTTACCCGTTCTAGTGGCTTAAGGAAAGAAGGCCTCCATTGCCCTTCTTTTGGCATATAGTTGTCCTCAACTCAAAGTGGCTTACAGGTCCCAGTAGTGTCAGGCAGTCCGTTGTTTACATGTTGCATCCTAGTGCAGAGGCACATGGCCTAAGACACCGTAAAAGCTTCCTGCATTTATAGCACCGCTTTGACACACGCTGCCTTGGACCTGCGGCCTGCCTCTCTGTGTGACGAGAAACAGAGAGCTTGAGCTCGATGCTAGTCGTCCCATGTGTTTTACCTATTCCCTAACAATCCTTAGTGAATCCCTTCAAACCCTGTTTTCCAAAGGGACCACAAAGCACTCTCCCTTTGCCTTCCTGTGGTCTTTGGGGCTTCCGGGTGCTGTAGAAGGTAGATACTTCTGTTGTTCACATTAACACCTTTAGGTGGCTTCCGAAAACGCTGAACGTTTTCAGGTCACTATTCAAGCCCTCTTCTCCACAAGGGCCACAGAGCATTCCCCCTGCGCCTTCGTTCTGGGTTTTGTACTTCCCAGGTGCGGTAGAAGGGAGATACATCTGCTGTTCACTTTTACAGTTTCTAGTGGCTTAAGAAAAGAAGGTCTCCATTGCCCTTCTTTTGGCATATAGTTCTCCTCAACTGAACAGGCTTACAGGGCCCAGAATTGTCGGGCACTCCGTCGCCTACATCTTAGAATCTAGTGCACAGCCTAGTGGCCTATGACATCATAAACGCTAGCTGGAGTTTAAGCCCCGCATTGACACAGGCTGCCTTGGACCTGGGGCCTGCCTGTTTCTGTGACGAGAAATGGATTGTGTTAAGAAGAGAAGATATGGAACAACAGTGTTTCCCTGCCACCATTGAGCCTGCAACGCTGTAAATTCCAGTGAGGAAAACAACGTTTCCCTTCAAGCTCTTTTCCATAGGGGACACAGAGCATTCTCCCTGCACTTTCCCTTTGAGTTTTGTACTTCCCAGGTGCGGAAGAAGGGAGGTACATCTGCTGTTCACATTTACACGTTCTACTGGCTTAAGGAAAGAAGGACTCCATTGCGCTACTTCTGGCATATAATTCTCCTCAACTGAACGTGGCTTACAGGGCCCGGAACTGACGGGCAGTCCTTCGCCTACATCTTAGAATCTAGTGCACAGCCTAGTGGCCTATGACACCATAAACGCTTGCTGGAGTTTAAGCACCGCTTTGACAAAGGCTGTCTTTGATCTGGGGCCTGCCTATTTCTCTGACGAGAAATGGATTGTGTTAAGAAGAGAAGATATGGAACAACAGTGTTTCCCTGCCACCATTGAGCCTGCAACGCTGTAAATTCCAGTGAGGAAAACAACGTTTCCCTTCAAGCTCTTTTCCAAAGGGAACACAGAGCATTCTCCCTGCACTTTCCCTTTGAGTTTTGTACTTCCCCGGTGCGGTAGAAGGGAGATACATCTGCTGTTCACATTTACACGTTCTAGTGGCTTAAGGAAAGAAGGACTCCATTGCGCTTCTCCTGGCATATAGTTCTCCTCAACTGAACGTGGCTTACAGGTCCCAGAACTGACGGGCAGTCCTGCGCCTACACCTTAGAATCTAGTGCACAGCCTAGTGGCCTATGACACCATAAACGCTTGCTGGAGTTTAAGCTCCGCTTTGACACAGGCTGTCTTTGATCTGGGGCCTGCCTATTTCTGTGACGAGAAATGGATTGTGTTAAGAAGAGAAGATATGGAACAACAGTGTTTCCCTGCCACTATTGAGCCTGCAACGCTGTAAATTCCAGTGAGGAAAACAATGTTTCCTTTCAAGCTCTTTTCCATAGGGGACACAGAGCATTCTCCCTGCACTTTCCCTTTGAGTTTTGTACTTCCCAGGTGCGGTAGAAGGGAGATACATATGCTGTTCACATTTACACGTTCTAGTGGCTTATGAAAGAAGGACTCCATTGCGCTTGTTCTGGCATATAATTCTCCTCAACTGAACGTGGCTTACAGGTCCCAGAACTGACAGGCAGTCCTTCGCCTACATCTTAGAATCTAGTGCACAGCCTAGTGGCCTATGACACCATAAACGCTTGCTGGAGTTTAGGCACCCCTTTGACAGAGGCTGCCTTGGATCTGGGGCCTGCCTATTACTGTGACGAGAAATGCATTGTGTTAAGAAGAGAAGATATGGAACAATAGTGTTTCCCTGCCACAATTGAGCCTGCAACGCTCTAAATCCCAGTGAGGAAAAAAAGTTTCCCTTCAAGCTCTCTTTTCCAAACGGAACACAGAGCGTTCTCCCTGCACTTTCCTTTTGAGTTTTGTACTTCCCAGATGCGGTAGAAGGGAGATACTATTGCTGTTCACATTTACCCGTTCTAGTGGCTTAAGGAAAGAAGGCCTCCATTGCCCTTCTTTTGGCATATAGTTGTCCTCAACTCAAAGTGGCTTACAGGTCCCAGTAGTGTCAGGCAGTCCGTCGTTTACATGTTGCATCCTAGTGCAGAGGCACATGGCCTAAGACACCGTAAAAGCTTCCTGCATTTATAGCACCGCTTTGACACACGCTGCCTTGGACCTGCGGCCTGCCTCTCTGTGTGACGAGAAACAGAGAGCTTGAGCTCGATGCTAGTCGTCCCATGTGTTTTACCTATTCCCTAACAATCCTTAGTGAATCCCTTCAAACCCTGTTTTCCAAAGGGACCACAAAGCACTCTCCCTTTGCCTTCCTGTGGTCTTTGGTGCTTCCGGGTGCTGTAGAAGGTAGATACTTCTGTTGTTCACATTAACACCTTTAGGTGGCTTCCGAAAACGCTGAACGTTTTCAGGTCACTATTCAAGCCCTCTTCTCCACAAGGGCCACAGAGCATTCCCCCTGCGCCTTCGTTCTGTGTTTTGTACTTCCCAGGTGCGGTAGAAGGAAGATACATCTGCTGTTCACATTTACAGTTTCTAGTGGCTTAAGAAAAGAAGGTCTCCATTGCCCTTCTTTTGGCATATAGTTCTCCTCAACTGAACAGGCTTACAGGGCCCAGAATTGTCGGGCACTCCGTCGCCTACATCTTAGAATCTAGTGCACAGCCTAGTGGCCTATGACATCATAAACGCTTGCTGGAGTTTAAGCACCGCATTGACACAGGCTGCCTTGGACCTGGGGCCTGCCTGTTTCTCTGACGAGAAATGGATTGTGTTAAGAAGAGAAGATATGGAACAACAGTGTTTCCCTGCCACCATTGAGCCTGCAACGCTGTAAATTCCAGTGAGGAGAACAACGTTTCCCTTCAAGCTCTTTTCCATAGGAGACACAGAGCATTCTCCCTGCACTTTCCCTTTGAGTTTTGTACTTCCCAGGTGCGGAAGAAGGGAGGTACATCTGCTGTTCACATTTACACGTTCTACTGGCTTAAGGAAAGAAGGACTCCATTGCGCTACTTCTGGCATATAATTCTCCTCAACTATACGTGGCTTACAGGGCCCAGAACTGACGGGCAGTCCTTCGCCTACATCTTAGAATCTAGTGCACAGCCTAGTGGCCTATGACACCATAAACGCTTGCTGGAGTTTAAGCACCACTTTGACACAGGCTATCTTGGATCTGGGGCCTGCCTATTTCTGTGACGAGAAATGGATTGTGTTAAGAAGAGAAGATATGGAACAACAGTGTTTCCCTGCCACCATTGAGCCTGCAACGCTGTAAATTCCAGTGAGGAAAACAACATTTCCCTTCAAGCTCTTTTCCAAAGGGAACACAGAGCATTCTCCCTGCACTTTCCCTTTGAGTTTTGTACTTCCCCGGTGCGGTAGAAGGGAGATACATCTGCTGTTCACATTTACACGTTCTAGTGGCTTAAGGAAAGAAGGACTCCATTGCGCTTCTCCTGGCATATAGTTCTCCTCAACTGAACGTGGCTTACAGGTCCCAGAACTGACGGGCAGTCCTTCGCCTACATCTTAGAATCTAGTGCACAGCCTAGTGGCCTATGACACCATAAACGCTTGCTGGAGTTTAAGCACCGCTTTGACACAGGCTGTCTTTGATCTGGGGCCTGCCTCTTTCTGTGACGAGAAATGGATTGTGTTAAGAAGAGAAGATATGGAACAACAGTGTTTCCCTGCCACCATTGAGCCTGCAACGCTGTAAATTCCAGTGAGGAAAACAACGTTTCCCTTCAAGCTCTTTTCCATAGGGGACACAGAGCATTCTCCCTGCACTTTCCCTTTGAGTTTTGTACTTCCCAGGTGCGGTAGAAGGGAGATACATATGCTGTTCACATTTACACGTTCTAGTGCCTTAAGGAAAGAAGAACTCCATTGCGCTTGTTCTGGCATATAATTCTCCTCAACTGAACGTGGCTTACAGGTCCCAGAACTGACAGGCAGTCCTTCGCCTACATCTTAGAATCTAGTGCACAGCCTAGTGGCCTATGACACCATAAACGCTTGCTGGAGTTTAGGCACCCCTTTGACAGAGGCTGCCTTGGATCTGGGGCCTGCCTATTACTGTGACGAGAAATGCATTGTGTTAAGAAGAGAAGATATGGAACAACAGTGTTTCCCTGCCACAATTGAGCCTGCAACGCTCTAAATCCCAGTGAGGAAAAAAAGTTTCCCTTCAAGCTCTCTTTTCCAAACGGAACACAGAGCGTTCTCCCTGCACTTTCCTTTTGAGTTTTGTACTTCCCAGATGCGGTAGAAGGGAGATACTATTGCTGTTCACATTTACCCGTTCTAGTGGCTTAAGGAAAGAAGGCCTCCATTGCCCTTCTTTTGGCATATAGTTGTCCTCAACTCAAAGTGGCTTACAGGTCCCAGTAGTGTCAGGCAGTCCGTCGTTTACATGTTGCATCCTAGTGCAGAGGCACATGGCCTAAGACACCGTAAAAGCTTCCTGCATTTATAGCACCGCTTTGACACACGCTGCCTTGGACCTGCGGCCTGCCTCTCTGTGTGACGAGAAACAGAGAGCTTGAGCTCGATGCTAGTCGTCCCATGTGTTTTACCTATTCCCTAACAATCCTTAGTGAATCCCTTCAAACCCTGTTTTCCAAAGGGACCACAAAGCACTCTCCCTTTGCCTTCCTGTGGTCTTTGGTGCTTCCGGGTGCTGTAGAAGGTAGATACTTCTGTTGTTCACATTAACACCTTTAGGTGGCTTCCGAAAACGCTGAACGTTTTCAGGTCACTATTCAAGCCCTCTTCTCCACAAGGGCCACAGAGCATTCCCCCTGTGCCTTCGTTCTGTGTTTTGTACTTCCCAGGTGCGGTAGAAGGAAGATACATCTGCTGTTCACATTTACAGCTTCTAGTGGCTTAAGAAAAGAAGGTCTCCATTGCCCTTCTTTTGGCATATAGTTCTCCTCAACTGAACGTGGCTTACAGGTCCCAGAACTGACGGGCAGTCCGTCGCCTACATCTTAGAATCTAGTGCACAGCCTACTGGCCTATGACACCATAAACGCTTGCTGGAGTTTAAGCACCGCTTTGACACAGGCTGCCTTGGATCTGGGGCCTGCCTCTTTCTGTGACGAGAAATGGATTGTGTTAAGAAGAGAAGATATGGAACAACAGTGTTTCCCTGCCACAATTGAGCCTGCAACCCTGTAAATTCCAATGAGGAAAACAACGTTTCCCTTCAAGCTCTTTCCCAAAGGGAACACAGAGCATTCTCCCTGCACTTTCCCTTTGAGTTTTGTACTTCCCAGGTGCGGTAGAAGGGAGATACATCTGCTGTTCACATTTACAGCTTCTAGTGGCTTAAGAAAAGAAGGTCTCCATTGCCCTTCTTTTGGCATATAGTTCTCCTCAACTGAACGGTCTTACAGGTCCCAGAAGTGGCGGGCACGCCGTCGCCTACATCTTAGAATCTAGTGCACAGCCTAGTGGCCTATGACATCATAAACGCTTGCTGGAGTTTAAGCACCGCATTGACACAGGCTGCCTTGGACCTGGGGCCTGCCTGTTTCTGTGACGAGAAATGGATTGTGTTAAGAAGAGAAGATATGGAACAACAGTGTTTCCCTGCCACCATTGAGCTTGCAACGCTGTAAATTCCAGTGAGGAAAACAACGTTTCCCTTCAAGCTCTTTTCCATAGGGGACACAGAGCATTCTCCCTGCACTTTCCCTTTGAGTTTTGTACTTCCCAGGTGCGGAAGAAGGGAGATACATCTGCTGTTCACATTTACACGTTCTAGTGGCTTAAGGAAAGAAGGACTCCATTGCGCTTCTCCTGGCATATAGTTCTCCTCAACTGAACGTGGCTTACAGGTCCCAGAACTGACGGGCAGTCCTTCACCTACATCTTAGAATCTAGTGCACAGCCTAGTGGCCTATGACACCATAAACGCTTGCTGGAGTTTAAGCACCGCTTTGACACAGGCTGTCTTTGATCTGGGGCATGCCTATTTCTGTGACGAGAAATGGATTGTGTTAAGAAGAGAAGATATGGAACAACAGTGTTTCCCTGCCACCATTGAGCCTGCAACGCTGTAAATTCCAGTGAGGAAAACAACGTTTCCCTTCAAGCTCTTTTCCATAGGGGACACAGAGCATTCTCCCTGCACTTTCCCTTTGAGGTTTGTACTTCCCAGGTGCGGAAGAAGGGAGATACATCTGCTGTTCACATTTACACGTTCTACTGGCTTAAGGAAAGAAGGTCTCCATTGCGCTTCTCCTGGCATATAGTTCTCCTCAACTATACGTGGCTTACAGGGCCCAGAACTGACGGGCAGTCCTTCGCCTACATCTTAGAATCTAGTGCACAGCCTAGTGGCCTATGACACCATAAACGCTTGCTGGAGTTTAAGCACCACTTTGACACAGGCTGTCTTTGATCTGGGGCCTGCCTATTTCTGTGACGAGAAATGGATTGTGTTAAGAAGAGAAGATATGGAACAACAGTGTTTCCCTGCCACAATTGAGCTTGCAACGCTGTAAATTCCAGTGAGGAAAACAATGTTTCCTTTCAAGCTCTTTTCCATAGGGGACACAGAGCATTCTCTCTGCACTTTCCCTTTGAATTTTGTACTTCCCAGGTGCGGTAGAAGGGAGATACATCTGCTGTTCACATTTACACGTTCTAGAGGCTTAAGGAAAGAAGGACTCCATTGCGCTTCTTCTGGCATATAATTCTCCTCAACTGAACGTGACTTACAGGTCCCAGAACTGACAGGCAGTCCTTCGCCTACATCTTAGAATCTAGTGCACAGCCTAGTGGCCTATGACACCATAAACGCTTGCTGGAGTTTAGGCACCCCTTTGACAGAGGCTGCCTTGGATCTGGGGCCTGCCTATTACTGTGACGAGAAATGCATTGTGTTAAGAAGAGAAGATATGGAACAACAGTGTTTCCCTGCCACAATTGAGCCTGCAACGCTCTAAATCCCAGTGAGGAAAAAAAGTTTCCCTTCAAGCTCTCTTTTCCAAAGGGAACACAGAGCATTCTCCCTGCACTTTCCTTTTGAGTTTTGTACTTCCCAGATGCGGTAGAAGGGAGATACTATTGCTGTTCACATTTACCCGTTCTAGTGGCTTAAGGAAAGAAGGCCTCCATTGCCCTTCTTTTGGCATATAGTTGTCCTCAACTCAAAGTGGCTTACAGGTCCCAGTAGTGTCAGGCAGTCCGTCGTTTACATGTTGCATCCTAGTGCAGAGGCACATGGCCTAAGACACCGTAAAAGCTTCCTGCATTTATAGCACCGCTTTGACACACGCTGCCTTGGACCTGCGGCCTGCCTCTCTGTGTGACGAGAAACAGAGAGCTTGAGCTCGATGCTAGTCGTCCCATGTGTTTTACCTATTCCCTAACAATCCTTAGTGAATCCCTTCAAACCCTGTTTTCCAAAGGGACCACAAAGCACTCTCCCTTTGCCTTCCTGTGGTCTTTGGGGCTTCCGGGTGCTGTAGAAGGTAGATACTTCTGTTGTTCACATTAACACCTTTAGGTGGCTTCCGAAAACGCTGAACGTTTTCAGGTCACTATTCAAGCCCTCTTCTCCACAAGGGCCACAGAGCATTCCCCCTGCGCCTTCGTTCTGGGTTTTGTACTTCCCAGGTGCGGTAGAAGGGAGATACATCTGCTGTTCACTTTTACAGTTTCTAGTGGCTTAAGAAAAGAAGGTCTCCATTGCCCTTCTTTTGGCATATAGTTCTCCTCAACTGAACAGGCTTACAGGGCCCAGAATTGTCGGGCACTCCGTCGCCTACATCTTAGAATCTAGTGCACAGCCTAGTGGCCTATGACATCATAAACGCTTGCTGGAGTTTAAGCACCGCATTGACACAGGCTGCCTTGGACCTGGGGCCTGCCTGTTTCTCTGACGAGAAATGGATTGTGTTAAGAAGAGAAGATATGGAACAACAGTGTTTCCCTGCCACCATTGAGCCTGCAACGCTGTAAATTCCAGTGAGGAGAACAACGTTTCCCTTCAAGCTCTTTTCCATAGGAGACACAGAGCATTCTCCCTGCACTTTCCCTTTGAGTTTTGTACTTCCCAGGTGCGGAAGAAGGGAGGTACATCTGCTGTTCACATTTACACGTTCTACTGGCTTAAGGAAAGAAGGACTCCATTGCGCTACTTCTGGCATATAATTCTCCTCAACTATACGTGGCTTACAGGGCCCAGAACTGACGGGCAGTCCTTCGCCTACATCTTAGAATCTAGTGCACAGCCTAGTGGCCTATGACACCATAAACGCTTGCTGGAGTTTAAGCACCACTTTGACACAGGCTATCTTGGATCTGGGGCCTGCCTATTTCTGTGACGAGAAATGGATTGTGTTAAGAAGAGAAGATATGGAACAACAGTGTTTCCCTGCCACCATTGAGCCTGCAACGCTGTAAATTCCAGTGAGGAAAACAACATTTCCCTTCAAGCTCTTTTCCAAAGGGAACACAGAGCATTCTCCCTGCACTTTCCCTTTGAGTTTTGTACTTCCCCGGTGCGGTAGAAGGGAGATACATCTGCTGTTCACATTTACACGTTCTAGTGGCTTAAGGAAAGAAGGACTCCATTGCGCTTCTCCTGGCATATAGTTCTCCTCAACTGAACGTGGCTTACAGGTCCCAGAACTGACGGGCAGTCCTTCGCCTACATCTTAGAATCTAGTGCACAGCCTAGTGGCCTATGACACCATAAACGCTTGCTGGAGTTTAAGCACCGCTTTGACACAGGCTGTCTTTGATCTGGGGCCTGCCTCTTTCTGTGACGAGAAATGGATTGTGTTAAGAAGAGAAGATATGGAACAACAGTGTTTCCCTGCCACCATTGAGCCTGCAACGCTGTAAATTCCAGTGAGGAAAACAACGTTTCCCTTCAAGCTCTTTTCCATAGGGGACACAGAGCATTCTCCCTGCACTTTCCCTTTGAGTTTTGTACTTCCCAGGTGCGGTAGAAGGGAGATACATATGCTGTTCACATTTACACGTTCTAGTGCCTTAAGGAAAGAAGAACTCCATTGCGCTTGTTCTGGCATATAATTCTCCTCAACTGAACGTGGCTTACAGGTCCCAGAACTGACAGGCAGTCCTTCGCCTACATCTTAGAATCTAGTGCACAGCCTAGTGGCCTATGACACCATAAACGCTTGCTGGAGTTTAGGCACCCCTTTGACAGAGGCTGCCTTGGATCTGGGGCCTGCCTATTACTGTGACGAGAAATGCATTGTGTTAAGAAGAGAAGATATGGAACAACAGTGTTTCCCTGCCACAATTGAGCCTGCAACGCTCTAAATCCCAGTGAGGAAAAAAAGTTTCCCTTCAAGCTCTCTTTTCCAAACGGAACACAGAGCGTTCTCCCTGCACTTTCCTTTTGAGTTTTGTACTTCCCAGATGCGGTAGAAGGGAGATACTATTGCTGTTCACATTTACCCGTTCTAGTGGCTTAAGGAAAGAAGGCCTCCATTGCCCTTCTTTTGGCATATAGTTGTCCTCAACTCAAAGTGGCTTACAGGTCCCAGTAGTGTCAGGCAGTCCGTCGTTTACATGTTGCATCCTAGTGCAGAGGCACATGGCCTAAGACACCGTAAAAGCTTCCTGCATTTATAGCACCGCTTTGACACACGCTGCCTTGGACCTGCGGCCTGCCTCTCTGTGTGACGAGAAACAGAGAGCTTGAGCTCGATGCTAGTCGTCCCATGTGTTTTACCTATTCCCTAACAATCCTTAGTGAATCCCTTCAAACCCTGTTTTCCAAAGGGACCACAAAGCACTCTCCCTTTGCCTTCCTGTGGTCTTTGGTGCTTCCGGGTGCTGTAGAAGGTAGATACTTCTGTTGTTCACATTAACACCTTTAGGTGGCTTCCGAAAACGCTGAACGTTTTCAGGTCACTATTCAAGCCCTCTTCTCCACAAGGGCCACAGAGCATTCCCCCTGCGCCTTCGTTCTGTGTTTTGTACTTCCCAGGTGCGGTAGAAGGAAGATACATCTGCTGTTCACATTTACAGTTTCTAGTGGCTTAAGAAAAGAAGGTCTCCATTGCCCTTCTTTTGGCATATAGTTCTCCTCAACTGAACAGGCTTACAGGGCCCAGAATTGTCGGGCACTCCGTCGCCTACATCTTAGAATCTAGTGCACAGCCTAGTGGCCTATGACATCATAAACGCTTGCTGGAGTTTAAGCACCGCATTGACACTGGCTGCCTTGGACCTGGGGCCTGCCTGTTTCTCTGACGAGAAATGGATTGTGTTAAGAAGAGAAGATATGGAACAACAGTGTTTCCCTGCCACCATTGAGCCTGCAACGCTGTAAATTCCAGTGAGGAGAACAACGTTTCCCTTCAAGCTCTTTTCCATAGGAGACACAGAGCATTCTCCCTGCACTTTCCCTTTGAGTTTTGTACTTCCCAGGTGCGGAAGAAGGGAGGTACATCTGCTGTTCACATTTACACGTTCTACTGGCTTAAGGAAAGAAGGACTCCATTGCGCTACTTCTGGCATATAATTCTCCTCAACTATACGTGGCTTACAGGGCCCAGAACTGACGGGCAGTCCTTCGCCTACATCTTAGAATCTAGTGCACAGCCTAGTGGCCTATGACACCATAAACGCTTGCTGGAGTTTAAGCACCGCTTTGACACAGGCTATCTTGGATCTGGGGCCTGCCTATTTCTGTTTCGAGAAATGGATTGTGTTAAGAAGAGAAGATATGGAACAACAGTGTTTCCCTGCCACCATTGAGCCTGCAACGCTGTAAATTCCAGTGAGGAAAACAACATTTCCCTTCAAGCTCTTTTCCAAAGGGAATACAGAGCATTCTCCCTGCACTTTCCCTTTGAGTTTTGTACTTCCCCGGTGCGGTAGAAGGGAGATACATCTGCTGTTCACATTTACACGTTCTAGTGGCTTAAGGAAAGAAGGACTCCATTGCGCTTCTCCTGGCATATAGTTCTCCTCAACTGAACGTGGCTTACAGGTCCCAGAACTGACGGGCAGTCCTTCGCCTACATCTTAGAATCTAGTGCACAGCCTAGTGGCCTATGACACCATAAACGCTTGCTGGAGTTTAGGCACCCCTTTGACAGAGGCTGCCTTGGATCTGGGGCCTGCCTATTACTGTGACGAGAAATGCATTGTGTTAAGAAGAGAAGATATGGAACAACAGTGTTTCCCTGCCACAATTGAGCCTGCAACGCTCTAAATCCCAGTGAGGAAAAAAAGTTTCCCTTCAAGCTCTCTTTTCCAAAGGGAACACAGAGCATTCTCCCTGCACTTTCCTTTTGAGTTTTGTACTTCCCAGATGCGGTAGAAGGGAGATACTATTGCTGTTCACATTTACCCGTTCTAGTGGCTTAAGGAAAGAAGGCCTCCATTGCCCTTCTTTTGGCATATAGTTGTCCTCAACTCAAAGTGGCTTACAGGTCCCAGTAGTGTCAGGCAGTCCGTTGTTTACATGTTGCATCCTAGTGCAGAGGCACATGGCCTAAGACACCGTAAAAGCTTCCTGCATTTATAGCACCGCTTTGACACACGCTGCCTTGGACCTGCGGCCTGCCTCTCTGTGTGACGAGAAACAGAGAGCTTGAGTTCGAGGCTAGACGTACCATGTGTTTTACCTATTCCCTAACAATCCTTAGTGAATCCCTTCAAACCCTGTTTTCCAAAGGGACCACAAAGCACTCTCCCTTTGCCTTCCTGTGGTCTTTGGGGCTTCCGGGTGCTGTAGAAGATAGATACTTCTGTTGTTCACATTGACACCTTCAGGTGGCTTCCGAAAACGCTGAACGTTTTCAGGTCACTTTTCAAGCCCTCTTCTCCACAAGGACCACAGAGCATTCCCCCTGCGCCTTCGTTCTGTGTTTTGTACTTCCCAGGTGCGGTAGAAGGGAGATATATCTGCTGTTCACATTTACAGCTTCTAGTGGCTTAAGAAAAGAAGGTCTCCATTGCCCTTCTTTTGGCATATAGTTCTCCTCAACTGAACGGGCTTACAGGTCCCAGAAGTGTCGGGCACGCCGTCGCCTACATCTTAGAATCTAGTGCACAGCCTAGTGGCCTATGACATCATAAACGCTTGCTGGAGTTTAAGCACCGCATTGACACAGGCTGCCTTGGACCTGGGGCCTGCCTGTTTCTGTGACGAGAAATGGATTGTGTTAAGAAGAGAAGATATGGAACAACAGTGTTTCCCTGCCACCATTGAGCCTGCAACGCTGTAAATTCCAGTGAGGAAAACAACGTTTCCCTTCAAGCTCTTTTCCATAGGGGACACAGAGCATTCTCCCTGCACTTTCCCTTTGAGTTTTGTACTTCCCAGGTGCGGAAGAAGGGAGATACATCTGCTGTTCACATTTACACGTTCTACTGGCTTAAGGAAAGAAGGACTCCATTGCGCTTCTCCTGGCATATAGTTCTCCTCAACTGAACGTGGATTACAGGTCCCAGAACTGACGGGCAGTCCTTCGCCTACATCTTAGAATCTAGTGCACAGCCTAGTGGCCTATGACACCATAAACGCTTGCTGGAGTTTAAGCACCACTTTGACACAGGCTGCCTTGGATCTGGGGCCTGCCTATTTCTCTGACGAGAAATGGATTGTGTTAAGAAGAGAAGATATGGAACAACAGTGTTTCCCTGCCACCATTGAGCCTGCAACGCTGTAAATTCCAGTGAGGAAAACAACGTTTCCCTTCAAGCTCTTTTCCAAAGGGAACACAGAGCATTCTCCCTGCACTTTCCCTTTGAGTTTTGTACTTCCTTGGTGCGGTAGAAGGGAGATATATCTGTTGTTCACATTTACACGTTCTAGTGGCTTAAGGAAAGAAGGACTCCATTGCGCTTCTCCTGGCATATAGTTCTCCTCAACTGAACGTGGCTTACAGGTCCCAGAACTGACGGGCAGTCCTTCGCCTACATCTTAGAATCTAGTGCACAGCCTGTGGCCTATGACACCATAAACGCTTGCTGGAGTTTAGGCACCGCTTTGACACAGGCTGCCTTGGATCTGGGGCCTGCCTATTACTGTGACGAGAAATACATTGTGTTAAGAAGAGAAGATATGGAACAACAGTGTTTCCCTGCCACAATTGAGCCTGCAACGCTCTAAATCCCAGTGAGGAAAAAAAGTTTCCCTTCAAGCTCTCTTTTCCAAAGGGAACACAGAGCATTCTCCCTGCACTTTCCTTTTGAGTTTTGTACTTCCCAGATGCGGTAGAAGGGAGATACTATTGCTGTTCACATTTAACCGTTCTAGTGGCTTAAGGAAAGAAGGCCTCCATTGCCCTTCTTTTGGCATATAGTTGTCCTCAACTCAAAGTGGCTTACAGGTCCCAGTAGTGTCAGGCAGTCCGTCGTTTACATGTTGCATCCTAGTGCAGAGGCACATGGCCTAAGAAACCGTAAAAGCTTCCTGCATTTATAGCACCGCTTTGACACACGCTGCCTTGGACCTGCGGCCTGCCTCTCTGTGTGACGAGAAACAGAGAGCTTGAGCTCGATGCTTGTCGTCCCATGTGTTTTACCTATTCCCTAACAATCCTTAGTGAATCCCTTCAAACCCTGTTTTCCAAAGTGACCACAAAGCACTCTCCCTTTGCCTTCCTGTGGTCTTTGGGGCTTCCGGGTGCTGTAGAAGATAGATACTTCTGTTGTTCACATTGACACCTTCAGGTGGCTCCCGAAAACGCTGAACATTTTCAGGTCACTTTTCAAGCCCTCTTCTCCACAAGGACCACAGAGCATTCCCCCTGCACCTTCGTTCTGTGTTTTGTACTTCCCAGGTGCGGTAGAAGGGAGATACATCTGCTGTTCACATTTACAGCTTCTAGTGGCTTAAGAAAAGAAGGTCTCCATTGCCCTTCTTTTGGCATATAGTTCTCCTCAACTGAACAGGCTTACAGGTCCCAGAAGTGTCGGGCACTCCGTCGCCTACATCTTAGAATCTAGTGCACAGCCTAGTGGCCTATGACATCATAAACGCTTGCTGGAGTTTAAGCACCGCATTGACACAGGCTGCCTTGGACCTGGGGCCTGCCTATTTCTGTGACGAGAACTGGATTGTGTTAAGAAGAGAAGATATGGAACAACAGTGTTTCCCTGCACCATTGAGCCTGCAACGCTGTAAATTCCAGTGAGGAAAACAACGTTTCCCTTCAAGCTCTTTTCCATAGGGGACACAGAGCATTCTCCCTGCACTTTCCCTTTGAGTTTTGTACTTCCCAGGTGCGGAAGAAGGGAGATACATCTGCTGTTCACATTTACACGTTCTACTGGCTTAAGGAAAGAAGGACTCCATTGCGCTACTTCTGGCATATAATTCTCCTCAACTGAACGTGGCTTACAGGGCACAGAACTGATGGGCAGTCCTTCGCCTACATCTTAGAATCTAGTGCACAGCCTAGTGGCCTATGACACCATAAACGCTTGCTGGAGTTTAAGCACCGCTTTGACACAGGCTGCCTTGGATCTGGGGCCTGCCTATTTCTGTGACGAGAAATGGATTGTGTTAAGAAGAGAAGATATGGAACAACAGTGTTTCCCTGCCACCATTGAGCCTGCAACGCTGTAAATTCCAGTGAGGAAAACAACGTTTCCCTTCAAGCTTCTTTCCAAAGGGAACACAGAGCATTCTCCCTGCACTTTCCCTTTGAGTTTTGTACTTCCCCGGTGCGGTAGAAGGGAGATACATCTGCTGTTCACATTTACACGTTCTAGTGGCTTAAGGAAAGAAGGACTCCATTGCGCTTCTCCTGGCATACAGTTCTCCTCAACTGAACGTGGCTTACAGGTCCCAGAACTGACGGGCAGTCCTTCGCCTACATCTTAGAATCTAGTGCACAGCCTAGTGGCCTATGACACCATAAACGCTTGCTGGAGTTTAAGCACCGCTTTGACACAGGCTGTCTTTGATCTGGGGCATGCCTATTTCTGTGACGAGAAATGGATTGTGTTAAGAAGAAAAGATATGGAACAACAGTGTTTCCATGCCACCATTGAGCCTGCAACGCTGTAAATTCCAGTGAGGAAAACAATGTTTCCTTTCAAGCTCTTTTCCATAGGGGACACAGAGCATTCTCCCTGCACTTTCCCTTTGAGTTTTGTACTTCCCAGGTGCGGTAGAAGGGAGATACATATGCTGTTCACATTTACGCGTTCTAGTGGCTTAAGGAAAGAAGGACTCCATTGCGCTTGTTCTGGCATATAATTCTCCTCAACTGAACGTGGCTTACAGGTCCCAGAACTGACAGGCAGTCCTTCGCCTACATCTTAGAATCTAGTGCACAGCCTAGTGGCCTATGACACCTTAAACGCTTGCTGGAGTTTAGGCACCCCTTTGACAGAGGCTGCCTTGGATCTGGGGCCTGCCTATTACTGTGACGAGAAATGCATTGTGTTAAGAAGAGAAGATATGGAACAACAGTGTTTCCCTGCCACAATTGAGCCTGCAACGCTCTAAATCCCAGTGAGGAAAAAAAGTTTCCCTTCAAGCTCTCTTTTCCAAAGGGAACACAGAGCGTTCTCCCTGCACTTTTCTTTTGAGTTTTGTACTTCCCAGATGCGGTAGAAGGGAGATACTATTGCTGTTCACATTTACCCGTTCTAGTGGCTTAAGGAAAGAAGGCCTCCATTGCCCTTCTTTTGGCATATAGTTGTCCTCAACTCAAAGTGGCTTACAGGTCCCAGTAGTGTCAGGCAGTCCGTTGTTTACATGTTGCATCCTAGTGCAGAGGCACATGGCCTAAGACACCGTAAAAGCTTCCTGCATTTATAGCACCGCTTTGACACACGCTGCCTTGGACCTGCGGCCTGCCTCTCTGTGTGACGAGAAACAGAGAGCTTGAGCTCGATGCTAGTCGTCCCATGTGTTTTACCTATTCCCTAACAATCCTTAGTGAATCCCTTCAAACCCTGTTTTCCAAAGGGACCACAAAGCACTCTCCCTTTGCCTTCCTGTGTGGTCTTTGGGGCTTCCGGGTGCTGTAGAAGATAGATACTTCTGTTGTTCACATTGACACCTTCAGGTGGCTTCCGAAAACGCTGAATGTTTTCAGGTCACTTTTCAAGCCCTCTTCTCCACAAGGACCACAGAGCATTCCCCCTGCGCCTTCGTTCTGTGTTTTGTACTTCCCAGGTGCGGTAGAAGGGAGATACATCTGCTGTTCACATTTACAGCTTCTAGTGGCTTAAGAAAAGAAGGTCTCCATTGCCCTTCTTTTGGCATATAGTTCTCCTCAACTGAACGGGCTTACAGGTCCCAGAAGTGTCGGGCACGCCGTCGCCTACATCTTAGAATCTAGTGCACAGCCTAGTGGCCTATGACATCATAAACGCTTGCTGGAGTTTAAGCACCGCATTGACACAGGCTGCCTTGGACCTGGGGCCTGCCTGTTTCTGTGACGAGAAATGGATTGTGTTAAGAAGAGAAGATATGGAACAACACTGTTTCCCTGCCACCATTGAGCCTGCAACGCTGTAAATTCCAGTGAGGAAAACAACGTTTCCCTTCAAGCTCTTTTCCAAAGGGAACACAGAGCATTCTCCCTGCACTTTCCATTGGAGTTTTGTACTTCCCCGGTGCGGTAGAAGGGAGATACATCTGCTGTTCACATTTACACGTTCTAGTGGCTTAAGGAAAGAAGGACTCCATTGTGCTTCTCCTGGCATATAGTTCTCCTCAACTGAACGTGGATTACAGGTCCCAGAACTACAGGCAGTCCTTCGCCTACATCTTAGAATCTAGTGCACAGCCTAGTGGCCTATGACACCATAAACTCTTGCTGGAGTTTAGGCACCCCTTTGACACAGGCTGCCTTGGATCTGGGGCCTGCCTATTACTGTGACGAGAAATGCATTGTGTTAAGAAGAGAAGATATGGAACAACAGTGTTTCCCTGCCACAATTGAGCCTGCAACACTCTTAATCCCAGTGAGGAAAAAAAGTTTCCCTTCAAGCTCTCTTTTCCAAAGGGAACACAGAGCATTCTCCCTGCACTTTACTTTTGAGTTTTGTACTTCCCAGATGCGGTAGAAGGGAGATACTATTGCTGTTCACATTTACCCGTTCTAGTGGCTTAAGGAAAGAAGGCCTCCATTGCCCTTCTTTTGGCATATAGTTGTCCTCAACTCAAAGTGGCTTACAGGTCCCAGTAGTGTCAGGCAGTCCGTTGTTTACATGTTGCATCCTAGTGCAGAGGCACATGGCCTAAGACACCGTAAAAGCTTCCTGCATTTATAGCACCGCTTTGACACTCGCTGCCTTGGACCTGCGGCCTGCCTCTCTGTGTGACGAGAAACAGAGAGCTTGAGCTCGATGCTAGTCGTCCCATATGTTTTACCTATTCCCTAACAATCCTTAGTGAATCCCTTCAAACCCTGTTTTCCAAAGGGACCACAAAGCACTCTCCCTTTGCCTTCCTGTGGTCTTTGGGGCTTCCGGGTGCTGTAGAAGATAGATACTTCTGTTGTTCACATTGACACCTTCAGGTGGCTTCCGAAAACGCTGAACGTTTTCAGGTCACTTTTCAAGCCCTCTTCTCCACAAGGACCACAGAGCATTCCCCCTGCGCCTTCGTTCTGTGTTTTGTACTTCCCAGGTGCGGTAGAAGGGAGATACATCTGCTGTTCACATTTACAGCTTCTAGTGGCTTAAGAAAAGAAGGTCTCCATTGCCCTTCTTTTGGCATATAGTTCTCCTCAACTGAACGTGGCTTACAGGTCCCAGAACTGACGGGCAGTCCTTCGCCTACATCTTAGAATCTAGTGCACAGCCTAGTGGCCTATGACACCATAAACGCTTGCTGGAGTTTAAGCACTGCTTTGACACAGGCTGCCTTGGATCTGGGGCCTGCCTGTTTCTGTGACGAGAAATGGATTGTGTTAAGAAGAGAAGATATGGAACAACAGTGTTTCCCTGCAACAATTGAGCCTGCAATGGTGTAAATTCCACTGAGGAAAACAACGTTTCCCTTCAAGCTCTTTTCCAAAGGGAACACAGAGCATTCTCCCTGCACTTTCCCTTTGAGTTTTGTACTTCCCAGGTGCGGTAGAAGGGAGATACATCTGCTGTTCACATTTACAGCTTCTAGTGGCTTAAGAAAAGACGGTCTCCATTGCCCTTCTTTTGGCATATAGTTCTCCTCAACTGAACGGGCTTACAGGTCCCAGAAGTGTCGGGCACACCGTCGCCTACATCTTAGAATCTAGTGCACAGCCTAGTGCTCTATGACATCATAAACGCTTGCTGGAGTTTAAGCACCGCATTGACACAGGCTGCCTTGGACCTGGGGCCTGCCTGTTTCTGTGACGAGAAATGGATTGTGTTAAGAAGAGAAGATATGGAACAACAGTGTTTCCCTGCCACCATTGAGCCTGCAACGCTGTAAATTCCAGGGAGGAAAACAACGTTTCCCTTCAAGCTCTTTTCCATAGGGGACACAGAGCATTCTCCCTGCACTTTCCCTTTGAGTTTTGTACTTCCCAGGTGCGGAAGAAGAGAGATACATCTGCTGTTCATATTTACATGTTCTACTTGCTTAAGGAAAGAAGGACTCCATTGCGCTACTTCTGGCATATAATTCTCCTCAACTGAACGTGGCTTACAGGGCCCAGAACTGACGGGCAGTCCTTCGCCTACATCTTAGAATCTAGTGCACAGCCTAGTGGCCTATGACACCATAAACGCTTGCTGGAGTTTAGGCACCGCTTTGACACAGGCTGCCTTGGATCTGGGGCCTGCCTATTTCTGTGACGAGAAATGGATTGTGTTAAGAAGAGAAGATATGGAACAACAGTGTTTCCCTGCCACCATTGAGCCTGCAACGCTGTAAATTCCAGTGAGGAAAACAACGTTTCCCTTCAAGCTCTTTTCCAAAGGGAACACAGAGCATTCTCCCTGCACTTTCCCTTTGAGTTTTGTACTTCCTTGGTGCGGTAGAAGGGAGATACATCTGCTGTTCACATTTACACGTTCTAGTGGCTTAAGGAAAGAAGGACTCCATTGCGCTTCTCCTGGCATATAGTTCTCCTCAACTGAACGTGGCTTACAGGTCCCAGAACTGACGGGCAGTCCTTCGCCTACATCTTAGAATCTAGTGTGCAAAGCCTAGTGGCCTATGACACCATAAACGCTTGCTGGAGTTTAAGCTCCGCTTTGACACAGGCTGTCTTTGATCTGGGGCTTGCCTATTTCTGTGACGAGAAATGCATTGTGTTAAGAAGAGAAGATATGGAACAACAGTGTTTCCCTGCCACAATTGAGCCTGCAACGCTGTAAATTCCAGTGAGGAAAACAATGTTTCCTTTCAAGCTCTTTTCCATAGGGGACACAGAGCATTCTCCCTGCACTTTCCCTTTGAGTTTTGTACTTCCCCGGTGCGGTAGAAGGGAGATACATATGCTGTTCACATTTACACGTTCTAGTGGCTTAAGAAAGAAGGACTCCATTGCGCTTGTTCTGGCATATAATTCTCCTCAACTGAACGTGGCTTACAGGTCCCAGAACTGACGGGCAGTCCTTCGCCTACATCTTAGAATCTAGTGCACAGCCTGTGGCCTATGACACCATAAACGCTTGCTGGAGTTTAGGCACCGCTTTGACACAGGCTGCCTTGGATCTGGGGCCTGCCTATTACTGTGACGAGAAATGCATTGTGTTAAGAAGAGGAGATATGGAACAACAGTGTTTCCCTGCCACAATTGAGCCTGCAACGCTCTAAATCCCAGTGAGGAAAAAAAGTTTCCCTTCAAGCTCTCTTTTCCAAAGGGAACACAGAGCATTCTCCCTGCACTTTCCTTTTGAGTTTTGTACTTCCCAGATGCGGTAGAAGGGAGATACTATTGCTGTTCACATTTACCCGTTCTAGTGGCTTAAGGAAAGAAGGCCTCCATTGCCCTTCTTTTGGCATATAGTTGTCCTCAACTCAAAGTGGCTTACAGGTCCCAGTAGTGTCAGGCAGTCCGTCGTTTACATGTTGCATCCTAGTGCACAGGACATTGCCTAAGACACTGTAAAAGCTTCCTGCATTTATAGCACCGCTTTGACACACGCTGCCTTGGACCTGTGGCCTGCCTCTCTGTGTGACGAGAAACAGAGAGCTTGAGCTCGATGCTAGTCATCCCATGTGTTTTACCTATTCCCTAACAATCCTTAGTGAATCCCTTCAAACCCTCTTTTCCAAAGGGACCACAAAGCACTCTCCCTTTGCCTTCCTGTGGTCTTTGGGGCTTCCGGGTGCTGTAGAAGGTAGATACTACTGTTGTTCACATTAACACCTTTAGGTGGCTTCCGAAAACGCTGAATGTTTTCAGGTCACTATTCAAGCCCTCTTCTCCACAAGGGCCACAGAGCATTCCCCCTGCGCCTTCGTTCTGTGTTTTGTACTTCCCAGGTGCGGTAGAAGGAAGATACATCTGCTGTTCACATTTACAGTTTCTAGTGGCTTAAGAAAAGAAGGTCTCCATTGCCCTTCTTTTGGCATATAGTTCTCCTCAACTGAACAGGCTTACAGGGCCCAGAATTGTCGGGCACTCCGTCGCCTACATCTTAGAATCTAGTGCACAGCCTAGTGGCCTATGACATCATAAACGCTTGCTGGAGTTTAAGCACCGCATTGACACAGGCTGCCTTGGACCTGGGGCCTGCCTGTTTCTCTGACGAGAAATGGATTGTGTTAAGAAGAGAAGATATGGAACAACAGTGTTTCCCTGCCACCATTGAGCCTGCAACGCTGTAAATTCCAGTGAGGAAAACAACGTTTCCCTTCAAGCTCTTTTCCATAGGAGACACAGAGCATTCTCCCTGCACTTTCCCTTTGAGTTTTGTACTTCCCAGGTGCGGAAGAAGGGAGGTACATCTGCTGTTCACATTTACACGTTCTACTGGCTTAAGGAAAGAAGGACTCCATTGCGCTACTTCTGGCATATAATTCTCCTCAACTATACGTGGCTTACAGGGCCCAGAACTGACGGGCAGTCCTTCGCCTACATCTTAGAATCTAGTGCACAGCCTAGTGGCCTATGACACCATAAACGCTTGCTGGAGTTTAAGCACCGCTTTGACACAGGCTATCTTGGATCTGGGGCCTGCCTATTTCTGTTTCGAGAAATGGATTGTGTTAAGAAGAGAAGATATGGAACAACAGTGTTTCCCTGCCACCATTGAGCCTGCAACGCTGTAAATTCCAGTGAGGAAAACAACATTTCCCTTCAAGCTCTTTTCCAAAGGGAATACAGAGCATTCTCCCTGCACTTTCCCTTTGAGTTTTGTACTTCCCCGGTGCGGTAGAAGGGAGATACATCTGCTGTTCACATTTACACGTTCTAGTGGCTTAAGGAAAGAAGGACTCCATTGCGCTTCTCCTGGCATATAGTTCTCCTCAACTGAACGTGGCTTACAGGTCCCAGAACTGACGGGCAGTCCTTCGCCTACATCTTAGAATCTAGTGCACAGCCTAGTGGCCTATGACACCATAAACGCTTGCTGGAGTTTAAGCACCGCTTTGACACAGGCTGTCTTTGATCTGGGGCCTGCCTCTTTCTGTGACGAGAAATGGATTGTGTTAAGAAGAGAAGATATGGAACAACAGTGTTTCCCTGCCACCATTGAGCCTGCAACCCTGTAAATTCCAGTGAGGAAAACAACGTTTCCCTTCAAGCTCTTTTCCATAGGGGACACAGAGCATTCTCCCTGCACTTTCCCTTTGAGTTTTGTACTTCCCAGGTGCGGTAGAAGGGAGATACATATGCTGTTCACATTTACACGTTCTAGTGCCTTAAGGAAACAAGGACTCCATTGCGCTTGTTCTGGCATATAATTCTCCTCAACTGAACGTGGCTTACAGGTCCCAGAACTGACAGGCAGTCCTTCGCCTACATCTTAGAATCTAGTGCACAGCCTAGTGGCCTATGACACCATAAACGCTTGCTGGAGTTTAGGCACCCCTTTGACAGAGGCTGCCTTGGATCTGGGGCCTGCCTATTACTGTGACGAGAAATGCATTGTGTTAAGAAGAGAAGATATGGAACAACAGTGTTTCCCTGCCACAATTGAGCCTGCAACGCTCTAAATCCCAGTGAGGAAAAAAAGTTTCCCTTCAAGCTCTCTTTTCCAAAGGGAACACAGAGCATTCTCCCTGCACTTTCCTTTTGAGTTTTGTACTTCCCAGATGCGGTAGAAGGGAGATACTATTGCTGTTCACATTTACCCGTTCTAGTGGCTTAAGGAAAGAAGGCCTCCATTGCCCTTCTTTTGGCATATAGTTGTCCTCAACTCAAAGTGGCTTACAGGTCCCAGTAGTGTCAGGCAGTCCGTTTTTTACATGTTGCATCCTAGTGCAGAGGCACATGGCCTAAGACACCGTAAAAGCTTCCTGCATTTATAGCACCGCTTTGACACACGCTGCCTTGGACCTGCGGCCTGCCTCTCTGTGTGACGAGAAACAGAGAGCTTGAGCTCGATGCTAGACGTACCATGTGTTTTACCTATTCCCTAACAATCCTTAGTGAATCCCTTCAAACCCTGTTTTCCAAAGGGACCACAAAGCACTCTCCCTTTGCCTTCCTGTGGTCTTTGGGGCTTCCGGGTGCTGTAGAAGATAGATACTTCTGTTGTTCACATTGACACCTTCAGGTGGCTTCCGAAAACGCTGAACGTTTTCAGGTCACTTTTCAAGCCCTCTTCTCCACAAGGACCACAGAGCATTCCCCCTGCGCCTTCGTTCTGTGTTTTGTACTTCCCAGGTGCGGTAGAAGGGAGATACATCTGCTGTTCACATTTACAGCTTCTAGTGGCTTAAGAAAAGAAGGTCTCCATTGCCCTTCTTTTGGCATATAGTTCTCCTCAACTGAACGTGGCTTACAGGTCCCAGAACTGACGGGCAGTCCGTCGCCTACATCTTAGAATCTAGTGCACAGCCTAGTGGCCTATGACACCATAAACGCTTGCTGGAGTTTAAGCACCGCTTTGACACAGGCTGCCTTGGATCTGGGGCCTGCCTCTTTCTGTGACGAGAAATGGATTGTGTTAAGAAGAGAAGATATGGAACAACACTGTTTCCCTGCCACAATTGAGCCTGCAACCCTGTAAATTCCACTGAGGAAAACAACGTTTCCCTTCAAGCTCTTTTCCATAGGGGACACAGAGCATTCTCCCTGCACTTTCCCTTTGAGTTTTGTACTTCCCAGGTGCGGAAGAAGGGAGATACATCTGCTGTTCACGTTTACACGTTCTACTGGCTTAAGGAAAGAAGGACTCCATTGCGCTTCTCCTGGCATACAGTTCTCCTCAACTGAACGTGGCTTACAGGTCCCAGAACTGACGGGGAGTCCTTCGCCTACATCTTAGAATCTAGTGCACAGCCTAGTGGCCTATGACACCATAAACGCTTGCTGGAGTTTAAGCACCGCTTTGACACAGGCTGTCTTTGATCTGGGGCATGCCTATTTCTGTGACGAGAAATGGATTGTGTTAAGAAGAAAAGATATGGAACAACAGTGTTTCCCTGCCACCATTGAGCCTGCAACGCTGTAAATTCCAGTGAGGAAAACAATGTTTCCTTTCAAGCTCTTTTCCATAGGGGACACAGAGCATTCTCCCTGCACTTTCCCTTTGAGTTTTGTACTTCCCAGGTGCGGTAGAAGGGAGATACATATGCTGTTCACATTTACGCGTTCTAGTGGCTTAAGGAAAGAAGGACTCCATTGCGCTTGTTCTGGCATATAATTCTCCTCAACTGAACGTGGCTTACAGGTCCCAGAACTGACAGGCAGTCCTTCGCCTACATCTTAGAATCTAGTGCACAGCCTAGTGGCCTATGACACCTTAAACGCTTGCTGGAGTTTAGGCACCCCTTTGACAGAGGCTGCCTTGGATCTGGGGCCTGCCTATTACTGTGACGAGAAATGCATTGTGTTAAGAAGAGAAGATATGGAACAACAGTGTTTCCCTGCCACAATTGAGCCTGCAACGCTCTAAATCCCAGTGAGGAAAAAAAGTTTCCCTTCAAGCTCTCTTTTCCAAAGGGAACACAGAGCGTTCTCCCTGCACTTTTCTTTTGAGTTTTGTACTTCCCAGATGCGGTAGAAGGGAGATACTATTGCTGTTCACATTTACCCGTTCTAGTGGCTTAAGGAAAGAAGGCCTCCATTGCCCTTCTTTTGGCATATAGTTGTCCTCAACTCAAAGTGGCTTACAGGTCCCAGTAGTGTCAGGCAGTCCGTTGTTTACATGTTGCATCCTAGTGCAGAGGCACATGGCCTAAGACACCGTAAAAGCTTCCTGCATTTATAGCACCGCTTTGACACACGCTGCCTTGGACCTGCGGCCTGCCTCTCTGTGTGACGAGAAACAGAGAGCTTGAGCTCGATGCTAGTCGTCCCATGTGTTTTACCTATTCCCTAACAATCCTTAGTGAATCCCTTCAAACCCTGTTTTCCAAAGGGACCACAAAGCACTCTCCCTTTGCCTTCCTGTGTGGTCTTTGGGGCTTCCGGGTGCTGTAGAAGATAGATACTTCTGTTGTTCACATTGACACCTTCAGGTGGCTTCCGAAAACGCTGAATGTTTTCAGGTCACTTTTCAAGCCCTCTTCTCCACAAGGACCACAGAGCATTCCCCCTGCACCTTCGTTCTGTGTTTTGTACTTCCCAGGTGCGGTAGAAGGGAGATACATCTGCTGTTCACATTTACAGCTTCTAGTGGCTTAAGAAAAGAAGGTCTCCATTGCCCTTCTTTTGGCATATAGTTCTCCTCAACTGAACGGGCTTACAGGTCCCAGAAGTGTCGGGCACGCCGTCGCCTACATCTTAGAATCTAGTGCACAGCCTAGTGGCCTATGACATCATAAACGCTTGCTGGAGTTTAAGCACCGCATTGACACAGGCTGCCTTGGACCTGGGGCCTGCCTGTTTCTCTGACGAGAAATGGATTGTGTTAAGAAGAGAAGATATGGAACAACAGTGTTTCCCTGCCACCATTGAGCCTGCAACGCTGTAAATTCCAGTGAGGAAAACAACGTTTCCCTTCAAGCTCTTTTCCATAGGGGACACAGAGCATTCTCCCTGCACTTTCCCTTTGAGTTTTGTACTTCCCAGGTGCGGAAGAAGAGAGATACATCTGCTGTTCATATTTACACGTTCTACTTTCTTAAGGAAAGAAGGACTCCATTGCGCTACTTCTGGCATATAATTCTCCTCAACTAAACGTGGCTTACAGGTCCCAGAACTGACGGGCAGTCCTTCGCCTACATCTTAGAATCTAGTGCACAGCCTGTGGCCTATGACACCATAAACGCTTGCTGGAGTTTAGGCACCGCTTTGACACAGGCTGCCTTGGATCTGGGGCCTGCCTATTACTGTGACGAGAAATGCATTGTGTTAAGAAGAGAAGATATGGAACAACAGTGTTTCCCTGCCACAATTGAGCCTGCAACGCTCTAAATCCCAGTGAGGAAAAAAGTTTCCTTTCAAGCTCTCTTTTCCAAAGGGAACACAGAGCATTCTCCCTGCACTTTCCTTTTGAGTTTTGTACTTCCCAGATGCGGTAGAAGGGAGATACTATTGCTGTTCACATTTACCCGTTCTAGTGGCTTAAGGAAAGAAGGCCTCCATTGCCCTTCTTTTGGCATATAGTTGTCCTCAACTCAAAGTGGCTTACAGGTCCCAGTAGTGTCAGGCAGTCCGTCGTTTACATGTTGCATCCTAGTGCAGAGGCACATGGCCTAAGACACCGTAAAAGCTTCCTGCATTTATAGCACCGCTTTGACACACGCTGCCTTGGACCTGCGGCCTGCCTCTCTGTGTGACGAGAAACAGAGAGCTTGAGCTCGATGCTAGTCGTCCCATGTGTTTTACCTATTCCCTAACAATCCTTAGTGAATCCCTTCAAACCCTGTTTTCCAAAGGGACCACAAAGCACTCTGCCTTTGCCTTCCTCTGGTCTTTGGGGCTTCCGGGTGCTGTAGAAGATAGATACTTCTGTTGTTCACATTGACACCTTCAGGTGGCTTCCGAAAACGCTGAACGTTTTCAGGTCACTTTTCAAGCCCTCTTCTCCACAAGGACCACAGAGCATTCCCCCTGCGCCTTCGTTCTGTGTTTTGTACTTCCCAGGTGCGGTAGAAGGGAGATACATCTGCTGTTCACAATTACAGTTTCTAGTGGCTTAAGAAAAGAAGGTCTCCATTGCCCTTCTTTTGGCATATAGTTCTCCTCAACTGAACAGGCTTACAGGTCCCAGAAGTGTCGGGCACGCCGTCGCCTACATCTTAGAATCTAGTGCACAGCCTAGTGGCCTATGACATCATAAACGCTTGCTGGAGTTTAAGCACCGCATTGACACAGGCTGCCTTGGACCTGGGGCCTGCCTGTTTCTGTGACGAGAAATGGATTGTGTTAAGAAGAGAAGATATGGAACAACAGTGTTTCCCTGCCACCATTGAGCCTGCAACGCTGTAAATTCCAGTGAGGAAAACAATGTTTCCCTTCAAGCTCTTTTCCAAAGGGAACACAGAGCATTCTCCCTGCACTTTCCATTGGAGTTTTGTACTTCCCCGGTGCGGTAGAAGGGAGATACATCTGCTGTTCACATTTACACGTTCTAGTGGCTTAAGGAAAGAAGGACTCCATTGCGCTTCTCCTGGCATATAGTTCTCCTCAACTGAACGTGGATTACAGGTCCCAGAACTACAGGCAGTCCTTCGCCTACATCTTAGAATCTAGTGCACAGCCTAGTGGCCTATGACACCATAAACTCTTGCTGGAGTTTAGGCACCCCTTTGACACAGGCTGCCTTGGATCTGGGGCCTGCCTATTACTGTGACGAGAAATGCATTGTGTTAAGAAGAGAAGATATGGAACAACAGTGTTTCCCTGCCACAATTGAGCCTGCAACACTCTTAATCCCAGTGAGGAAAAAAAGTTTCCCTTCAAGCTCTCTTTTCCAAAGGGAACACAGAGCATTCTCCCTGCACTTTACTTTTGAGTTTTGTACTTCCCAGATGCGGTAGAAGGGAGATACTATTGCTGTTCACATTTACCCGTTCTAGTGGCTTAAGGAAAGAAGGCCTCCATTGCCCTTCTTTTGGCATATAGTTGTCCTCAACTCAAAGTGGCTTACAGGTCCCAGTAGTGTCAGGCAGTCCGTTGTTTACATGTTGCATCCTAGTGCAGAGGCACATGGCCTAAGACACCGTAAAAGCTTCCTGCATTTATAGCACCGCTTTGACACTCGCTGCCTTGGACCTGCGGCCTGCCTCTCTGTGTGACGAGAAACAGAGAGCTTGAGCTCGATGCTAGTCGTCCCATATGTTTTACCTATTCCCTAACAATCCTTAGTGAATCCCTTCAAACCCTGTTTTCCAAAGGGACCACAAAGCACTCTCCCTTTGCCTTCCTGTGGTCTTTGGGGCTTCCGGGTGCTGTAGAAGATAGATACTTCTGTTGTTCACATTGACACCTTCAGGTGGCTTCCGAAAACGCTGAACGTTTTCAGGTCACTTTTCAAGCCCTCTTCTCCACAAGGACCACAGAGCATTCCCCCTGCGCCTTCGTTCTGTGTTTTGTACTTCCCAGGTGCGGTAGAAGGGAGATACATCTGCTGTTCACATTTACAGCTTCTAGTGGCTTAAGAAAAGAAGGTCTCCATTGCCCTTCTTTTGGCATATAGTTCTCCTCAACTGAACGTGGCTTACAGGTCCCAGAACTGACGGGCAGTCCTTCGCCTACATCTTAGAATCTAGTGCACAGCCTAGTGGCCTATGACACCATAAACGCTTGCTGGAGTTTAAGCACTGCTTTGACACAGGCTGCCTTGGATCTGGGGCCTGCCTGTTTCTGTGACGAGAAATGGATTGTGTTAAGAAGAGAAGATATGGAACAACAGTGTTTCCCTGCAACAATTGAGCCTGCAATGGTGTAAATTCCACTGAGGAAAACAACGTTTCCCTTCAAGCTCTTTTCCAAAGGGAACACAGAGCATTCTCCCTGCACTTTCCCTTTGAGTTTTGTACTTCCCAGGTGCGGTAGAAGGGAGATACATCTGCTGTTCACATTTACAGCTTCTAGTGGCTTAAGAAAAGACGGTCTCCATTGCCCTTCTTTTGGCATATAGTTCTCCTCAACTGAACGGGCTTACAGGTCCCAGAAGTGTCGGGCACACCGTCGCCTACATCTTAGAATCTAGTGCACAGCCTAGTGCTCTATGACATCATAAACGCTTGCTGGAGTTTAAGCACCGCATTGACACAGGCTGCCTTGGACCTGGGGCCTGCCTGTTTCTGTGACGAGAAATGGATTGTGTTAAGAAGAGAAGATATGGAACAACAGTGTTTCCCTGCCACCATTGAGCCTGCAACGCTGTAAATTCCAGGGAGGAAAACAACGTTTCCCTTCAAGCTCTTTTCCATAGGGGACACAGAGCATTCTCCCTGCACTTTCCCTTTGAGTTTTGTACTTCCCAGGTGCGGAAGAAGGGAGATACATCTGCTGTTCACATTTACACGTTCTACTGGCTTAAGGAAAGAAGGACTCCATTGCGCTACTTCTGGCATATAATTCTCCTCAACTGAACGTGGCTTACAGGGCCCAGAACTGACGGGCAGTCCTTCGCCTACATCTTAGAATCTAGTGCACAGCCTAGTGGCCTATGACACCATAAACGCTTGCTGGAGTTTAGGCACCGCTTTGACACAGGCTGCCTTGGATCTGGGGCCTGCCTATTTCTGTGACGAGAAATGGATTGTGTTAAGAAGAGAAGATATGGAACAACAGTGTTTCCCTGCCACCATTGAGCCTGCAACGCTGTAAATTCCAGTGAGGAAAACAACGTTTCCCTTCAAGCTCTTTTCCAAAGGGAACACACAGCATTCTCCCTGCACTTTCCCTTTGAGTTTTGTACTTCCTTGGTGCGGTAGAAGGGAGATACATCTGCTGTTCACATTTACACGTTCTAGTGGCTTAAGGAAAGAAGGACTCCATTGCGCTTCTCCTGGCATATAGTTCTCCTCAACTGAACGTGGCTTACAGGTCCCAGAACTGACGGGCAGTCCTTCGCCTACATCTTAGAATCTAGTGTGCACAGCCTAGTGGCCTATGACACCATAAACGCTTGCTGGAGTTTAAGCTCCGCTTTGACACAGGCTGTCTTTGATCTGGGGCTTGCCTATTTCTGTGACGAGAAATGCATTGTGTTAAGAAGAGAAGATATGGAACAACAGTGTTTCCCTGCCACAATTGAGCCTGCAACGCTGTAAATTCCAGTGAGGAAAACAATGTTTCCTTTCAAGCTCTTTTCCATAGGGGACACAGAGCATTCTCCCTGCACTTTCCCTTTGAGTTTTGTACTTCCCCGGTGCGGTAGAAGGGAGATACATATGCTGTTCACATTTACACGTTCTAGTGGCTTAAGAAAGAAGGACTCCATTGCGCTTGTTCTGGCATATAATTCTCCTCAACTGAACGTGGCTTACAGGTCCCAGAACTGACGGGCAGTCCTTCGCCTACATCTTAGAATCTAGTGCACAGCCTGTGGCCTATGACACCATAAACGCTTGCTGGAGTTTAGGCACCGCTTTGACACAGGCTGCCTTGGATCTGGGGCCTGCCTATTACTGTGACGAGAAATGCATTGTGTTAAGAAGAGGAGATATGGAACAACAGTGTTTCCCTGCCACAATTGAGCCTGCAACGCTCTAAATCCCAGTGAGGAAAAAAAGTTTCCCTTCAAGCTCTCTTTTCCAAAGGGAACACAGAGCATTCTCCCTGCACTTTACTTTTGAGTTTTGTACTTCCCAGATGCGGTAGAAGGGAGATACTATTGCTGTTCACATTTACCCGTTCTAGTGGCTTAAGGAAAGAAGGCCTCCATTGCCCTTCTTTTGGCATATAGTTGTCCTCAACTCAAAGTGGCTTACAGGTCCCAGTAGTGTCAGGCAGTCCGTCGTTTACATGTTGCATCCTAGTGCAGAGGCACATGGCCTAAGAAACCGTAAAAGCTTCCTGCATTTATAGCACCGCTTTGACACACGCTGCCTTGGACCTGCGGCCTGCCTCTCTGTGTGACGAGAAACAGAGAGCTTGAGCTCGATGCTTGTCGTCCCATGTGTTTTACCTATTCCCTAACAATCCTTAGTGAATCCCTTCAAACCCTGTTTTCCAAAGGGACCACAAAGCACTCTCCCTTTGCCTTCCTGTGGTCTTTGGGGCTTCCGGGTGCTGTAGAAGATAGATACTTCTGTTGTTCACATTGACACCTTCAGGTGGCTTCCGATAACGCTGAACGTTTTCAGGTCACTTTTCAAGCCCTCTTCTCCACAAGGACCACAGAGCATTCCCCCTGCGCCTTCGTTCTGTGTTTTGTACTTCCCAGGTGCGGTAGAAGGGAGATACATCTGCTGTTCACAATTACAGTTTCTAGTGGCTTAAGAAAAGAAGGTCTCCATTGCCCTTCTTTTGGCATATAGTTCTTCTCAACTGAACAGGCTTACAGGTCCCAGAAGTGTCGGGCACTCCGTCGCCTACATCTTAGAATCTAGTGCACAGCCTACTGGCCTATGACATCATAAACGCTTGCTGGAGTTTAAGCACCGCATTGACACAGGCTGCCTTGGACCTGGGGCCTGCTTATTTCTGTGACGAGAACTGGATTGTGTTAAGAAGAGAAGATATGGAACAACAGTGTTTCCCTGCCACCATTGAGCCTGCAACGCTGTAAATTCCAGTGAGGAAAACAACGTTTCCCTTCAAGCTCCTTTCCAAAGGGAACACAGAGCATTCTCCCTGCACTTTCCCTTTGAGTTTTGTACTTCCCCGGTGCGGTAGAAGGGAGATACTTCTGCTGTTCACATTTACACGTTCTAGTGGCTTAAGGAAAGAAGGACTCCATTGCGCTTCTCCTGGCATATAGTTCTCCTCAACTGAACGTGGCTTACAGGTCCCAGAACTGACGGGCAGTCCTTCGCCTACATCTTAGAATCTAGTGCACAGCCTAGTGGCCTATGACACCATAAACACTTGCTGGAGTTTAAGCACCGCTTTGACACAGGCTGTCTTTGATCTGGGGCATGCCTATTTCTGTGACGAGAAATGGATTGTGTTAAGAAGAGAAGATATGGAACAACAGTGTTTCCCTGCAACAATTGAGCCTGCAACGCTGTAAATTCCAGTGAGGAAAACAATGTTTCCTTTCAAGCTCTTTTCCATAGGGGACACAGAGCATTCTCCCTGCACTTTCCCTTTGAGTTTTGTACTTCCCAGGTGTGGTAGAAGGGAGATACATATGCTGTTCACATTTACACGTTCTAGTGGCTTAAGGAAAGAAGGACTCCATGGCGCTTGTTCTGGCATATAATTCTCCTCAACTGAACGTGGCTTACAGGTCCCAGAACTGACAGGCAGTCCTTCGCCTACATCTTAGAATCTAGTGCACAGCCTAGTGGCCTATGACACCATAAACGCTTGCTGGAGTTTAGGCACCCCTTTGACAGAGGCTGCCTTGGATCTGGGGCCTGCCTATTACTGTGACGAGAAATGCATTGTGTTAAGTAGAGAAGATATGGAACAACAGTGTTTCCCTGCCACAATTGAGCCTGCAACGCTCTAAATCCCAGTGAGGAAAAAAAGTTTCCCTTCAAGCTCTCTTTTCCAAAGGGAACACAGAGCGTTCTCCCTGCACTTTTCTTTTGAGTTTTGTACTTCCCAGATGCGGTAGAAGGGAGATACTATTGCTGTTCACATTTACCCGTTCTAGTGGCTTAAGGAAAGAAGGCCTCCATTGCCCTTCTTTTGGCATATAGTTGTCCTCAACTCAAAGTGGCTTACAGGTCCCAGTAGTGTCAGGCAGTCCGTTGTTTACATGTTGCATCCTAGTGCAGAGGCACATGGCCTAAGACACCGTAAAAGCTTCCTGCATTTATAGCACCGCTTTGACACACGCTGCCTTGGACCTGCGGCCTGCCTCTCTGTGTGACGAGAAACAGAGAGCTTGAGCTCGATGCTAGTCGTCCCATGTGTTTTACCTATTCCTTAACAATCCTTAGTGAATCCCTTCAAACCCTGTTTTCCAAAGGGACCACAAAGCACTCTCCCTTTGCCTTCCTGTGTGGTCTTTGGGGCTTCCGGGTGCTGTAGAAGATAGATACATCTGTTGTTCACATTGACACCTTCAGGTGGCTTCCGAAAACGCTGAACGTTTTCAGGTCACTTTTCAAGCCCTCTTCTCCACAAGGACCACAGAGCATTCCCCCTGCGCCTTCGTTCTGTGTTTTGTACTTCCCAGGTGTGGTAGAAGGGAGATACATCTGCTGTTCACATTTACAGCTTCTAGTGGCTTAAGAAAAGAAGGTCTCCATTGCCCTTCTTTTGGCATATAGTTCTCCTCAACTGAACGGGCTTATAGGTCCCAGAAGTGTCGGGCACGCCGTCGCCTACATCTTAGAATCTAGTGCACAGCCTAGTGGCCTATGACATCATAAACGCTTGCTGGAGTTTAAGCACCGCATTGACACAGGCTGCCTTGGACCTGGGGCCTGCCTGTTTCTGTGACGAGAATTGGATTGTGTTAAGAAGAGAAGATATGGAACAACAGTGTTTCCCTGCCACCATTGAGCCTGCAACGCTGTAAATTCCAGTGAGGAAAACAACGTTTCCCTTCAAGCTCTTTTCCATAGGGGACACAGAGCATTCTCCCTGCAATTTCCCTTTGAGTTTTGTACTTCCTTGGTGCGGTAGAAGGGAGATACATCTGCTGTTCACATTTACACGTTCTAGTGGCTTAAGGAAAGAAGGACTCCATTGCGCTTCTCCTGGCATATATTTCTCCTCAACTGAACGTGGCTTACAGGTCCCAGAACTGACGGGCAGTCCTTTGCCTACATCTTAGAATCTAGTGAACAGCCTGTGTCCTATGACACCATAAACGCTTGCTGGAGTTTAGGCACCGCTTTGACACAGGCTGCCTTGGACCTGGGGCCTGCCTATTACTGTGACGAGAAATGCATTGTGTTTAGAAGAGAAGATATGGAACAACAGTGTTTCCCTGCCACAATTGAGCCTGCAACGTTCTAAATCCCAGTGAGGAAAAAAGTTTCCCTTCAAGCTCTCTTTTCCAAAGGGAACACAGAGCATTCTCCCTGCACTTTCCTTTTGAGTTTTGTACTTCCCAGATGCGGTAGAAGGGAGATACTATTGCTGTTCACATTTACCCGTTCTAGTGGCTTAAGGAAAGAAGGCCTCCATTGCCCTTCTTTTGGCATATAGTTGTCCTCAACTCAAAGTGGCTAACAGGTCCCAGTAGTGTCAGGCAGTCCGTCGTTTACATGTTGCATCCTAGTGCAGAGGCACATGGCCTAAGACACCGTAAAAGCTTCCTGCATTTATAGCACCGCTTTGACACACGCTGCCTTGGACCTGCGGCCTGCCTCTCTGTGTGACGAGAAACAGAGAGCTTGAGCTCGATGCTAGTCGTCCCATGTGTTTTACCTATTCCCTAACAATCCTTAGTGAATCCCTTCAAACCCTGTTTTCCAAAGGGACCACAAAGCACTCTCCCTTTGCCTTCCTGTGGTCTTTGGGGCTTCCGGGTGCTGTAGAAGATAGATACTTCTGTTGTTCACATTGACACCTTCAGGTGGCTTCCGAAAACACTGAACGTTTTCAGGTCACTTTTCAAGCCCTCTTCTCCACAAGGACCACAGAGCATTCCCCCTGCGCCTTCGTTCTGTGTTTTGTACTTCCCAGGTGCGGTAGAAGGGAGATACATCTGCTGTTCACATTTACAGCTTCTAGTGGCTTAAGAAAAGAAGGTCTCCATTGCCCTTCTTTTGGCATATAGTTCTCCACAACTGGACAGGCTTACACGGCCCAGAAGTGTCGGGCACCCGTCGCCTACATCTTAGAATCTAGTGCACAGCCTAGTGGCCTATGGCATCATAAACGCTTGCTGGAGTTTAAGCACCGCATTGACACAGGCTGCCTTGGACCTGGGGCCTGCCTGTTTCTCTGACGAGAAATGGATTGTGTTAAGAAGAGAAGATATGGAACAACAGTGTTTCCCTGCCACCATTGAGCCTGCAACGCTGTAAATTCCAGTGAGGAAAACAACGTTTCCCTTCAAGCTCTTTTCCATAGGGGACACAGAGCATTCTCCCTGCACTTTCCCTTTGAGTTTTGTACTTCCTTGGTGCGGTAGAAGGGAGATACATCTGCTGTTCACATTTACACGTTCTAGTGGCTTAAGGAAAGAAGGACTCCATTGCGCTTCTCCTGGCATATAGTTCTCCTCAACTGAACGTGGCTTACAGGTCCCAGAACTGACGGGCAGTCCTTCGCCTACATCTTAGAATCTAGTGCACAGCCTAGTGGCCTATGACACCATAAACGCTTGCTGGAGTTTAAGCACCGCTTTGACACAGGCTGTCTTTGATCTGGGGCATGCCTACTTCTGTGACGAGAAATGGATTGTGTTAAGAAGAGAAGATATGGAACAACAGTGTTTCCCTGCCACAATTGAGCCTGCAACGCTGTAAATTCCAGTGAGGAAAACAATGTTTCCTTTCAAGCTCTTTTCCATAGGGGACACAGAGCATTCTCCCTGCACTTTCCCTTTGAGTTTTGTACTTCCCAGGTGCGGTAGAAGGGAGATACATATGCTGTTCACATTTACACGTTCTAGTGGCTTAAGGAAAGAAGGACTCCACTGCGCTTGTTCTGGCATATAATTCTCCTCAACTGATCGTGGCTTACAGGTCCCAGAACTGACAGGCAGTCCTTCGCCTACATCTTAGAATCTAGTGCACAGCCTAGTGGCCTATGACACCATAAACGCTTGCTGGAGTTTAGGCACCGCTTTGACACAGGCTGCCTTGGATCTGGGGCCTGCCTATTACTGTGACGAGAAATGCATTGTGTTAAGAAGAGAAGATATGGAACAACAGTGTTTCCCTGCCACAATTGAGCCTGCAACGCTCTAAATCCCAGTGAGGAAAAAAGGTTCCCTTCAATCTCTCTTTTCCAAAGGGAACACAGAGCATTCTCCCTGCACTTTCCTTTTGAGTTTTGTACTTCCCAGATGCGGTAGAAGGGAGATACTATTGCTGTTCACATTTACCCGTTCTAGTGGCTTAAGGAAAGAAGGCCTCCATTGCCCTTCTTTTGGCATATAGTTGTCCTCAACTCAAAGTGGCTTACAGGTCCCAGTAGTGTCAGGCAGTCCGTTGTTTACATGTTGCATCCTAGTGCAGAGGCACATGGCCTAAGACACCGTAAAAGCTTCCTGCATTTATAGCACCGCTTTGACACACGCTGCCTTGGACCTGCGGCCTGCCTCTCTGTGTGACGAGAAACAGAGAGCTTGAGCTCGATGCTTGTCGTCCCATGTGTTTTACCTATTCCCTAACAATCCTTAGTGAATCCCTTCAAACCCTGTTTTCCAAAGGGACCACAAAGCACTCTCCCTTTGCCTTCCTGTGGTCTTTGGGGCTTCCGGGTGCTGTAGAAGATAGATACTTCTGTTGTTCACATTGACACCTTCAGGTGGCTTCCGAAAACGCTGAACGTTTTCAGGTCACTTTTCAAGCCCTCTTCTCCACAAGGACCACAGAGCATTCCCCCTGCGCCTTCGTTCTGTGTTTTGTACTTCCCAGGTGCGGTAGAAGGGAGATACATCTGCTGTTCACATTTACAGCTTCTAGTGGCTTAAGAAAAGAAGGTCTCCATTGCCCTTCTTTTGGCATATAGTTCTCCTCAACTGAACAGGCTTACACGGCCCAGAAGTGTCGGGCACCCGTCGCCTACATCTTAGAATCTAGTGCACAGCCTAGTGGCCTATGACATCATAAACGCTTGCTGGAGTTTAAGCACTGCTTTGACACAGGCTGTCTTTGATCTGGGGCCTGCCTATTTCTGTGACGAGAAATGGATTGTGTTAAGAAGAGAAGATATGGAACAACAGTGTTTCCCTGCCACCATTGAGCCTGCAACGCTGTAAATTCCAGTGAGGAAAACAACGTTTCCCTTCAAGCTCTTTTCCATAGGGGACACAGAGCATTCTCCCTGCACTTTCCCTTTGAGTTTTGTACTTCCCAGGTGCGGAAGAAGGGAGATACATCTGCTGTTCACATTTACACGTTCTACTGGCTTAAGGAAAGAAGGACTCCATTGCGCTACTTCTGGCATATAATTCTCCTCAACTGAACGTGGCTTACAGGTCCCAGAACGGACGGGCAGTCCTTCGCCTACATCTTAGAATCTAGTGCACAGCCTGTGGCCTATGACACCATAAACGCTTGCTGGAGTTTAGGCACCGCTTTGACACAGGCTGCCTTGGATCTGAGGCCTGCCTATTACTGTGACGAGAAATGCATTGTGTTAAGAAGAGAAGATATGGAACAACAGTGTTTCCCTGCCACAATTGAGCCTGCAACGCTCTAAATCCCAGTGAGGAAAAAAGTTTCCCTTCAAGCTCTCTTTTCCAAAGGGAACACAGAGCATTCTCCCTGCACTTTCCTTTGAAGTTTTGTACTTCCCAGATGCGGTAGAAGGGAGATACTATTGCTGTTCACATTTACCCGTTCTAGTGGCTTAAGGAAAGAAGGCCTCCATTGCTCTTCTTTTGGCATATAGTTGTCCTCAACTCAAAGTGGCTTACAGGTCCCAGTAGTGTCAGGCAGTCCGTCGTTTACATGTTGCATCCTAGTGCAGAGGCACATGGCCTAAGAAACCGTAAAAGCTTCCTGCATTTATAGCACCGCTTTGACACACGCTGCCTTGGACCTGCGGCCTGCCTCTCTGTGTGACGAGAAACAGAGAGCTTGAGCTCGATGCTTGTCGTACCATGTGTTTTACCTATTCCCTAACAATCCTTAGTGAATCCCTTCAAACCCTGTTTTCCAAAGGGACCACAAAGCACTCTCCCTTTGCCTTCCTGTGGTCTTTGGGGCTTCCGGGTGCTGTAGAAGATAGATACTTCTGTTGTTCACATTGACACCTTCAGGTGGCTTCCTAAAACGCTGAACATTTTCAGGTCACTTTTCAAGCCCTCTTCTCCACAAGGACCACAGAGCATTCCCCCAGCGCCTTCGTTCTGTGTTTTGTACTTCCCAGGTGCGGTAGAAGGGAGATACATCTGCTGTTCACATTTACAGATTCTAGTGGCTTAAGAAAAGAAGGTCTCCATTGCCCTTCTTTTGGCATATAGTTATCCTCAACTGAACAGGCTTACAGGTCCCAGAAGTGTCGGGCACTCCGTCGCCTACATCTTAGAATCTAGTGCACAGCCTAGTGGCCTATGACATCATAAACGCTTGCTGGAGTTTAAGCACCGCATTGACACAGGCTTCCTTGGACCTGGGGCCTGCCTGTTTCTCTGACGAGAAATGGATTGTGTTAAGAAGAGAAGATATGGAACAACAGTGTTTCCCTGCCACCATTGAGCCTGCAACGCTGTAAATTCCAGTGAGGAAAACAACGTTTCCCTTCAAGCTCTTTTCCATAGGGGACACAGAGCATTCTCCCTGCACTTTCCCTTTGAGTTTTGTACTTCCCAGGTGCGGAAGAAGGGAGATACATCTGCTGTTCACATTTACACGTTCTACTGGCTTAAGGAAAGAAGGACTCCATTGCGCTACTTCTGGCATATAATTCTCGTCAACTGAACGTGGCTTACAGGGCCCAGAACTGACGGGCAGTCCTTCGCCTACATCTTAGAATCTAGTGCACAGCCTAGTGGCCTATGACACCATAAACGCTTGCTGGAGTTTAAGCACCGCTTTGACACAGGCTGCCTTGGATCTGGGGCCTGCCTATTTCTGTGACGAGAAATGGATTGTGTTAAGAAGAGAAGATATGGAACAACAGTGTTTCCCTGCCACCATTGAGCCTGCAACGCTGTAAATTCCAGTGAGGAAAACAACGTTTCCCTTCAAGCTCTTTTCCATAGGGGACACAGAGCATTCTCCCTGCACTTTCCCTTTGAGTTTTGTACTTCCCAGGTGCGGAAGAAGAGAGATACATCTGCTGTTCATATTTACACGTTCTACTTGCTTAAGGAAAGAAGGACTCCATTGCGCTACTTCTGGCATATAATTCTCCTCAACTAAACGTGGCTTACAGGGCCCAGAACTGACGGGCAGTCCTTCGCCTACATCTTAGAACCTAGTGCACAGCCTAGTGGCCTATGACACCATAAACGCTTGCTGGAGTTTAGGCACCGCTTTGACACAGGCTGCCTTGGATCTGGGGCCTGCCTATTACTGTGACGAGAAATGCATTGTGTTAAGAAGAGAAGATATGGAACAACAATGTTTCCCTGCCAAAATTGAGCCTGCAACGCTCTAAATCCCAGTGAGGAAAAAAGTTTCCCTTCAAGCTCTCTTTTCCAAAGGGAACACAGAGCATTCTCCCTGGACTTTCCTTTTGAGTTTTGTACTTCCCAGATGCGGTAGAAGGGAGATACTATTGCTGTTCACATTTACCCGTTCTAGTGGCTTAAGGAAAGAAGGCCTCCATTGCCCTTCTTTTGGCATATAGTTGTCCTCAACTCAAAGTGGCTTACAGGTCCCAGTAGTGTCAGGCAGTCCGTTGTTTACATGTTGCATCCTAGTGCAGAGGCACATGGCCTAAGACACCGTAAAAGCTTCCTGCATTTATAGCACCGCTTTGACACACGCTGCCTTGGACCTGCGGCCTGCCTCTCTGTGTGACGAGAAACAGAGAGCTTGAGCTGGATGCTAGTCATCCCATGTGTTTTACCTATTCCCTAACAATCCTTAGTGAATCCCTTCAAACCCTGTTTTCCAAAGGGACCACAAAGCACTCTCCCTTTGCCTTCCTGTGGTCTTTGGGGCTTCCGGGTGCTGTAGAAGGTAGATACTTCTGTTGTTCACATTGACACCTTCAGGTGGCTTCCGAAAACGCTGAACGTTTTCAGGTCACTTTTCAAGCCCTCTTCTCCACAAGGAACACAGAGCATTCCCCCTGCGCCTTCGTTCTGTGTTTTGTACTTCCCATGTGCGGTAGAAGGGAGATACATCTGCTGTTCACATTTACAGCTTCTAGTGGCTTAAGACAAGAAGGTCTCCATTGCCCTTCTTTTGGCATATAGTTCTCCTCAACTGAACAGGCTTACAGGGCCCAGAAGTGTCGGGCACTCCGTCGCCTACATCTTAGAATCTAGTGCACAGCCTAGTGGCCTATGACATCATAAACGCTTGCTGGAGTTTAAGCACCGCATTGACACAGGCTGCCTAGGACCTGGGGCCTGCCTGTTTCTCTGACGAGAAATGGATTGTGTTAAGAAGAGAAGATATGGAACAACAGTGTTTCCCTGCCACCATTGAGCCTGCAACGCTGTAAATTCCAGTGAGGAAAACAACGTTTCCCTTCAAGCTCTTTTCCATAGGAGACACAGAGCATTCTCCCTGCACTTTCCCTTTGAGTTTTGTACTTCCTAGGTGCGGAAGAAGGGAGGTACATCTGCTGTTCACATTTACACGTTCTACTGGCTTAAGGAAAGAAGGACTCCATTGCGCTACTTCTGGCATATAATTCTCCTCAACTATACGTGGCTTACAGGGCCCAGAACTGACGGGCAGTCCTTCGCCTACATCTTAGAATCTAGTGCACAGCCTAGTGGCCTATGACACCATAAACGCTTGCTGGAGTTTAAGCACCGCTGTGACACAGGCTATCTTGGATCTGGGGCCTGCCTATTTCTGTGACGAGAAATGGATTGTGTTAAGAAGAGAAGATATGGAACAACAGTGTTTCCCTGCCACCATTGAGCCTGCAACGCTGTAAATTCCAGTGAGGAAAACAACATTTCCCTTCAAGCTCTTTTCCAAAGGGAACACAGAGCATTCTCCCTGCACTTTCCCTTTGAGTTTTGTACTTCCCCGGTGCGGTAGAAGGGAGATACATCTGCTGTTCACATTTACACGTTCTAGTGGCTTAAGGAAAGAAGGACTCCATTGCGCTTCTCCTGGCATACAGTTCTCCTCAACTGAACGTGGCTTACAGGTCCCAGAACTGACGGGCAGTCCTTCGCCTACATCTTAGAATCTAGTGCACAGCCTAGTGGCCTATGACACCATAAACGCTTGCTGGAGTTTAAGCACCGCTTTGACACAGGCTGTCTTTGATCTGGGGCCTGCCTCTTTCTGTGACGAGAAATGGATTGTGTTAAGAAGAGAAGATATGGAACAACAGTGTTTCCCTGCCACCATTGAGCCTGCAACGCTGTAAATTCCAGTGAGGAAAACAACGTTTCCCTTCAAGCTCTTTTCCATAGGGGACACAGAGCATTCTCCCTGCACTTTCCCTTTGAGTTTTGTACTTCCCAGGTGCGGTAGAAGGGAGATACATATGCTGTTCATATTTACACGTTCTAGTGCCTTAAGGAAAGAAGGACTCCATTGCGCTTCTTCTGGCATATAATTCTCCTCATCTGAACGTGGCTTACAGGTCCCAGAACTGACGGGCAGTCCTTTGCCTACATCTTAGAATCTAGTGCACAGCCTAGTGGCCTATGACACCATAAATGCTTGCTGGAGTTTAGGCACCCCTTTGACAGAGGCTGCCTTGGATCTGGGGACTGCCTATTACTGTGACGAGAAATGCATTGTGTTAAGAAGAGAAGATATGGAACAACAGTGTTTCCCTGCCACAATTGAGCCTGCAACGCTCTAAATCCCAGTGAGGAAAAAAAGTTTCCCTTCAAGCTCTCTTTTCCAAAGGGAACACAGAGCATTCTCCCTGCACTTTCCTTTTGAGTTTTGTACTTCCCAGATGCGGTAGAAGGGAGATACTATTGCTGTTCACATTTACCCGTTCTAGTGGCTTAAGGAAAGAAGGCCTCCATTGCCCTTCTTTTGGCATATAGTTGTCCTCAACTCAAAGTGGCTTACAGGTCCCAGTAGTGTCAGGCAGTCCGTTGTTTACATGTTGCATCCTAGTGCAGAGGCACATGGCCTAAGACACCGTAAAAGCTTCCTGCATTTATAGCACCGCTTTGACACACGCTGCCTTGGACCTGCGGCCTGCCTCTCTGTGTGACGAGAAACAGAGAGCTTGAGCTCGATGCTAGTCGTCCCTTGTGTTTTACCTATTCCCTAACAATCCTTAGTGAATCCCTTCAAACCCTGTTTTTCAAAGGGACCACAAAGCACTCTCCCTTTGCCTTCCTGTGGTCTTTGGGGCTTCCGGGTGCTGTAGAAGGTAGATACTTCTGTTGTTCACATTAACACCTTTAGGTGGCTTCCGAAAACGCTGAACGTTTTCAGGTCACTATTCAAGCCCTCTTCTCCACAAGGGCCACAGAGCATTCCCCCTGCGCCTTCGTTCTGGGTTTTGTACTTCCCAGGTGCGGTAGAAGGGAGATACATCTGCTGTTCACTTTTACAGTTTCTAGTGGCTTAAGAAAAGAAGGTCTCCATTGCCCTTCTTTTGGCATATAGTTCTCCTCAACTGAACAGGCTTACAGGGCCCAGAATTGTCGGGCACTCCGTCGCCTACATCTTAGAATCTAGTGCACAGCCTAGTGGCCTATGACATCATAAACGCTAGCTGGAGTTTAAGCACCGCATTGACACAGGCTGCCTTGGACCTGGGGCCTGCCTGTTTCTGTGACGAGAAATGGATTGTGTTAAGAAGAGAAGATATGGAACAACAGTGTTTCCCTGCCACCATTGAGCCTGCAACGCTGTAAATTCCATTGAGGAAAACAACGTTTCCCTTCAAGCTCTTTTCCATAGGGGACACAGAGCATTCTCCCTGCACTTTCCCTTTGAGTTTTGTACTTCCCAGGTGCGGAAGAAGGGAGATTCATCTGCTGTTCACATTTACACGTTCTACTGGCTTAAGGAAAGAAGGACTCCATTGCGCTACTTCTGGCATATAATTCTCCTCAACTGAACGTGGCTTACAGGGCCTGGAACTGACGGGCAGTCCTTCGCCTACATCTTAGAATCTAGTGCACAGCCTAGTGGCCTATGACACCATAAACGCTTGCTGGAGTTTAAGCACCGCTTTGACACAGGCTGTCTTTGATCTGGGGCCTGCCTATTTCTGTGACGAGAAATGGATTGTGTTAAGAAGAGAAGATATGGAACAACAGTGTTTCCCTGCCACCATTGAGCCTGCAACGCTGTAAATTCCAGTGAGGAAAACAACGTTTCCCTTCAAGCTCTTTTCCAAAGGGAACACAGAGCATTCTCCCTGCACTTTCCCTTTGAGTTTTGTTCTTCCCCGGTGCGGTAGAAGGGAGATACATCTGCTGTTCACATTTACACGTTCTAGTGGCTTAAGGAAAGAAGGACTCCATTGCGCTTCTCCTGGCATATAGTTCTCCTCAACTGAACGTGGCTTACAGGTCCCAGAACTGACGGGCAGTCCTTCGCCTACATCTTAGAATCTAGTGCACAGCCTAGTGGCCTATGACACCATAAACGCTTGCTGGAGTTTAAGCACCGCTTTGACACAGGCTGTCTTTGATCTGGGGCCTGCCTCTTTCTGTGACGAGAAATGGATTGTGTTAAGAAGAGAAGATATGGAACAACAGTGTTTCCCTGCCACCATTGAGCCTGCAACGCTGTAAATTCCAGTGAGGAAAACAACGTTTCCCTTCAAGCTCTTTTCCATAGGGGACACAGAGCATTCTCCCTGCACTTTCCCTTTGAGTTTTGTACTTCCCAGGTGCGGAAGAAGGGAGATACATATGCTGTTCACATTTACACGTTCTAGTGCCTTAAGGAAAGAAGGACTCCATTGCGCTTCTTCTGGCATATAATTCTCCTCAACTGAACGTGGCTTACAGGTCCCAGAACTGACAGGCAGTCCTTCGCCTACATCTTAGAATCTAGTGCACAGCCTAGTGGCCTATGACACCATAAACGCTTGCTGGAGTTTAGGCACCCCTTTGACAGAGGCTGCCTTGGATCTGGGGCCTGCCTATTACTGTGACGAGAAATGCATTGTGTTAAGAAGAGAAGATATGGAACAACAGTGTTTCCCTGCCACAATTGAGCCTGCAACGCTCTAAATCCCAGTGAGGAAAAAAAGTTTCCCTTCAAGCTCTCTTTTCCAAAGGGAACACAGAGCATTCTCCCTGCACTTTCCTTTTGAGTTTTGTACTTCCCAGATGCGGTAGAAGGGAGATACTATTGCTGTTCACATTTACCCGTTCTAGTGGCTTAAGGAAAGAAGGCCTCCATTGCCCTTCTTTTGGCATATAGTTGTCCTCAACTCAAAGTGGCTTACAGGTCCCAGTAGTGTCAGGCAGTCCGTTGTTTACATGTTGCATCCTAGTGCAGAGGCACATGGCCTAAGACACCGTAAAAGCTTCCTGCATTTATAGCACCGCTTTGACACACGCTGCCTTGGACCTGCGGCCTGCCTCTCTGTGTGACGAGAAACAGAGAGCTTGAGCTCGATGCTAGTCGTCCCATGTGTTTTACCTATTCCCTAACAATCCTTAGTGAATCCCTTCAAACCCTGTTTTCCAAAGGGACCACAAAGCACTCTCCCTTTGCCTTCCTGTGGTCTTTGGGGCTTCCGGGTGCTGTAGAAGATAGATACTTCTGTTGTTCACATTGACACCTTCAGGTGGCTTCCGAAAACGCTGAACGTTTTCAGGTCACTTTTCAAGCCCTCTTCTCCACAAGGACCACAGAGCATTCCCCCTGCGCCTTCGTTCTGTGTTTTGTACTTCCCAGGTGCGGTAGAAGGGAGATACATCTGCTGTTCACATTTACAGCTTCTAGTGGCTTAAGAAAAGAAGGTCTCCATTGCCCTTCTTTTGGCATATAGTTCTCCTCAACTGAACGTGGCTTACAGGTCCCAGAACTGACGGGCAGTCCGTCGCCTACATCTTAGAATCTAGTGCACAGCCTACTGGCCTATGACACCATAAACGCTTGCTGGAGTTTAAGCACCGCTTTGACACAGGCTGCCTTGGATCTGGGGCCTGCCTCTTTCTGTGACGAGAAATGGATTGTGTTAAGAAGAGAAGATATGGAACAACAGTGTTTCCCTGCCACAATTGAGCCTGCAACCCTGTAAATTCCAATGAGGAAAACAACGTTTCCCTTCAAGCTCTTTCCCAAAGGGAACACAGAGCATTCTCCCTGCACTTTCCCTTTGAGTTTTGTACTTCCCAGGTGCGGTAGAAGGGAGATACATCTGCTGTTCACATTTACAGCTTCTAGTGGCTTAAGAAAAGAAGGTCTCCATTGCCCTTCTTTTGGCATATAGTTCTCCTCAACTGAACGGTCTTACAGGTCCCAGAAGTGGCGGGCACGCCGTCGCCTACATCTTAGAATCTAGTGCACAGCCTAGTGGCCTATGACATCATAAACGCTTGCTGGAGTTTAAGCACCGCATTGACACAGGCTGCCTTGGACCTGGGGCCTGCCTGTTTCTGTGACGAGAAATGGATTGTGTTAAGAAGAGAAGATATGGAACAACAGTGTTTCCCTGCCACCATTGAGCTTGCAACGCTGTAAATTCCAGTGAGGAAAACAACGTTTCCCTTCAAGCTCTTTTCCATAGGGGACACAGAGCATTCTCCCTGCACTTTCCCTTTGAGTTTTGTACTTCCCAGGTGCGGAAGAAGGGAGATACATCTGCTGTTCACATTTACACGTTCTAGTGGCTTAAGGAAAGAAGGACTCCATTGCGCTTCTCCTGGCATATAGTTCTCCTCAACTGAACGTGGCTTACAGGTCCCAGAACTGACGGGCAGTCCTTCACCTACATCTTAGAATCTAGTGCACAGCCTAGTGGCCTATGACACCATAAACGCTTGCTGGAGTTTAAGCACCGCTTTGACACAGGCTGTCTTTGATCTGGGGCATGCCTATTTCTGTGACGAGAAATGGATTGTGTTAAGAAGAGAAGATATGGAACAACAGTGTTTCCCTGCCACCATTGAGCCTGCAACGCTGTAAATTCCAGTGAGGAAAACAACGTTTCCCTTCAAGCTCTTTTCCATAGGGGACACAGAGCATTCTCCCTGCACTTTCCCTTTGAGGTTTGTACTTCCCAGGTGCGGAAGAAGGGAGATACATCTGCTGTTCACATTTACACGTTCTACTGGCTTAAGGAAAGAAGGTCTCCATTGCGCTTCTCCTGGCATATAGTTCTCCTCAACTATACGTGGCTTACAGGGCCCAGAACTGACGGGCAGTCCTTCGCCTACATCTTAGAATCTAGTGCACAGCCTAGTGGCCTATGACACCATAAACGCTTGCTGGAGTTTAAGCACCACTTTGACACAGGCTGTCTTTGATCTGGGGCCTGCCTATTTCTGTGACGAGAAATGGATTGTGTTAAGAAGAGAAGATATGGAACAACAGTGTTTCCCTGCCACAATTGAGCCTGCAACGCTGTAAATTCCAGTGAGGAAAACAATGTTTCCTTTCAAGCTCTTTTCCATAGGGGACACAGAGCATTCTCCCTGCACTTTCCCTTTGAATTTTGTACTTCCCAGGTGCGGTAGAAGGGAGATACATCTGCTGTTCACATTTACACGTTCTAGAGGCTTAAGGAAAGAAGGACTCCATTGCGCTTCTTCTGGCATATAATTCTCCTCAACTGAACGTGACTTACAGGTCCCAGAACTGACAGGCAGACCTTCGCCTACATCTTAGAATCTAGTGCACAGCCTAGTGGCCTATGACACCATAAACGCTTGCTGGAGTTTAGGCACCCCTTTGACAGAGGCTGCCTTGGATCTGGGGCCTGCCTATTACTGTGACGAGAAATGCATTGTGTTAAGAAGAGAAGATATGGAACAACAGTGTTTCCCTGCCACAATTGAGCCTGCAACGCTCTAAATCCCAGTGAGGAAAAAAAGTTTCCCTTCAAGCTCTCTTTTCCAAAGGGAACACAGAGCATTCTCCCTGCACTTTCCTTTTGAGTTTTGTACTTCCCAGATGCGGTAGAAGGGAGATACTATTGCTGTTCACATTTACCCGTTCTAGTGGCTTAAGGAAAGAAGGCCTCCATTGCCCTTCTTTTGGCATATAGTTGTCCTCAACTCAAAGTGGCTTACAGGTCCCAGTAGTGTCAGGCAGTCCGTTGTTTACATGTTGCATCCTAGTGCAGAGGCACATGGCCTAAGACACCGTAAAAGCTTCCTGCATTTATAGCACCGCTTTGACACACGCTGCCTTGGACCTGCGGCCTGCCTCTCTGTGTGACGAGAAACAGAGAGCTTGAGCTCGATGCTAGTCGTCCCATGTGTTTTACCTATTCCCTAACAATCCTTAGTGAATCCCTTCAAACCCTGTTTTCCAAAGGGACCACAAAGCACTCTCCCTTTGCCTTCCTGTGGTCTTTGGGGCTTCCGGGTGCTGTAGAAGATAGATACTTCTGTTGTTCACATTGACACCTTCAGGTGGCTTCCGAAAACGCTGAACGTTTTCAGGTCACTTTTCAAGCCCTCTTCTCCACAAGGACCACAGAGCATTCCCCCTGCGCCTTCGTTCTGTGTTTTGTACTTCCCAGGTGCGGTAGAAGGGAGATACATCTGCTGTTCACATTTACAGCTTCTAGTGGCTTAAGAAAAGAAGGTCTCCATTGCCCTTCTTTTGGCATATAGTTCTCCTCAACTGAACGTGGCTTACAGGTCCCAGAACTGACGGGCAGTCCGTCGCCTACATCTTAGAATCTAGTGCACAGCCTACTGGCCTATGACACCATAAACGCTTGCTGGAGTTTAAGCACCGCTTTGACACAGGCTGCCTTGGACCTGGGGCCTGCCTGTTTCTGTGACGAGAAATGGATTGTGTTAAGAAGAGAAGATATGGAACAACAGTGTTTCCCTGCCACCATTGAGCTTGCAACGCTGTAAATTCCAGTGAGGAAAACAACGTTTCCCTTCAAGCTCTTTTCCATAGGGGACACAGAGCATTCTCCCTGCACTTTCCCTTTGAGTTTTGTACTTCCCAGGTGCGGAAGAAGGGAGATACATCTGCTGTTCACATTTACACGTTCTAGTGGCTTAAGGAAAGAAGGACTCCATTGCGCTTCTCCTGGCATATAGTTCTCCTCAACTGAACGTGGCTTACAGGTCCCAGAACTGACGGGCAGTCCTTCACCTACATCTTAGAATCTAGTGCACAGCCTAGTGGCCTATGACACCATAAACGCTTGCTGGAGTTTAAGCACCGCTTTGACACAGGCTGTCTTTGATCTGGGGCATGCCTATTTCTGTGACGAGAAATGGATTGTGTTAAGAAGAGAAGATATGGAACAACAGTGTTTCCCTGCCACCATTGAGCCTGCAACGCTGTAAATTCCAGTGAGGAAAACAACGTTTCCCTTCAAGCTCTTTTCCATAGGGGACACAGAGCATTCTCCCTGCACTTTCCCTTTGAGGTTTGTACTTCCCAGGTGCGGAAGAAGGGAGATACATCTGCTGTTCACATTTACACGTTCTACTGGCTTAAGGAAAGAAGGTCTCCATTGCGCTTCTCCTGGCATATAGTTCTCCTCAACTATACGTGGCTTACAGGGCCCAGAACTGACGGGCAGTCCTTCGCCTACATCTTAGAATCTAGTGCACAGCCTAGTGGCCTATGACACCATAAACGCTTGCTGGAGTTTAAGCACCACTTTGACACAGGCTGTCTTTGATCTGGGGCCTGCCTATTTCTGTGACGAGAAATGGATTGTGTTAAGAAGAGAAGATATGGAACAACAGTGTTTCCCTGCCACAATTGAGCCTGCAACGCTGTAAATTCCAGTGAGGAAAACAATGTTTCCTTTCAAGCTCTTTTCCATAGGGGACACAGAGCATTCTCCCTGCACTTTCCCTTTGAATTTTGTACTTCCCAGGTGCGGTAGAAGGGAGATACATCTGCTGTTCACATTTACACGTTCTAGAGGCTTAAGGAAAGAAGGACTCCATTGCGCTTCTTCTGGCATATAATTCTCCTCAACTGAACGTGACTTACAGGTCCCAGAACTGACAGGCAGACCTTCGCCTACATCTTAGAATCTAGTGCACAGCCTAGTGGCCTATGACACCATAAACGCTTGCTGGAGTTTAGGCACCCCTTTGACAGAGGCTGCCTTGGATCTGGGGCCTGCCTATTACTGTGACGAGAAATGCATTGTGTTAAGAAGAGAAGATATGGAACAACAGTGTTTCCCTGCCACAATTGAGCCTGCAACGCTCTAAATCCCAGTGAGGAAAAAAAGTTTCCCTTCAAGCTCTCTTTTCCAAAGGGAACACAGAGCATTCTCCCTGCACTTTCCTTTTGAGTTTTGTACTTCCCAGATGCGGTAGAAGGGAGATACTATTGCTGTTCACATTTACCCGTTCTAGTGGCTTAAGGAAAGAAGGCCTCCATTGCCCTTCTTTTGGCATATAGTTGTCCTCAACTCAAAGTGGCTTACAGGTCCCAGTAGTGTCAGGCAGTCCGTTGTTTACATGTTGCATCCTAGTGCAGAGGCACATGGCCTAAGACACCGTAAAAGCTTCCTGCATTTATAGCACCGCTTTGACACACGCTGCCTTGGACCTGCGGCCTGCCTCTCTGTGTGACGAGAAACAGAGAGCTTGAGCTCGATGCTAGTCGTCCCATGTGTTTTACCTATTCCCTAACAATCCTTAGTGAATCCCTTCAAACCCTGTTTTCCAAAGGGACCACAAAGCACTCTCCCTTTGCCTTCCTGTGGTCTTTGGGGCTTCCGGGTGCTGTAGAAGATAGATACTTCTGTTGTTCACATTGACACCTTCAGGTGGCTTCCGAAAACGCTGAACGTTTTCAGGTCACTTTTCAAGCCCTCTTCTCCACAAGGACCACAGAGCATTCCCCCTGCGCCTTCGTTCTGTGTTTTGTACTTCCCAGGTGCGGTAGAAGGGAGATACATCTGCTGTTCACATTTACAGCTTCTAGTGGCTTAAGAAAAGAAGGTCTCCATTGCCCTTCTTTTGGCATATAGTTCTCCTCAACTGAACGTGGCTTACAGGTCCCAGAACTGACGGGCAGTCCGTCGCCTACATCTTAGAATCTAGTGCACAGCCTACTGGCCTATGACACCATAAACGCTTGCTGGAGTTTAAGCACCGCTTTGACACAGGCTGCCTTGGACCTGGGGCCTGCCTGTTTCTGTGACGAGAAATGGATTGTGTTAAGAAGAGAAGATATGGAACAACAGTGTTTCCCTGCCACCATTGAGCTTGCAACGCTGTAAATTCCAGTGAGGAAAACAACGTTTCCCTTCAAGCTCTTTTCCATAGGGGACACAGAGCATTCTCCCTGCACTTTCCCTTTGAGTTTTGTACTTCCCAGGTGCGGAAGAAGGGAGATACATCTGCTGTTCACATTTACACGTTCTAGTGGCTTAAGGAAAGAAGGACTCCATTGCGCTTCTCCTGGCATATAGTTCTCCTCAACTGAACGTGGCTTACAGGTCCCAGAACTGACGGGCAGTCCTTCACCTACATCTTAGAATCTAGTGCACAGCCTAGTGGCCTATGACACCATAAACGCTTGCTGGAGTTTAAGCACCGCTTTGACACAGGCTGTCTTTGATCTGGGGCATGCCTATTTCTGTGACGAGAAATGGATTGTGTTAAGAAGAGAAGATATGGAACAACAGTGTTTCCCTGCCACCATTGAGCCTGCAACGCTGTAAATTCCAGTGAGGAAAACAACGTTTCCCTTCAAGCTCTTTTCCATAGGGGACACAGAGCATTCTCCCTGCACTTTCCCTTTGAGGTTTGTACTTCCCAGGTGCGGAAGAAGGGAGATACATCTGCTGTTCACATTTACACGTTCTACTGGCTTAAGGAAAGAAGGTCTCCATTGCGCTTCTCCTGGCATATAGTTCTCCTCAACTATACGTGGCTTACAGGGCCCAGAACTGACGGGCAGTCCTTCGCCTACATCTTAGAATCTAGTGCACAGCCTAGTGGCCTATGACACCATAAACGCTTGCTGGAGTTTAAGCACCACTTTGACACAGGCTGTCTTTGATCTGGGGCCTGCCTATTTCTGTGACGAGAAATGGATTGTGTTAAGAAGAGAAGATATGGAACAACAGTGTTTCCCTGCCACAATTGAGCCTGCAACGCTGTAAATTCCAGTGAGGAAAACAATGTTTCCTTTCAAGCTCTTTTCCATAGGGGACACAGAGCATTCTCCCTGCACTTTCCCTTTGAATTTTGTACTTCCCAGGTGCGGTAGAAGGGAGATACATCTGCTGTTCACATTTACACGTTCTAGAGGCTTAAGGAAAGAAGGACTCCATTGCGCTTCTTCTGGCATATAATTCTCCTCAACTGAACGTGACTTACAGGTCCCAGAACTGACAGGCAGACCTTCGCCTACATCTTAGAATCTAGTGCACAGCCTAGTGGCCTATGACACCATAAACGCTTGCTGGAGTTTAGGCACCCCTTTGACAGAGGCTGCCTTGGATCTGGGGCCTGCCTATTACTGTGACGAGAAATGCATTGTGTTAAGAAGAGAAGATATGGAACAACAGTGTTTCCCTGCCACAATTGAGCCTGCAACGCTCTAAATCCCAGTGAGGAAAAAAAGTTTCCCTTCAAGCTCTCTTTTCCAAAGGGAACACAGAGCATTCTCCCTGCACTTTCCTTTTGAGTTTTGTACTTCCCAGATGCGGTAGAAGGGAGATACTATTGCTGTTCACATTTACCCGTTCTAGTGGCTTAAGGAAAGAAGGCCTCCATTGCCCTTCTTTTGGCATATAGTTGTCCTCAACTCAAAGTGGCTTACAGGTCCCAGTAGTGTCAGGCAGTCCGTCGTTTACATGTTGCATCCTAGTGCAGAGGCACATGGCCTAAGACACCGTAAAAGCTTCCTGCATTTATAGCACCGCTTTGACACACGCTGCCTTGGACCTGCGGCCTGCCTCTCTGTGTGACGAGAAACAGAGAGCTTGAGCTCGATGCTAGTCGTCCCATGTGTTTTACCTATTCCCTAACAATCCTTAGTGAATCCCTTCAAACCCTGTTTTCCAAAGGGACCACAAAGCACTCTCCCTTTGCCTTCCTGTGGTCTTTGGTGCTTCCGGGTGCTGTAGAAGGTAGATACTTCTGTTGTTCACATTAACACCTTTAGGTGGCTTCCGAAAACGCTGAACGTTTTCAGGTCACTATTCAAGCCCTCTTCTCCACAAGGGCCACAGAGCATTCCCCCTGCGCCTTCGTTCTGTGTTTTGTACTTCCCAGGTGCGGTAGAAGGAAGATACATCTGCTGTTCACATTTACAGTTTCTAGTGGCTTAAGAAAAGAAGGTCTCCATTGCCCTTCTTTTGGCATATAGTTCTCCTCAACTGAACAGGCTTACAGGGCCCAGAATTGTCGGGCACTCCGTCGCCTACATCTTAGAATCTAGTGCACAGCCTAGTGGCCTATGACATCATAAACGCTTGCTGGAGTTTAAGCACCGCATTGACACAGGCTGCCTTGGACCTGGGGCCTGCCTGTTTCTCTGACGAGAAATGGATTGTGTTAAGAAGAGAAGATATGGAACAACAGTGTTTCCCTGCCACCATTGAGCCTGCAACGCTGTAAATTCCAGTGAGGAGAACAACGTTTCCCTTCAAGCTCTTTTCCATAGGAGACACAGAGCATTCTCCCTGCACTTTCCCTTTGAGTTTTGTACTTCCCAGGTGCGGAAGAAGGGAGGTACATCTGCTGTTCACATTTACACGTTCTACTGGCTTAAGGAAAGAAGGACTCCATTGCGCTACTTCTGGCATATAATTCTCCTCAACTATACGTGGCTTACAGGGCCCAGAACTGATGGGCAGTCCTTCGCCTACATCTTAGAATCTAGTGCACAGCCTAGTGGCCTATGACACCATAAACGCTTGCTGGAGTTTAAGCACCGCTTTGACACAGGCTATCTTGGATCTGGGGCCTGCCTATTTCTGTGACGAGAAATGGATTGTGTTAAGAAGAGAAGATATGGAACAACAGTGTTTCCCTGCCACCATTGAGCCTGCAACGCTGTAAATTCCAGTGAGGAAAACAACATTTCCCTTCAAGCTCTTTTCCAAAGGGAACACAGAGCATTCTCCCTGCACTTTCCCTTTGAGTTTTGTACTTCCCCGGTGCGGTAGAAGGGAGATACATCTGCTGTTCACATTTACACGTTCTAGTGGCTTAAGGAAAGAAGGACTCCATTGCGCTTCTCCTGGCATATAGTTCTCCTCAACTGAACGTGGCTTACAGGTCCCAGAACTGACGGGCAGTCCTTCGCCTACATCTTAGAATCTAGTGCACAGCCTAGTGGCCTATGACACCATAAACGCTTGCTGGAGTTTAAGCACCGCTTTGACACAGGCTGTCTTTGATCTGGGGCCTGCCTCTTTCTGTGACGAGAAATGGATTGTGTTAAGAAGAGAAGATATGGAACAACAGTGTTTCCCTGCCACCATTGAGCCTGCAACGCTGTAAATTCCAGTCAGGAAAACAACGTTTCCCTTCAAGCTCTTTTCCATAGGGGACACAGAGCATTCTCCCTGCACTTTCCCTTTGAGTTTTGTACTTCCCAGGTGCGGTAGAAGGGAGATACATATGCTGTTCACATTTACACGTTCTAGTGCCTTAAGGAAAGAAGAAATCCATTGCGCTTGTTCTGGCATATAATTCTCCTCAACTGAACGTGGCTTACAGGTCCCAGAACTGACAGGCAGTCCTTCGCCTACATCTTAGAATCTAGTGCACAGCCTAGTGGCCTATGACACCATAAACGCTTGCTGGAGTTTAGGCACCCCTTTGACAGAGGCTGCCTTGGATCTGGGGCCTGCCTATTACTGTGACGAGAAATGCATTGTGTTAAGAAGAGAAGATATGGAACAACAGTGTTTCCCTGCCACAATTGAGCCTGCAACGCTCTAAATCCCAGTGAGGAAAAAAAGTTTCCCTTCAAGCTCTCTTTTCCAAACGGAACACAGAGCGTTCTCCCTGCACTTTCCTTTTGAGTTTTGTACTTCCCAGATGCGGTAGAAGGGAGATACTATTGCTGTTCACATTTACCCGTTCTAGTGGCTTAAGGAAAGAAGGCCTCCATTGCCCTTCTTTTGGCATATAGTTGTCCTCAACTCAAAGTGGCTTACAGGTCCCAGTAGTGTCAGGCAGTCCGTCGTTTACATGTTGCATCCTAGTGCAGAGGCACATGGCCTAAGACACCGTAAAAGCTTCCTGCATTTATAGCACCGCTTTGACACACGCTGCCTTGGACCTGCGGCCTGCCTCTCTGTGTGACGAGAAACAGAGAGCTTGAGCTCGATGCTAGTCGTCCCATGTGTTTTACCTATTCCCTAACAATCCTTAGTGAATCCCTTCAAACCCTGTTTTCCAAAGGGACCACAAAGCACTCTCCCTTTGCCTTCCTGTGGTCTTTGGTGCTTCCGGGTGCTGTAGAAGGTAGATACTTCTGTTGTTCACATTAACACCTTTAGGTGGCTTCCGAAAACGCTGAACGTTTTCAGGTCACTATTCAAGCCCTCTTCTCCACAAGGGCCACAGAGCATTCCCCCTGCGCCTTCGTTCTGTGTTTTGTACTTCCCAGGTGCGGTAGAAGGAAGATACATCTGCTGTTCACATTTACAGTTTCTAGTGGCTTAAGAAAAGAAGGTCTCCATTGCCCTTCTTTTGGCATATAGTTCTCCTCAACTGAACAGGCTTACAGGGCCCAGAATTGTCGGGCACTCCGTCGCCTACATCTTAGAATCTAGTGCACAGCCTAGTGGCCTATGACATCATAAACGCTTGCTGGAGTTTAAGCACCGCATTGACACAGGCTGCCTTGGACCTGGGGCCTGCCTGTTTCTCTGACGAGAAATGGATTGTGTTAAGAAGAGAAGATATGGAACAACAGTGTTTCCCTGCCACCATTGAGCCTGCAACGCTGTAAATTCCAGTGAGGAGAACAACGTTTCCCTTCAAGCTCTTTTCCATAGGAGACACAGAGCATTCTCCCTGCACTTTCCCTTTGAGTTTTGTACTTCCCAGGTGCGGAAGAAGGGAGGTACATCTGCTGTTCACATTTACACGTTCTACTGGCTTAAGGAAAGAAGGACTCCATTGCGCTACTTCTGGCATATAATTCTCCTCAACTATACGTGGCTTACAGGGCCCAGAACTGACGGGCAGTCCTTCGCCTACATCTTAGAATCTAGTGCACAGCCTAGTGGCCTATGACACCATAAACGCTTGCTGGAGTTTAAGCACCGCTTTGACACAGGCTATCTTGGATCTGGGGCCTGCCTATTTCTGTGACGAGAAATGGATTGTGTTAAGAAGAGAAGATATGGAACAACAGTGTTTCCCTGCCACCATTGAGCCTGCAACGCTGTAAATTCCAGTGAGGAAAACAACATTTCCCTTCAAGCTCTTTTCCAAAGGGAACACAGAGCATTCTCCCTGCACTTTCCCTTTGAGTTTTGTACTTCCCCGGTGCGGTAGAAGGGAGATACATCTGCTGTTCACATTTACACGTTCTAGTGGCTTAAGGAAAGAAGGACTCCATTGCGCTTCTCCTGGCATATAGTTCTCCTCAACTGAACGTGGCTTACAGGTCCCAGAACTGACGGGCAGTCCTTCGCCTACATCTTAGAATCTAGTGCACAGCCTAGTGGCCTATGACACCATAAACGCTTGCTGGAGTTTAAGCACCGCTTTGACACAGGCTGTCTTTGATCTGGGGCCTGCCTCTTTCTGTGACGAGAAATGGATTGTGTTAAGAAGAGAAGATATGGAACAACAGTGTTTCCCTGCCACCATTGAGCCTGCAACGCTGTAAATTCCAGTGAGGAAAACAACGTTTCCCTTCAAGCTCTTTTCCATAGGGGACACAGAGCATTCTCCCTGCACTTTCCCTTTGAGTTTTGTACTTCCCAGGTGCGGTAGAAGGGAGATACATATGCTGTTCACATTTACACGTTCTAGTGCCTTAAGGAAAGAAGAACTCCATTGCGCTTGTTCTGGCATATAATTCTCCTCAACTGAACGTGGCTTACAGGTCCCAGAACTGACAGGCAGTCCTTCGCCTACATCTTAGAATCTAGTGCACAGCCTAGTGGCCTATGACACCATAAACGCTTGCTGGAGTTTAGGCACCCCTTTGACAGAGGCTGCCTTGGATCTGGGGCCTGCCTATTACTGTGACGAGAAATGCATTGTGTTAAGAAGAGAAGATATGGAACAACAGTGTTTCCCTGCCACAATTGAGCCTGCAACGCTCTAAATCCCAGTGAGGAAAAAAAGTTTCCCTTCAAGCTCTCTTTTCCAAAGGGAACACAGAGCATTCTCCATGCACTTTCCTTTTGAGTTTTGTACTTCCCAGATGCAGTAGAAGGGAGATACTATTGCTGTTCACATTTACCCGTTCTAGTGGCTTAAGGAAAGAAGGCCTCCATTGCCCTTCTTTTGGCATATAGTTGTCCTCAACTCAAAGTGGCTTACAGGTCCCAGTAGTGTCAGGCAGTCCGTTGTTTACATGTTGCATCCTAGTGCAGAGGCACATGGCCTAAGACACCGTAAAAGCTTCCTGCATTTATAGCACCGCTTTGACACACGCTGCCTTGGACCTGCGGCCTGCCTCTCTGTGTGACGAGAAACAGAGAGCTTGAGCTCGATGCTAGTCGTCCCATGTGTTTTACCTATTCCCTAACAATCCTTAGTGAATCCCTTCAAACCCTGTTTTCCAAAGGGACCACAAAGCACTCTCCCTTTGCCTTCCTGTGGTCTTTGGGGCTTCCGGGTGCTGTAGAAGGTAGATACTTCTGTTGTTCACATTAACACCTTTAGGTGGCTTCCGAAAACGCTGAACGTTTTCAGGTCACTATTCAAGCCCTCTTCTCCACAAGGGCCACAGAGCATTCCCCCTGCGCCTTCGTTCTGGGTTTTGTACTTCCCAGGTGCGGTAGAAGGGAGATACATCTGCTGTTCACTTTTACAGTTTCTAGTGGCTTAAGAAAAGAAGGTCTCCATTGCCCTTCTTTTGGCATATAGTTCTCCTCAACTGAACAGGCTTACAGGGCCCAGAATTGTCGGGCACTCCGTCGCCTACATCTTAGAATCTAGTGCACAGCCTAGTGGCCTATGACATCATAAACGCTAGCTGGAGTTTAAGCACCGCATTGACACAGGCTGCCTTGGACCTGGGGCCTGCCTGTTTCTGTGACGAGAAATGGATTGTGTTAAGAAGAGAAGATATGGAACAACAGTGTTTCCCTGCCACCATTGAGCCTGCAACGCTGTAAATTCCAGTGAGGAAAACAACGTTTCCCTTCAAGCTCTTTTCCATAGGGGACACAGAGCATTCTCCCTGCACTTTCCCTTTGAGTTTTGTACTTCCCAGGTGCGGAAGAAGGGAGATACATCTGCTGTTCACAATTACACGTTCTACTGGCTTAAGGAAAGAAGGACTCCATTGCGCTACTTCTGGCATATAGTTCTCCTCAACTGAACGTGGCTTACAGGTCCCAGAACTGACGGGCAGTCCTTCGCCTACATCTTAGAATCTAGTGCACAGCCTAGTGGCCCATGACACCATAAACGCTTGCTGGAGTTTAAGCACCGCTTTGACACAGGCTGCCTTAGATCTGGGGCCTGCCTGTTTCTGTGAGGAGAAATGGATTGTGTTAAGAAGAGAAGATATGGAACAACAGTGTTTCCCTGCCACAATTGAGCCTGCAATGGTGTAAATTCCACTGAGGAAAACAACGTTTCCCTTCAAGCTCTTTTCCAAAGGGAACACAGAGCATTCTCCCTGCACTTTCCCTTTGAGTTTTGTACTTCCCAGGTGCGGTAGAAGGGAGATACATCTGCTGTTCACATTTACAGCTTCTAGTGGCTTAAGGAAAGAAGGTCTCCATTGCCCTTCTTTTGGCATATAGTTCTCCTCAACTGAACGTGGCTTACAGGTCCCAGAACTGACGGGCAGTCCTTCGCCTACATCTTAGAATCTAGTGCACAGCCTAGTGGCCTATGAGACCATAAACGCTTGCTGGAGTTTAAGCACCGCTTTGACACAGGCTGCCTTGGATCTGGGGCCTGCCTGTTTCTGTGACGAGAAATGGATTGTGTTAAGAAGAGAAGATATGGAACAACAGTGTTTCCCTGCCACCATTGAGCCTGCAACGCTGTAAATTCCAGTCAGGAAAACAACGTTTCCCTTCAAGCTCTTTTCCATAGGGGACACAGAGCATTCTCCCTGCACTTTCCCTTTGAGTTTTGTACTTCCCAGGTGCGGAAGAAGGTAGATACATCTGCTGTTCACATTTACACGTTCTACTGGCTTAAGGAAAGAAGGACTCCATTGCAATACTTCTGGCATATAATTCTCCTCAACTGAACGTGGCTTACAGGTCCCAGAACTGACGGGCAGTCCTTCGCCTACATCTTAGAATCTAGTGCACAGCCTAGTGGCCTATGACACCATAAACGCTTGCTGGAGTTTAAGCACCGCTTTGACACAGGCTGTCTTTGATCTGGGGCATGCCTATTTCTGTGACGAGAAATGGATTGTGTTAAGAAGAGAAGATATGGAACAACAGTGTTTCCCTGCCACCATTGAGCCAGCAACGCTGTAAATTCCAGTGAGGAAAACAACGTTTCCCTTCAAGCTCTTTTCCATAGGGGACACAGAGCATTCTCCCTGCACTTTCCCTTTGAGTTTTGTACTTCCCCGGTGCGGTAGAAGGGAGATACATCTGCTGTTCACATTTACGCGTTCTAGTGGCTTAAGGAAAGAAGGCCTCCATTGCCCTTCTTTTGGCATATAGTTGTCCTCAACTCAAAGTGGCTTACAGGTCCCAGTAGTGTCAGGCAGTCCGTTGTTTACATGTTGCATCCTAGTGCAGAGGCACATGGCCTAAGACACCGTAAAAGCTTCCTGCATTTATAGCACCGCTTTGACACACGCTGCCTTGGACTTGCGGCCTGCCTCTCTGTGTGACGAGAAACAGAGAGCTTGAGCTCGATGCTAGTCGTCCCATGTGTTTTACCTATTCCCTAACAATCCTTAGTGAATCCCTTCAAACCCTGTTTTCCAAAGGGACCACAAAGCACTCTCCCTTTGCCTTCCTGTGGTCTTTGGGGCTTCCGGGTGCTGTAGAAGGTAGATACTTCTGTTGTTCACATTAACACCTTTAGGTGGCTTCCGAAAACGCTGAACGTTTTCAGGTCACTATTCAAGCCCTCTTCTCCACAAGGGCCACAGAGCATTCCCCCTGCGCCTTCGTTCTGTGTTTTGTACTTCCCAGGTGCGGTAGAAGGAAGATATATCTGCTGTTCACATTTACAGTTTCTAGTGGCTTAAGAAAAGAAGGTCTCCATTGCCCTTCTTTTGGCATATAGTTCTCCTCAACTGAACAGGCTTACAGGGCCCAGAATTGTCGGGCACTCCGTCGCCTACATCTTAGAATCTAGTGCACAGCCTAGTGGCCTATGACATCATAAACGCTTGCTGGAGCTTAAGCACCGCATTGACACAGGCTGCCTTGGACCTGGGGCCTGACTGTTTCTCTGACGAGAAATGGATTGTGTTAAGAAGAGAAGATATGGAACAACAGTGTTTCCCTGCCACCATTGAGCCTGCAACGCTGTAAATTCCAGTGAGGAAAACAACGTTTCCCTTCAAGCTCTTTTCCATAGGAGACACAGAGCATTCTCCCTGCACTTTCCCTTTGAGTTTTGTACTTCCCAGGTGCGGAAGAAGGGAGGTACATCTGCTGTTCACATTTACACGTTCTACTGGCTTAAGGAAAGAAGGACTCCATTGCGCTACTTCTGGCATATAATTCTCCTCAACTATACGTGGCTTACAGGGCCCAGAACTGACGGGCAGTCCTTCGCCTACATCTTAGAATCTAGTGCACAGCCTAGTGGCCTATGACACCATAAACGCTTGCTGGAGTTTAAGCACCGCTTTGACACAGGCTATCTTGGATCTGGGGCCTGCCTATTTCTGTGACGAGAAATGGATTGTGTTAAGAAGAGAAGATATGGAACAACAGTGTTTCCCTGCCACCATTGAGCCTGCAACGCTGTAAATTCCAGGGAGGAAAACAACATTTCCCTTCAAGCTCTTTTCCAAAGGGAACACAGAGCATTCTCCCTGCACTTTCCCTTTGAGTTTTGTACTTCCCCGGTGCGGTAGAAGGGAGATACATCTGCTGTTCACATTTACACGTTCTAGTGGCTTAAGGAAAGAAGGACTCCATTGCGCTTCTCCTGGCATATAGTTCTCCTCAACTGAACGTGGCTTACAGGTCCCAGAACTGACGGGCAGTCCTTCGCCTACATCTTAGAATCTAGTGCACAGCCTAGTGGCCTATGACACCATAAACGCTTGCTGGAGTTTAAGCACCGCTTTGACACAGGCTGTCTTTGATCTGGGGCCTGCCTCTTTCTGTGACGAGAAATGGATTGTGTTAAGAAGAGAAGATATGGAACAACAGTGTTTCCCTGCCACCATTGAGCCTGCAACGCTGTAAATTCCAGTGAGGAAAACAACGTTTCCCTTCAAGCTCTTTTCCATAGGGGACACAGAGCATTCTCCCTGCACTTTCCCTTTGAGTTTTGTACTTCCCAGGTGCGGTAGAAGGGAGATACATATGCTGTTCACATTTACACGTTCTAGTGCCTTAAGGAAACAAGGACTCCATTGCGCTTGTTCTGGCATATAATTCTCCTCAACTGAACGTGGCTTACAGGTCCCAGAACTGACAGGCAGTCCTTCGCCTACATCTTAGAATCTAGTGCACAGCCTAGTGGCCTATGACACCATAAACGCTTGCTGGAGTTTAGGCACCCCTTTGACAGAGGCTGCCTTGGATCTGGGGCCTGCCTATTACTGTGACGAGAAATGCATTGTGTTAAGAAGAGAAGATATGGAACAACAGTGTTTCCCTGCCACCATTGAGCCTGCAACGCTCTAAATCCCAGTGAGGAAAAAAAGTTTCCCTTCAAGCTCTCTTTTCCAAAGGGAACACAGAGCATTCTCCCTGCACTTTCCTTTTGAGTTTTGTACTTCCCAGATGCGGTAGAAGGGAGATACTATTGCTGTTCACATTTACCCGTTCTAGTGGCTTAAGGAAAGAAGGCCTCCATTGCCCTTCTTTTGGCATATAGTTGTCCTCAACTCAAAGTGGCTTACAGGTCCCAGTAGTGTCAGGCAGTCCGTTGTTTACATGTTGCATCCTAGTGCAGAGGCACATGGCCTAAGACACCGTAAAAGCTTCCTGCATTTATAGCACCGCTTTGACACACGCTGCCTTGGACCTGCGGCCTGCCTCTCTGTGTGACGAGAAACAGAGAGCTTAAGCTCGATGCTAGTCGTCCCATGTGTTTTACCTATTCCCTAACAATCCTTAGTGAATCCCTTCAAACCCTGTTTTCCAAAGGGACCACAAAGCACTCTCCCTTTGCCTTCCTGTGGTCTTTGGGGCTTCCGGGTGCTGTAGAAGATAGATACTTCTGTTGTTCACATTGACACCTTCAGGTGGCTTCCGAAAACGCTGAACGTTTTCAGGTCACTTTTCAAGCCCTCTTCTCCACAAGGACCACAGAGCATTCCCCCTGCGCCTTCGTTCTGTGTTTTGTACTTCCCAGGTGCGGTAGAAGGGAGATACATCTGCTGTTCACATTTACAGCTTCTAGTGGCTTAAGAAAAGAAGGTCTCCATTGCCCTTCTTTTGGCATATAGTTCTCCTCAACTGAACGTGGCTTACAGGTCCCAGAACTGACGGGCAGTCCGTCGCCTACATCTTAGAATCTAGTGCACAGCCTAGTGGCCTATGACACCATAAACGCTTGCTGGAGTTTAAGCACCGCTTTGACACAGGCTGCCTTGGATCTGGGGCCTGCCTCTTTCTGTGACGAGAAATGGATTGTGTTAAGAAGAGAAGATATGGAACAACAGTGTTTCCCTGCCACAATTGAGCCTGCAACCCTGTAAATTCCAATGAGGAAAACAACGTTTCCCTTCAAGCTCTTTCCCAAAGGGAACACAGAGCATTCTCCCTGCACTTTCCCTTTGAGTTTTGTACTTCCCAGGTGCGGTAGAAGGGAGATACATCTGCTGTTCACATTTACAGCTTCTAGTGGCTTAAGAAAAGAAGGTCTCCATTGCCCTTCTTTTGGCATATAGTTCTCCTCAACTGAACGGTCTTACAGGTCCCAGAAGTGGCGGGCACGCCGTCGCCTACATCTTAGAATCTAGTGCACAGCCTAGTGGCCTATGACATCATAAACGCTTGCTGGAGTTTAAGCACCGCATTGACACAGGCTGCCTTGGACCTGGGGCCTGCCTGTTTCTGTGACGAGAAATGGATTGTGTTAAGAAGAGAAGATATGGAACAACAGTGTTTCCCTGCCACCATTGAGCCTGCAACGCTGTAAATTCCAGTGAGGAGAACAACGTTTCCCTTCAAGCTCTTTTCCATAGGGGACACAGAGCATTCTCCCTGCACTTTCCCTTTGAGTTTTGTACTTCCCAGGTGCGGAAGAAGGGAGATACATCTGCTGTTCACATTTACACGTTCTAGTGGCTTAAGGAAAGAAGGACTCCATTGCGCTTCTCCTGGCATATAGTTCTCCTCAACTGAACGTGGCTTACAGGTCCCAGAACTGACGGGCAGTCCTTCGCCTACATCTTAGAATCTAGTGCACAGCCTAGTGGCCTATGACACCATAAACGCTTGCTGGAGTTTAAGCACCGCTTTGACACAGGCTGTCTTTGATCTGGGGCATGCCTATTTCTGTGACGAGAAATGGATTGTGTTAAGAAGAGAAGATATGGAAAAACAGTATTTCCCGGCCACCATTGAGCCTGCAACGCTGTAAATTCCAGTGAGGAAAACAACGTTTCCCTTCAAGCTCTTTTCCATAGGGGACACAGAGCATTCTCCCTGCACTTTCCCTTTGAGTTTTGTACTTCCCAGGTGCGGAAGAAGGGAGATACATCTGCTGTTCACATTTACACGTTCTACTGGCTTAAGGAAAGAAGGACTCCATTGCGCTTTTCCTGGCATATAGTTCTCCTCAACTGAAGGTGGATTACAGGTCCCAGAACTGACGGGCAGTCCTTCGCCTACATCTTAGAATCTAGTGCACAGCCTAGTGGCCTATGACACCATAAACGCTTGCTGGAGTTTAAGCACCACTTTGACACAGGCTGCCTTGGATCTGGGGCCTGCCTATTTCTCTGACGAGAAATGGATTGTGTTAAGAAGAGAAGATATGGAACAACAGTGTTTCCCTGCCACCATTGAGCCTGCAACGCTGTAAATTCCATTGAGGAAAACAACGTTTCCCTTCAAGCTCTTTTCCAAAGGGAACACAGAGCATTCTCCCTGCACTTTCCCTTTGAGTTTTGTACTTCCTTGGTGCCGTAGAAGGGAGATACATCTGCTGTTCACATTTACACGTTCTAGTGGCTTAAGGAAAGAAGGACTCCATTGCGCTTCTCCTGGCATATAGTTCTCCTCAACTGAACGTGGCTTACAGGTCCCAGAACTGACGGGCAGTCCTTCGCCTACATCTTAGAATCTAGTGCACAGCCTGTGGCCTATGACACCATAAACGCTTGCTGGAGTTTAGGCACCGCTTTGACACAGGCTGCCTTGGATCTGGGGCCTGCCTATTACTGTGACGAGAAATGCATTGTGTTAAGAAGAGAAGATATGGAACAACAATTTTTCCCTGCCAAAATTGAGCCTGCAACGCTCTAAATCCCAGTGAGGAAAAAAGTTTCCCTTCAAGCTCTCTTTTCCAAAGGGAACACAGAGCATTCTCCCTGCACTTTCCTTTTGAGTTTTGTACTTCCCAGATGCGGTAGAAGGGAGATACTATTGCTGTTCACATTTACCCGTTCTAGTGGCTTAAGGAAAGAAGGCCTCCATTGCCCTTCTTTTGGCATATAGTTGTCCTCAACTCAAAGTGGCTTACAGGTCCCAGTAGTGTCAGGCAGTCCGTCGTTTACATGTTGCATCCTAGTGCAGAGGCACATGGCCTAAGACACCGTAAAAGCTTCCTGCATTTATAGCACCGCTTTGACACACGCTGCCTTGGACCTGCGGCCTGCCTCTCTGTGTGACGAGAAACAGAGAGCTTGAGCTCGATGCTTGTCGTCCCATGTCTTTTACCTATTCCCTAACAATCCTTAGTGAATCCCTTCAAACCCTGTTTTCCAAAGGGACCACAAAGCGCTCTCCCTTTGCCTTCCTGTGGTCTTTGGGGCTTCCGGGTGCTGTAGAAGATAGATACTTCTGTTGTTCACATTGACACCTTCAGGTGGCTCCCGAAAACGCTGAACATTTTCAGGTCACTTTTCAAGCCCTCTTCTCCACAAGGACCACAGAGCATTCCCCCTGCGCCTTCGTTCTGTGTTTTGTACTTCCCAGGTGCGGTAGAAGGGAGATACATCTGCTGTTCACATTTACAGCTTCTAGTGGCTTAAGAAAAGAAGGTCTCCATTGCCCTTCTTTTGGCATATAGTTCTCAACTGAACAGGCTTACAGGTCCCAGAAGTGTCGGGCACTCGGTCGCCTACATCTTAGAATCTAGTGCACAGCCTAGTGGCCTATGACATCATAAACGCTTGCTGGAGTTTAAGCACCGCATTGACACAGGCTGCCTTGGACCTGGGGCCTGCCTATTTCTGTGACGAGAACTGGATTGTGTTAAGAAGAGAAGATATGGAACAACAGTGTTTCCCTGCACCATTGAGCCTGCAACGCTGTAAATTCCAGTGAGGAAAACAACGTTTCCCTTCAAGCTCTTTTCCATAGGGGACACAGAGCATTCTCCCTGCACTTTCCCTTTGAGTTTTGTACTTCCCAGGTGCGGAAGAAGGGAGATACATCTGCTGTTCACATTTACACGTTCTACTGGCTTAAGGAAAGAAGGACTCCATTGCGCTACTTCTGGCATATAATTCTCCTCAACTGAACGTGGCTTACAGGGCACAGAACTGATGGGCAGTCCTTCGCCTACATCGTAGAATCTAGTGCACAGCCTAGTGGCCTATGACACCATAAACGCTTGCTGGAGTTTAAGCACCGCTTTGACACAGGCTGCCTTGGATCTGGGGCCTGCCTATTTCTGTGATGAGAAATGGATTGTGTTAAGAAGAGAAGATATGGAACAACAGTGTTTCCCTGCCACCATTGAGCCTGCAACGCTGTAAATTCCAGTGAGGAAAACAACGTTTCCCTTCAAGCTCCTTTCCAAAGGGAACACAGAGCATTCTCCCTGCACTTTCCCTTTGAGTTTTGTACTTCCCCGGTGCGGTAGAAGGGAGATACATCTGCTGTTCACATTTACATGTTCTAGTGGCTTAAGGAAAGAAGGACTCCACTGCGCTTCTCCTGGCATACAGTTCTCCTCAACTGAACGTGGCTTACAGGTCCCAGAACTTACGGGCAGTCCTTCGCCTACATCTTAGAATCTAGTGCACAGCCTAGTGGCCTATGACACCATAAACGCTTGCTGGAGTTTAAGCACCGCTTTGACACAGGCTGTCTTTGATCTGGGGCCTGCCTCTTTCTGTGTCGAGAAATGGATTGTGTTAAGAAGAGAAGATATGGAACAACAGTGTTTCCCTGCCACAATTGAGCCTGCAACGCTGTAAATTCCAGTGAGGAAAACAATGTTTCCTTTCAAGCTCTTTTCCATAGGGGACACAGAGCATTCTCCCTGCACTTTCCCTTTGAATTTTGTACTTCCCAGGTGCGGTAGGAGGGAGATACATATGCTGTTCACATTTACGCGTTCTATTGGCTTAAGGAAAGAAGGCCTCCATTGCCCTTCTTTTGGCATATAGTTGTCCTCAACTCAAAGTGGCTTACAGGTCCCAGTAGTGTCAGGCAGTCCGTTGTTTACATGTTGCATCCTAGTGCAGAGGCACATGGCCTAAGACACCGTAAAAGCTTCCTGCATTTATAGCACCGCTTTGACACACGCTGCCTTGGACCTGCGGCCTGCCTCTCTGTGTGACGAGAAACAGAGAGCTTGAGCTCGATGCTAGTCGTCCCATGTGTTTTACCTATTCCCTAACAATCCTTAGTGAATCCCTTCAAACCCTGTTTTCCAAAGGGACCACAAAGCACTCTCCCTTTGCCTTCCTGTGGTCTTTGGGGCTTCCGGGTGCTGTAGAAGGTAGATACTTCTGTTGTTCACATTAACACCTTTAGGTGGCTTCCGAAAACGCTGAATGTTTTCAGGTCACTATTCAAGCCCTCTTCTCCACAAGGGCCACAGAGCATTCCCCCTGCGCCTTCGTTCTGTGTTTTGTACTTCCCAGGTGCGGTAGAAGGAAGATACATCTGCTGTTCACATTTACAGTTTCTAGTGGCTTAAGAAAAGAAGGTCTCCATTGCCCTTCTTTTGGCATATAGTTCTCCTCAACTGAACAGGCTTACAGGGCCCAGAATTGTCGGGCACTCCGTCGCCTACATCTTAGAATCTAGTGCACAGCCTAGTGGCCTATGACATCATAAACGCTTGCTGGAGTTTAAGCACCGCATTGACACAGGCTGCCTTGGACCTGGGGCCTGCCTGTTTCTCTGACGAGAAATGGATTGTGTTAAGAAGAGAAGATATGGAACAACAGTGTTTCCCTGCCACCATTGAGCCTGCAACGCTGTAAATTCCAGTGAGGAAAACAACGTTTCCCTTCAAGCTCTTTTCCATAGGAGACACAGAGCATTCTCCCTGCACTTTCCCTTTGAGTTTTGTACTTCCCAGGTGCGGAAGAAGGGAGGTACATCTGCTGTTCACATTTACACGTTCTACTGGCTTAAGGAAAGAAGGACTCCATTGCGCTACTTCTGGCATATAATTCTCCTCAACTATACGTGGCTTACAGGGCCCAGAACTGACGGGCAGTCCTTCGCCTACATCTTAGAATCTAGTGCACAGCCTAGTGGCCTATGACACCATAAACGCTTGCTGGAGTTTAAGCACCGCTTTGACACAGGCTATCTTGGATCTGGGGCCTGCCTATTTCTGTTTCGAGAAATGGATTGTGTTAAGAAGAGAAGATATGGAACAACAGTGTTTCCCTGCCACCATTGAGCCTGCAACGCTGTAAATTCCAGTGAGGAAAACAACATTTCCCTTCAAGCTCTTTTCCAAAGGGAATACAGAGCATTCTCCCTGCACTTTCCCTTTGAGTTTTGTACTTCCCCGGTGCGGTAGAAGGGAGATACATCTGCTGTTCACATTTACACGTTCTAGTGGCTTAAGGAAAGAAGGACTCCATTGCGCTTCTCCTGGCATACAGTTCTCCTCAACTGAACGTGGCTTACAGGTCCCAGAACTGACGGGAAGTCCTTCGCCTACATCTTAGAATCTAGTGCACAGCCTAGTGGCCTATGACACCATAAACGCTTGCTGGAGTTTAAGCACCGCTTTGACACAGGCTGTCTTTGTTCTGGGGCCTGCCTCTTTCTGTGACGAGAAATGGATTGTGTTAAGAAGAGAAGATATGGAACAATAGTGTTTCCCTGCCACCATTGAGCCTGCAACCCTGTAAATTCCAGTGAGGAAAACAACGTTTCCCTTCAAGCTCTTTTCCATAGGGGACACAGAGCATTCTCCCTGCACTTTCCCTTTGAGTTTTGTACTTCCCAGGTGCGGTAGAAGGGAGATACATATGCTGTTCACATTTACACGTTCTAGTGCCTTAAGGAAACAAGGACTCCATTGCGCTTGTTCTGGCATATAATTCTCCTCAACTGAACGTGGCTTACAGGTCCCAGAACTGACAGGCAGTCCTTCGCCTACATCTTAGAATCTAGTGAACAGCCTAGTGGCCTATGACACCATAAACGCTTGCTGGAGTTTAGGCACCCCTTTGACAGAGGCTGCCTTGGATCTGGGGCCTGCCTATTACTGTGACGAGAAATGCATTGTGTTAAGAAGAGAAGATATGGAACAACAGTGTTTCCCTGCCACAATTGAGCCTGCAACGCTCTAAATCCCAGTGAGGAAAAAAAGTTTCCCTTCAAGCTCTCTTTTCCAAAGGGAACACAGAGCATTCTCCCTGCACTTTCCTTTTGAGTTTTGTACTTCCCAGATGCGGTAGAAGGGAGATACTATTGCTGTTCACATTTACCCGTTCTAGTGGCTTAAGGAAAGAAGGCCTCCATTGCCCTTCTTTTGGCATATAGTTGTCCTCAACTCAAAGTGGCTTACAGGTCCCAGTAGTGTCAGGCAGTCCGTTGTTTACATGTTGCATCCTAGTGCAGAGGCACATGGCCTAAGACACCGTAAAAGCTTCCTGCATTTATAGCACCGCTTTGACACACGCTGCCTTGGACCTGCGGCCTGCCTCTCTGTGTGACGAGAAACAGAGAGCTTGAGCTCGATGCTAGACGTACCATGTGTTTTACCTATTCCCTAACAATCCTTAGTGAATCCCTTCAAACCCTGTTTTCCAAAGGGACCACAAAGCACTCTCCCTTTGCCTTCCTGTGGTCTTTGGGGCTTCCGGGTGCTGTAGAAGATAGATACTTCTGTTGTTCACATTGACACCTTCAGGTGGCTTCCGAAAACGCTGAACGTTTTCAGGTCACTTTTCAAGCCCTCTTCTCCACAAGGACCACAGAGCATTCCCCCTGCGCCTTCGTTCTGTGTTTTGTACTTCCCAGGTGCGGTAGAAGGGAGATACATCTGCTGTTCACATTTACAGCTTCTAGTGGCTTAAGAAAAGAAGGTCTCCATTGCCCTTCTTTTGGCATATAGTTCTCCTCAACTGAACGTGGCTTACAGGTCCCAGAACTGACGGGCAGTCCGTCGCCTACATCTTAGAATCTAGTGCACAGCCTAGTGGCCTATGACACCATAAACGCTTGCTGGAGTTTAAGCACCGCTTTGACACAGGCTGCCTTGGATCTGGGGCCTGCCTCTTTCTGTGACGAGAAATGGATTGTGTTAAGAAGAGAAGATATGGAACAACACTGTTTCCCTGCCACAATTGAGCCTGCAACCCTGTAAATTCCACTGAGGAAAACAACGTTTCCCTTCAAGCTCTTTTCCAAAGGGAACACAGAGCATTCTCCCTGCACTTTCCCTTTGAGTTTTGTACTTCCCAGGTGCGGTAGAAGGGAGATACATCTGCTGTTCACATTTACAGCTTCTAGTGGCTTAAGAAAAGAAGGTCTCCATTGCCCTTCTTTTGGCATATAGTTCTCCTCAACTGAACGGTCTTACAGGTCCCAGAAGTGGCGGGCACGCCGTCGCCTACATCTTAGAATCTAGTGCACAGCCTAGTGGCCTATGACATCATAAACGCTTGCTGGAGTTTAAGCACCGCATTGACACAGGCTGCCTTGGACCTGGGGCCTGCCTGTTTCTGTGACAAGAAATGGATTGTGTTAAGAAGAGAAGATATGGAACAACAGTGTTTCCCTGCCACCATTGAGCTTGCAACGCTGTAAATTCCAGTGAGGAAAACAACGTTTCCCTTCAAGCTCTTTTCCATAGGGGACACAGAGCATTCTCCCTGCACTTTCCCTTTGAGTTTTGTACTTCCCAGGTGCGGAAGAAGGGAGATACATCTGCTGTTCACATTTACACGTTCTAGTGGCTTAAGGAAAGAAGGACTCCATTGCGCTTCTCCTGGCATATAGTTCTCTTCAACTGAACGTGGCTTACAGGTCCCAGAACTGACGGGCAGTCCTTCGCCTACATCTTAGAATCTAGTGCACAGCCTAGTGGCCTATGACACCATAAACGCTTGCTGGAGTTTAAGCACCGCTTTGACACAGGCTGTCTTTGATCTGGGGCATGCCTATTTCTGTGACGAGAAATGGATTGTGTTAAGAAGAGAAGATATGGAACAACAGTGTTTCCCTGCCACCATTGAGCCTGCAACGCTGTAAATTCCAGTGAGGAAAACAACGTTTCCCTTCAAGCTCTTTTCCATAGGGGACACAGAGCATTCTCCCTGCACTTTCCCTTTGAGTTTTGTACTTCCCAGGTGCGGAAGAAGGGAGATACATCTGCTGTTCACATTTACACGTTCTACTGGCTTAAGGAAAGAAGGACTCCATTGCGCTTCTCCTGGCATATAGTTCTCCTCAACTGAACGTGGATTACAGGTCCCAGAACTGACGGGCAGTCCTTCGCCTACATCTTAGAATCTAGTGCACAGCCTAGTGGCCTATGACACCATAAACGCTTGCTGGAGTTTAAGCACCACTTTGACACAGGCTGCCTTGGATCTGGGGCCTGCCTATTTCTCTGACGAGAAATGGATTGTGTTAAGAAGAGAAGATATGGAACAACAGTGTTTCCCTGCCACCATTGAGCCTGCAACGCTGTAAATTCCAGTGAGGAAAACAACGTTTCCCTTCAAGCTCTTTTCCAAAGGGAACACAGAGCATTCTCCCTGCACTTTCCCTTTGAGTTTTGTACTTCCCAGGTGCGGAAGAAGGGAGATACATCTGCTGTTCACATTTACACGTTCTACTGGCTTAAGGAAAGAAGGACTCCATTGCGCTTCTCCTGGCATATAGTTCTCCTCAACTGAACGTGGCTTACAGGTCCCAGAACTGACGGGCAGTCCTTCGCCTACATCTTAGAATCTAGTGCACAGCCTGTGGCCTATGACACCATAAACGCTTGCTGGAGTTTAGGCACCGCTTTGACACAGGCTGCCTTGGATCTGGGGCCTGCCTATTACTGTGACGAGAAATGCATTGTGTTAAGAAGAGGAGATATGGAACAACAGTGTTTCCCTGCCACAATTGAGCCTGCAACGCTCTAAATCCCAGTGAGGAAAAAAAGTTTCCCTTCAAGCTCTCTTTTCCAAAGGGAACACAGAGCATTCTCCCTGCACTTTACTTTTGAGTTTTGTACTTCCCAGATGCGGTAGAAGGGAGATACTATTGCTGTTCACATTTACCCGTTCTAGTGGCTTAAGGAAAGAAGGCCTCCATTGCCCTTCTTTTGGCATATAGTTGTCCTCAACTCAAAGTGGCTTACAGGTCCCAGTAGTGTCAGGCAGTCCGTCGTTTACATGTTGCATCCTAGTGCAGAGGCACATGGCCTAAGAAACCGTAAAAGCTTCCTGCATTTATAGCACCGCTTTGACACACGCTGCCTTGGACCTGCGGCCTGCCTCTCTGTGTGACGAGAAACAGAGAGCTTGAGCTCGATGCTTGTCGTCCCATGTGTTTTACCTATTCCCTAACAATCCTTAGTGAATCCCTTCAAACCCTGTTTTCCAAAGGGACCACAAAGCACTCTCCCTTTGCCTTCCTGTGGTCTTTGGGGCTTCCGGGTGCTGTAGAAGATAGATACTTCTGTTGTTCACATTGACACCTTCAGGTGGCTCCCGAAAACGCTGAACATTTTCAGGTCACTTTTCAAGCCCTCTTCTCCACAAGGACCACAGAGCATTCCCCCTGCACCTTCGTTCTGTGTTTTGTACTTCCCAGGTGCGGTAGAAGGGAGATACATCTGCTGTTCACATTTACAGCTTCTAGTGGCTTAAGAAAAGAAGGTCTCCATTGCCCTTCTTTTGGCATATAGTTGTCCTCAACTGAACAGGCTTACAGGTCCCAGAAGTGTCGGGCACTCCGTCGCCTACATCTTAGAATCTAGTGCACAGCCTAGTGGCCTATGACATCATAAACGCTTGCTGGAGTTTAAGCACCGCATTGACACAGGCTGCCTTGGACCTGGGGCCTGCCTATTTCTGTGACGAGAACTGGATTGTGTTAAGAAGAGAAGATATGGAACAACAGTGTTTCCCTGCACCATTGAGCCTGCAACGCTGTAAATTCCAGTGAGGAAAACAACGTTTCCCTTCAAGCTCTTTTCCATAGGGGACACAGAGCATTCTCCCTGCACTTTCCCTTTGAGTTTTGTACTTCCCAGGTGCGGAAGAAGGGAGATACATCTGCTGTTCACATTTACACGTTCTACTGGCTTAAGGAAAGAAGGACTCCATTGCGCTACTTCTGGCATATAATTCTCCTCAACTGAACGTGGCTTACAGGGCACAGAACTGATGGGCAGTCCTTCGCCTACATCTTAGAATCTAGTGCACAGCCTAGTGGCCTATGACACCATAAACGCTTGCTGGAGTTTAAGCACCGCTTTGACACAGGCTGCCTTGGATCTGGGGCCTGCCTATTTCTGTGACGAGAAATGGATTGTGTTAAGAAGAGAAGATATGGAACAACAGTGTTTCCCTGCCACCATTGAGCCTGCAACGCTGTAAATTCCAGTGAGGAAAACAACGTTTCCCTTCAAGCTTCTTTCCAAAGGGAACACAGAGCATTCTCCCTGCACTTTCCCTTTGAGTTTTGTACTTCCCCGGTGCGGTAGAAGGGAGATACTTCTGCTGTTCACATTTACACGTTCTAGTGGCTTAAGGAAAGAAGGACTCCATTGCGCTTCTCCTGGCATACAGTTCTCCTCAACTGAACGTGGCTTACAGGTCCCAGAACTGACGGGCAGTCCTTCGCCTACATCTTAGAATCTAGTGCACAGCCTAGTGGCCTATGACACCATAAACGCTTGCTGGAGTTTAAGCACCGCTTTGACACAGGCTGTCTTTGATCTGGGGCATGCCTATTTCTGTGACGAGAAATGGATTGTGTTAAGAAGAAAAGATATGGAACAACAGTGTTTCTCTGCCACCATTGAGCCTGCAACGCTGTAAATTCCAGTGAGGAAAACAATGTTTCCTTTCAAGCTCTTTTCCATAGGGGACACAGAGCATTCTCCCTGCACTTTCCCTTTGAGTTTTGTACTTCCCAGGTGCGGTAGAAGGGAGATACATATGCTGTTCACATTTACGCGTTCTAGTGGCTTAAGGAAAGAAGGACTCCATTGCGCTTGTTCTGGCATATAATTCTCCTCAACTGAACGTGGCTTACAGGTCCCAGAACTGACAGGCAGTCCTTCGCCTACATCTTAGAATCTAGTGCACAGCCTAGTGGCCTATGACACCTTAAACGCTTGCTGGAGTTTAGGCACCCCTTTGACAGAGGCTGCCTTGGATCTGGGGCCTGCCTATTACTGTGACGAGAAATGCATTGTGTTAAGAAGAGAAGATATGGAACAACAGTGTTTCCCTGCCACAATTGAGCCTGCAACGCTCTAAATCCCAGTGAGGAAAAAAAGTTTCCCTTCAAGCTCTCTTTTCCAAAGGGAACACAGAGCGTTCTCCCTGCACTTTTCTTTTGAGTTTTGTACTTCCCAGATGCGGTAGAAGGGAGATACTATTGCTGTTCACATTTACCCGTTCTAGTGGCTTAAGGAAAGAAGGCCTCCATTGCCCTTCTTTTGGCATATAGTTGTCCTCAACTCAAAGTGGCTTACAGGTCCCAGTAGTGTCAGGCAGTCCGTTGTTTACATGTTGCATCCTAGTGCAGAGGCACATGGCCTAAGACACCGTAAAAGCTTCCTGCATTTATAGCACCGCTTTGACACACGCTGCCTTGGACCTGCGGCCTGCCTCTCTGTGTGACGAGAAACAGAGAGCTTGAGCTCGATGCTAGTCGTCCCATGTGTTTTACCTATTCCCTAACAATCCTTAGTGAATCCCTTCAAACCCTGTTTTCCAAAGGGACCACAAAGCACTCTCCCTTTGCCTTCCTGTGTGGTCTTTGGGGCTTCCGGGTGCTGTAGAAGATAGATACTTCTGTTGTTCACATTGACACCTTCAGGTGGCTTCCGAAAACGCTGAATGTTTTCAGGTCACTTTTCAAGCCCTCTTCTCCACAAGGACCACAGAGCATTCCCCCTGCGCCTTCGTTCTGTGTTTTGTACTTCCCAGGTGCGGTAGAAGGGAGATACATCTGCTGTTCACATTTACAGCTTCTAGTGGCTTAAGAAAAGAAGGTCTCCATTGCCCTTCTTTTGGCATATAGTTCTCCTCAACTGAACGGGCTTACAGGTCCCAGAAGTGTCGGGCACGCCGTCGCCTACATCTTAGAATCTAGTGCACAGCCTAGTGGCCTATGACATCATAAACGCTTGCTGGAGTTTAAGCACCGCATTGACACAGGCTGCCTTGGACCTGGGGCCTGCCTGTTTCTCTGACGAGAAATGGATTGTGTTAAGAAGAGAAGATATGGAACAACAGTGTTTCCCTGCCACCATTGAGCCTGCAACGCTGTAAATTCCAGTGAGGAAAACAACGTTTCCCTTCAAGCTCTTTTCCATAGGGGACACAGAGCATTCTCCCTGCACTTTCCCTTTGAGTTTTGTACTTCCCAGGTGCGGAAGAAGAGAGATACATCTGCTGTTCATATTTACACGTTCTACTTTCTTAAGGAAAGAAGGACTCCATTGCGCTACTTCTGGCATATAATTCTCCTCAACTAAACGTGGCTTACAGGTCCCAGAACTGACGGGCAGTCCTTCGCCTACATCTTAGAATCTAGTGCACAGCCTAGTGGCCTATGACACCATAAACGCTTGCTGGAGTTTAGGCACCGCTTTGACACAGGCTGCCTTGGATCTGGGGCCTGCCTATTACTGTGACGAGAAATGCATTGTGTTAAGAAGAGAAGATATGGAACAACAATGTTTCCCTGCCAAAATTGAGCCTGCAACGCTCTAAATCCCAGTGAGGAAAAAAGTTTCCTTTCAAGCTCTGTTTTCCAAAGGGAACACAGAGCATTCTCCCTGCACATTCCTTTTGAGTTTTGTACTTCCCAGATGCGGTAGAAGGGAGATACTATTACTGTTCACATTTACCCGTTCTAGTGGCTTAAGGAAAGAAGGCCTCCATTGCCCTTCTTTTGGCATATAGTTGTCCTCAACTCAAAGTGGCTTACAGGTCCCAGTAGTGTCAGGCAGTCCGTCGTTTACATGTTGCATCCTAGTGCAGAGGCACATGGCCTAAGACACCGTAAAAGCTTCCTGCATTTATAGCACCGCTTTGACACACGCTGCCTTGGACGTGCGGCCTGCCTCTCTGTGTGACGAGAAACAGAGAGCTTGAGCTCGATGCTAGTCGTCCCATGTGTTTTACCTATTCCCTAACAATCCTTAGTGAATCCCTTCAAACCCTGTTTTCCAAAGGGACCACAAAGCACTCTGCCTTTGCCTTCCTCTGGTCTTTGGGGCTTCCGGGTGCTGTAGAAGATAGATACTTCTGTTGTTCACATTGACACCTTCAGGTGGCTTCCGAAAACGCTGAACGTTTTCAGGTCACTTTTCAAGCCCTCTTCTCCACAAGGACCACAGAGCATTCCCCCTGCGCCTTCGTTCTGTGTTTTGTACTTCCCAGGTGCGGTAGAAGGGAGATACATCTGCTGTTCACAATTACAGTTTCTAGTGGCTTAAGAAAAGAAGGTCTCCATTGCCCTTCTTTTGGCATATAGTTCTCCTCAACTGAACAGGCTTACAGGTCCCAGAAGTGTCGGGCACGCCGTCGCCTACATCTTAGAATCTAGTGCACAGCCTAGTGGCCTATGACATCATAAACGCTTGCTGGAGTTTAAGCACCGCATTGACACAGGCTGCCTTGGACCTGGGGCCTGCCTGTTTCTGTGACGAGAAATGGATTGTGTTAAGAAGAGAAGATATGGAACAACACTGTTTCCCTGCCACCATTGAGCCTGCAACGCTGTAAATTCCAGTGAGGAAAACAACGTTTCCCTTCAAGCTCTTTTCCAAAGGGAACACAGAGCATTCTCCCTGCACTTTCCATTGGAGTTTTGTACTTCCCCGGTGCGGTAGAAGGGAGATACATCTGCTGTTCACATTTACACGTTCTAGTGGCTTAAGGAAAGAAGGACTCCATTGTGCTTTTCCTGGCATATAGTTCTCCTCAACTGAACGTGGATTACAGGTCCCAGAACTACAGGCAGTCCTTCGCCTACATCTTAGAATCTAGTGCACAGCCTAGTGGCCTATGACACCATAAACTCTTGCTGGAGTTTAGGCACCCCTTTGACACAGGCTGCCTTGGATCTGGGGCCTGCCTATTACTGTGACGAGAAATGCATTGTGTTAAGAAGAGAAGATATGGAACAACAGTGTTTCCCTGCCACAATTGAGCCTGCAACACTCTTAATCCCAGTGAGGAAAAAAAGTTTCCCTTCAAGCTCTCTTTTCCAAAGGGAACACAGAGCATTCTCCCTGCACTTTACTTTTGAGTTTTGTACTTCCCAGATGCGGTAGAAGGGAGATACTATTGCTGTTCACATTTACCCGTTCTAGTGGCTTAAGGAAAGAAGGCCTCCATTGCCCTTCTTTTGGCATATAGTTGTCCTCAACTCAAAGTGGCTTACAGGTCCCAGTAGTGTCAGGCAGTCCGTTGTTTACATGTTGCATCCTAGTGCAGAGGCACATGGCCTAAGACACCGTAAAAGCTTCCTGCATTTATAGCACCGCTTTGACACTCGCTGCCTTGGACCTGCGGCCTGCCTCTCTGTGTGACGAGAAACAGAGAGCTTGAGCTCGATGCTAGTCGTCCCATATGTTTTACCTATTCCCTAACAATCCTTAGTGAATCCCTTCAAACCCTGTTTTCCAAAGGGACCACAAAGCACTCTCCCTTTGCCTTCCTGTGGTCTTTGGGGCTTCCGGGTGCTGTAGAAGATAGATACTTCTGTTGTTCACATTGACACCTTCAGGTGGCTTCCGAAAACGCTGAACGTTTTCAGGTCACTTTTCAAGCCCTCTTCTCCACAAGGACCACAGAGCATTCCCCCTGCGCCTTCGTTCTGTGTTTTGTACTTCCCAGGTGCGGTAGAAGGGAGATACATCTGCTGTTCACATTTACAGCTTCTAGTGGCTTAAGAAAAGAAGGTCTCCATTGCCCTTCTTTTGGCATATAGTTCTCCTCAACTGAACGTGGCTTACAGGTCCCAGAACTGACGGGCAGTCCTTCGCCTACATCTTAGAATCTAGTGCACAGCCTAGTGGCCTATGACACCATAAACGCTTGCTGGAGTTTAAGCACTGCTTTGACACAGGCTGCCTTGGATCTGGGGCCTGCCTGTTTCTGTGACGAGAAATGGATTGTGTTAAGAAGAGAAGATATGGAACAACAGTGTTTCCCTGCAACAATTGAGCCTGCAATGGTGTAAATTCCACTGAGGAAAACAACGTTTCCCTTCAAGCTCTTTTCCAAAGGGAACACAGAGCATTCTCCCTGCACTTTCCCTTTGAGTTTTGTACTTCCCAGGTGCGGTAGAAGGGAGATACATCTGCTGTTCACATTTACAGCTTCTAGTGGCTTAACAAAAGACGGTCTCCATTGCCCTTCTTTTGGCATATAGTTCTCCTCAACTGAACGGGCTTACAGGTCCCAGAAGTGTCGGGCACACCGTCGCCTACATCTTAGAATCTAGTGCACAGCCTAGTGCTCTATGACATCATAAACGCTTGCTGGAGTTTAAGCACCGCATTGACACAGGCTGCCTTGGACCTGGGGCCTGCCTGTTTCTGTGACGAGAAATGGATTGTGTTAAGAAGAGAAGATATGGAACAACAGTGTTTCCCTGCCACCATTGAGCCTGCAACGCTGTAAATTCCAGGGAGGAAAACAACGTTTCCCTTCAAGCTCTTTTCCATAGGGGACACAGAGCATTCTCCCTGCACTTTCCCTTTGAGTTTTGTACTTCCCAGGTGCGGAAGAAGAGAGATACATCTGCTGTTCATATTTACATGTTCTACTTGCTTAAGGAAAGAAGGACTCCATTGCGCTACTTCTGGCATATAATTCTCCTCAACTGAACGTGGCTTACAGGGCCCAGAACTGACGGGCAGTCCTTCGCCTACATCTTAGAATCTAGTGCACAGCCTAGTGGCCTATGACACCATAAACGCTTGCTGGAGTTTAGGCACCGCTTTGACACAGGCTGCCTTGGATCTGGGGCCTGCCTATTTCTGTGACGAGAAATGGATTGTGTTAAGAAGAGAAGATATGGAACAACAGTGTTTCCCTGCCACCATTGAGCCTGCAACGCTGTAAATTCCAGTGAGGAAAACAACGTTTCCCTTCAAGCTCTTTTCCAAAGGGAACACAGAGCATTCTCCCTGCACTTTCCCTTTGAGTTTTGTACTTCCTTGGTGCGGTAGAAGGGAGATACATCTGCTGTTCACATTTACACGTTCTAGTGGCTTAAGGAAAGAAGGACTCCATTGCGCTTCTCCTGGCATATAGTTCTCCTCAACTGAACGTGGCTTACAGGTCCCAGAACTGACGGGCAGTCCTTCGCCTACATCTTAGAATCTAGTGTGCACAGCCTAGTGGCCTATGACACCATAAACGCTTGCTGGAGTTTAAGCTCCGCTTTGACACAGGCTGTCTTTGATCTGGGGTTTGCCTATTTCTGTGACGAGAAATGCATTGTGTTAAGAAGAAAAGATATGGAACAACAGTGTTTCCCTGCCACAATTGAGCCTGCAACGCTGTAAATTCCAGTGAGGAAAACAATGTTTCCTTTCAAGCTCTTTTCCATAGGGAACACAGAGCATTCTCCCTGCACTTTCCCTTTGAGTTTTGTACTTCCCCGGTGCGGTAGAAGGGAGATACATATGCTGTTCACATTTACACGTTCTAGTGGCTTAAGAAAGAAGGACTCCATTGCGCTTGTTCTGGCATATAATTCTCCTCAACTGAACGTGGCTTACAGGTCCCAGAACTGACGGGCAGTCCTTCGCCTACATCTTAGAATCTAGTGCACAGCCTGTGGCCTATGACACCATAAACGCTTGCTGGAGTTTAGGCACCGCTTTGACACAGGCTGCCTTGGATCTGGGGCCTGCCTATTACTGTGACGAGAAATGCATTGTGTTAAGAAGAGGAGATATGGAACAACAGTGTTTCCCTGCCACAATTGAGCCTGCAACGCTCTAAATCCCAGTGAGGAAAAAAAGTTTCCCTTCAAGCTCTCTTTTCCAAAGGGAACACAGAGCATTCTCCCTGCACTTTACTTTTGAGTTTTGTACTTCCCAGATGCGGTAGAAGGGAGATACTATTGCTGTTCACATTTACCCGTTCTAGTGGCTTAAGGAAAGAAGGCCTCCATTGCCCTTCTTTTGGCATATAGTTGTCCTCAACTCAAAGTGGCTTACAGGTCCCAGTAGTGTCAGGCAGTCCGTCGTTTACATGTTGCATCCTAGTGCAGAGGCACATGGCCTAAGAAACCGTAAAAGCTTCCTGCATTTATAGCACCGCTTTGACACACGCTGCCTTGGACCTGCGGCCTGCCTCTCTGTGTGACGAGAAACAGAGAGCTTGAGCTCGATGCTTGTCGTCCCATGTGTTTTACCTATTCCCTAACAATCCTTAGTGAATCCCTTCAAACCCTGTTTTCCAAAGGGACCACAAAGCACTCTCCCTTTGCCTTCCTGTGGTCTTTGGGGCTTCCGGGTGCTGTAGAAGATAGATACTTCTGTTGTTCACATTGACACCTTGAGGTGGCTTCCGAAAACGCTGAACGATTTTCAGGTCACTTTTCAAGCCCTCTTCTCCACAAGGACCACAGAGCATTCCCCCTGCGCCTTCGTTCTGTGTTTTGTACTTCCCAGGTGCGGTAGAAGGGAGATACATCTGCTGTTCACAATTACAGTTTCTAGTGGCTTAAGAAAAGAAGGTCTCCATTGCCCTTCTTTTGGCATATAGTTCTCCTCAACTGAACAGGCTTACAGGTCCCAGAAGTGTCGGGCACTCCGTCGCCTACATCTTAGAATCTAGTGCACAGCCTACTGGCCTATGACATCATAAACGCTTGCTGGAGTTTAAGCACCGCATTGACACAGGCTGCCTTGGACCTGGGGCCTGCTTATTTCTGTGACGAGAACTGGATTGTGTTAAGAAGAGAAGATATGGAACAACAGTGTTTCCCTGCCACCATTGAGCCTGCAACGCTGTAAATTCCAGTGAGGAAAACAACGTTTCCCTTCAAGCTCCTTTCCAAAGGGAACACAGAGCATTCTCCCTGCACTTTCCCTTTGAGTTTTGTACTTCCCCGGTGCGGTAGAAGGGAGATACTTCTGCTGTTCACATTTACACGTTCTAGTGGCTTAAGGAAAGAAGGACTCCATTGCGCTTCTCCTGGCATACAGTTCTCCTCAACTGAACGTGGCTTACAGGTCCCAGAACTGACGGGCAGTCCTTCGCCTACATCTTAGAATCTAGTGCACAGCCTAGTGGCCTATGACACCATAAACGCTTGCTGGAGTTTAAGCACCGCTTTGACACAGGCTGTCTTTGATCTGGGGCATGCCTATTTCTGTGACGAGAAATGGATTGTGTTAAGAAGAAAAGATATGAAACAACAGTGTTTCCCTGCCACCATTGAGCCTGCAACGCTGTAAATTCCAGTGAGGAAAACAATGTTTCCTTTCAAGCTCTTTTCCATAGGGGACACAGAGCATTCTCCCTGCACTTTCCCTTTGAGTTTTGTACTTCCCAGGTGCGGTAGAAGGGAGATACATATGCTGTTCACATTTACGCGTTCTAGTGGCTTAAGGAAAGAAGGACTCCATTGCGCTTGTTCTGGCATATAATTCTCCTCAACTGAACGTGGCTTACAGGTCCCAGAACTGACAGGCAGTCCTTCGCCTACATCTTAGAATCTAGTGCACAGCCTAGTGGCCTATGACACCTTAATCGCTTGCTGGAGTTTAGGCATCCCTTTGACAGAGGCTGCCTTGGATCTGGGGCCTGCCTATTACTGTGACGAGAAATGCATTGTGTTAAGAAGAGAAGATATGGAACAACAGTGTTTCCCTGCCACAATTGAGCCTGCAACGCTCTAAATCCCAGTGAGGAAAAAAAGTTTCCCTTCAAGCTCTCTTTTCCAAAGGGAACACAGAGCGTTCTCCCTGCACTTTTCTTTTGAGTTTTGTACTTCCCAGATGCGGTAGAAGGGAGATACTATTGCTGTTCACATTTACCCGTTCTAGTGGCTTAAGGAAAGAAGGCCTCCATTGCCCTTCTTTTGGCATATAGTTGTCCTCAACTCAAAGTGGCTTACAGGTCCCAGTAGTGTCAGGCAGTCCGTTGTTTACATGTTGCATCCTAGTGCAGAGGCACATGGCCTAAGACACCGTAAAAGCTTCCTGCATTTATAGCACCGCTTTGACACACGCTGCCTTGGACCTGCGGCCTGCCTCTCTGTGTGACGAGAAACAGAGAGCTTGAGCTCGATGCTAGTCGTCTCATGGGTTTTACCTATTCCCTAACAATCCTTAGTGAATCCCTTCAAACCCTGTTTTCCAAAGGGACCACAAAGCACTCTCCCTTTGCCTTCCTGTGGTCTTTGGGGCTTCCGGGTGCTGTAGAAGATAGATACTTCTGTTGTTCACATTGACACCTTCAGGTGGCTTCCGAAAACGCTGAATGTTTTCAGGTCACTTTTCAAGCCCTCTTCTCCACAAGGACCACAGAGCATTCCCCCTGCGCCTTCGTTCTGTGTTTTGTACTTCCCAGGTGCGGTAGAAGGGAGATACATCTGCTGTTCACATTTACAGCTTCTAGTGGCTTAAGAAAAGAAGGTCTCCATTGCCCTTCTTTTGGCATATAGTTCTCCTCAACTGAACGGGCTTACAGGTCCCAGAAGTGTCGGGCACGCCGTCGCCTACATCTTAGAATCTAGTGCACAGCCTAGTGGCCTATGACATCATAAACGCTTGCTGGAGTTTAAGCACCGCATTGACACAGGCTGCCTTGGACCTGGGGCCTGCCTGTTTCTCTGACGAGAAATGGATTGTGTTAAGAAGAGAAGATATGGAACAACAGTGTTTCCCTGCCACCATTGAACCTGCAACGCTGTAAATTCCAGTGAGGAAAACAACGTTTCCCTTCAAGCTCTTTTCCATAGGGGACACAGAGCATTCTCCCTGCACTTTCCCTTTGAGTTTTGTACTTCCCAGGTGCGGAAGAAGAGAGATACATCTGCTGTTTATATTTACACGTTCTACTTTCTTAAGGAAAGAAGGACTCCATTGCGCTACTTCTGGCATATAATTCTCCTCAACTAAACGTGGCTTACAGGTCCCAGAACTGACGGGCAGTCCTTCGCCTACATCTTAGAATCTAGTGCACAGCCTAGTGGCCTATGACACCATAAACGCTTGCTGGAGTTTAGGCACCGCTTTGACACAGGCTGCCTTGGATCTGGGGCCTGCCTATTACTGTGACGAGAAATGCATTGTGTTAAGAAGAGAAGATATGGAACAACAATGTTTCCCTGCCAAAATTGAGCCTGCAACGCTCTAAATCCCAGTGAGGAAAAAAGTTTCCCTTCAAGCTCTCTTTTCCAAAGGGAACACAGAGCATTCTCCCTGCACTTTCCTTTTGAGTTTTGTACTTCCCAGATGCGGTAGAAGGGAGATACTATTGCTGTTCACATTTACCCGTTCTAGTGGCTTAAGGAAAGAAGGCCTCCATTGCCCTTCTTTTGGCATATAGTTGTCCTCAACTCAAAGTGGCTTACAGGTCCCAGTAGTGTCAGGCAGTCCGTTGTTTACATGTTGCATCCTAGTGCAGAGGCACATGTCCTAAGACACCGTAAAAGCTTCCTGCATTTATAGCACCGCTTTGACACTCGCTGCCTTGGACCTGCGGCCTGCCTCTCTGTGTGACGAGAAACAGAGAGCTTGAGCTCGATGCTAGTCGTCCCATATGTTTTACCTATTCCCTAACAATCCTTAGTGAATCCCTTCAAACCCTGTTTTCCAAAGGGACCACAAAGCACTCTGCCTTTGCCTTCCTCTGGTCTTTGGGGCTTCCGGGTGCTGTAGAAGATAGATACTTCTGTTGTTCACATTGACACCTTCAGGTGGCTTCCGAAAACGCTGAACGTTTTCAGGTCACTTTTAAAGCCCTCTTCTCCACAAGGACCACAGAGCATTCCCCCTGCGCCTTCGTTCTGTGTTTTGTACTTCCCAGGTGCGGTAGAAGGGAGATACATCTGCTGTTCACATTTACAGCTTCTAGTGGCTTAAGAAAAGAAGGTCTCCATTGCCCTTCTTTTGGCATATAGTTCTCCTCAACTGAACGGGCTTACAGGTCCCAGAAGTGTCGGGCACGCCGTCGCCTACATCTTAGAATCTAGTGCACAGCCTAGTGGCCTATGACATCATAAACGCTTGCTGGAGTTTAAGCACCGCATTGACACAGGCTGCCTTGGACCTGGGGCCTGCCTGTTTCTGTGACGAGAAATGGATTGTGTTAAGAAGAGAAGATATGGAACAACACTGTTTCCCTGCCACCATTGAGCCTGCAACGCTGTAAATTCCAGTGAGGAAAACAACGTTTCCCTTCAAGCTCTTTTCCAAAGGGAACACAGAGCATTCTCCCTGCACTTTCCCTTGGAGTTTTGTACTTCCCCGGTGCGGTAGAAGGGAGATACATCTGCTGTTCACATTTACACGTTCTAGTGGCTTAAGGAAAGAAGGACTCCATTGTGCTTCTCCTGGCATATAGTTCTCCTCAACTGAACGTGGCTTACAGGTCCCAGAACTGACAGGCAGTCCTTCGCCTACATCTTAGAATCTAGTGCACAGCCTAGTGGCCTATGACACCATAAACGCTTGCTGGAGTTTAAGCACCGCTTTGACACAGGCTGTCTTTGATCTGGGGCCTGCCTATTTCAGTGACGAGAAATGGATTGTGTTAAGAAGAGAAGATATGGAACAACAGTGTTTCCCTGCCACAATTGAGCCTGCAACGCTGTAAATTCCAGTGAGGAAAACAATGTTTCCTTTCAAGCTCTTTTCCATAGGGGACACAGAGCATTCTCCCTGCACTTTCCCTTTGAGTTTTGTACTTCCCAGGTGCGGTAGAAGGGAGATACATATGCTGTTCACATTTACACGTTCTAGTGGCTTAAGGAAAGAAGGACTCCATTGCGCTTGTTCTGGCATATAATTCTCCTCAACTGAACGTGGCTTGCAGGTCCCAGAACTGACAGGCAGTCCTTCGCCTACATCTTAGAATCTAGTGCACAGCCTAGTGGCCTATGACACCATAAACTCTTGCTGGAGTTTAGGCACCCCTTTGACACAGGCTGCCTTGGATCTGGGGCCTGCCTATTACTGTGACGAGAAATGCATTGTGTTAAGAAGAGAAGATATGGAACAACAGTGTTTCCCTGCCACAATTGAGCCTGCAACGCTCTAAATCCCAGTGAGGAAAAAAAGTTTCCCTTCAAGCTCTCTTTTCCAAAGGGAACACAGAGCATTCTCCCTGCACTTTACTTTTGAGTTTTGTACTTCCCAGATGCGGTAGAAGGGAGATACTATTGCTGTTCACATTTACCCGTTCTAGTGGCTTAAGGAAAGAAGGCCTCCATTGCCCTTCTTTTGGCATATAGTTGTCCTCAACTCAAAGTGGCTTACAGGTCCCAGTAGTGTCAGGCAGTCCGTTGTTTACATGTTGCATCCTAGTGCAGAGGCACATGGCCTAAGACACCGTAAAAGCTTCCTGCATTTATAGCACCGCTTTGACACTCGCTGCCTTGGACCTGCGGCCTGCCTCTCTGTGTGACGAGAAACAGAGAGCTTGAGCTCGATGCTAGTCGTCCCATATGTTTTACCTATTCCCTAACAATCCTTAGTGAATCCCTTCAAACCCTGTTTTCCAAAGGGACCACAAAGCACTCTCCCTTTGCCTTCCTGTGGTCTTTGGGGCTTCCGGGTGCTGTAGAAGATAGATACTTCTGTTGTTCACATTGACACCTTCAGGTGGCTTCCGAAAACGCTGAACGTTTTCAGGTCACTTTTCAAGCCCTCTTCTCCACAAGGACCACAGAGCATTCCCCCTGCGCCTTCGTTCTGTGTTTTGTACTTCCCAGGTGCGGTAGAAGGGAGATACATCTGCTGTTCACATTTACAGCTTCTAGTGGCTTAAGAAAAGAAGGTCTCCATTGCCCTTCTTTTGGCATATAGTTCTCCTCAACTGAACGTGGCTTACAGGTCCCAGAACTGACGGGCAGTCCTTCGCCTACATCTTAGAATCTAGTGCACAGCCTAGTGGCCTATGACACCATAAACGCTTGCTGGAGTTTAAGCACTGCTTTGACACAGGCTGCCTTGGATCTGGGGCCTGCCTGTTTCTGTGACGAGAAATGGATTGTGTTAAGAAGAGAAGATATGGAACAACAGTGTTTCCCTGCAACAATTGAGCCTGCAATGGTGTAAATTCCACTGAGGAAAACAACGTTTCCCTTCAAGCTCTTTTCCAAAGGGAACACAGAGCATTCTCCCTGCACTTTCCCTTTGAGTTTTGTACTTCCCAGGTGCGGTAGAAGGGAGATACATCTGCTGTTCACATTTACAGCTTCTAGTGGCTTAAGAAAAGACGGTCTCCATTGCCCTTCTTTTGGCATATAGTTCTCCTCAACTGAACGGGCTTACAGGTCCCAGAAGTGTCGGGCACACCGTCGCCTACATCTTAGAATCTAGTGCACAGCCTAGTGCTCTATGACATCATAAACGCTTGCTGGAGTTTAAGCACCGCATTGACACAGGCTGCCTTGGACCTGGGGCCTGCCTGTTTCTGTGACGAGAAATGGATTGTGTTAAGAAGAGAAGATATGGAACAACAGTGTTTCCCTGCCACCATTGAGCCTGCAACGCTGTAAATTCCAGGGAGGAAAACAACGTTTCCCTTCAAGCTCTTTTCCATAGGGGACACAGAGCATTCTCCCTGCACTTTCCCTTTGAGTTTTGTACTTCCCAGGTGCGGAAGAAGAGAGATACATCTGCTGTTCATATTTACATGTTCTACTTGCTTAAGGAAAGAAGGACTCCATTGCGCTACTTCTGGCATATAATTCTCCTCAACTGAACGTGGCTTACAGGGCCCAGAACTGACGGGCAGTCCTTCGCCTACATCTTAGAATCTAGTGCACAGCCTAGTGGCCTATGACACCATAAACGCTTGCTGGAGTTTAGGCACCGCTTTGACACAGGCTGCCTTGGATCTGGGGCCTGCCTATTTCTGTGACGAGAAATGGATTGTGTTAAGAAGAGAAGATATGGAACAACAGTGTTTCCCTGCCACCATTGAGCCTGCAACGCTGTAAATTCCAGTGAGGAAAACAACGTTTCCCTTCAAGCTCTTTTCCAAAGGGAACACAGAGCATTCTCCCTGCACTTTCCCTTTGAGTTTTGTACTTCCTTGGTGCGGTAGAAGGGAGATACATCTGCTGTTCACATTTACACGTTCTAGTGGCTTAAGGAAAGAAGGACTCCATTGCGCTTCTCCTGGCATATAGTTCTCCTCAACTGAACGTGGCTTACAGGTCCCAGAACTGACGGGCAGTCCTTCGCCTACATCTTAGAATCTAGTGTGCACAGCCTAGTGGCCTATGACACCATAAACGCTTGCTGGAGTTTAAGCTCCGCTTTGACACAGGCTGTCTTTGATCTGGGGCTTGCCTATTTCTGTGACGAGAAATGCATTGTGTTAAGAAGAGAAGATATGGAACAACAGTGTTTCCCTGCCACAATTGAGCCTGCAACGCTGTAAATTCCAGTGAGGAAAACAATGTTTCCTTTCAAGCTCTTTTCCATAGGGGACACAGAGCATTCTCCCTGCACTTTCCCTTTGAGTTTTGTACTTCCCCGGTGCGGTAGAAGGGAGATACATATGCTGTTCACATTTACACGTTCTAGTGGCTTAAGAAAGAAGGACTCCATTGCGCTTGTTCTGGCATATAATTCTCCTCAACTGAACGTGGCTTACAGGTCCCAGAACTGACGGGCAGTCCTTCGCCTACATCTTAGAATCTAGTGCACAGCCTGTGGCCTATGACACCATAAACGCTTGCTGGAGTTTAGGCACCGCTTTGACACAGGCTGCCTTGGATCTGGGGCCTGCCTATTACTGTGACGAGAAATGCATTGTGTTAAGAAGAGGAGATATGGAACAACAGTGTTTCCCTGCCACAATTGAGCCTGCAACGCTCTAAATCCCAGTGAGGAAAAAAAGTTTCCCTTCAAGCTCTCTTTTCCAAAGGGAACACAGAGCATTCTCCCTGCACTTTACTTTTGAGTTTTGTACTTCCCAGATGCGGTAGAAGGGAGATACTATTGCTGTTCACATTTACCCGTTCTAGTGGCTTAAGGAAAGAAGGCCTCCATTGCCCTTCTTTTGGCATATAGTTGTCCTCAACTCAAAGTGGCTTACAGGTCCCAGTAGTGTCAGGCAGTCCGTCGTTTACATGTTGCATCCTAGTGCAGAGGCACATGGCCTAAGAAACCGTAAAAGCTTCCTGCATTTATAGCACCGCTTTGACACACGCTGCCTTGGACCTGCGGCCTGCCTCTCTGTGTGACGAGAAACAGAGAGCTTGAGCTCGATGCTTGTCGTCCCATGTGTTTTACCTATTCCCTAACAATCCTTAGTGAATCCCTTCAAACCCTGTTTTCCAAAGGGACCACAAAGCACTCTCCCTTTGCCTTCCTGTGGTCTTTGGGGCTTCCGGGTGCTGTAGAAGATAGATACTTCTGTTGTTCACATTGACACCTTCAGGTGGCTTCCGAAAACGCTGAACGTTTTCAGGTCACTTTTCAAGCCCTCTTCTCCACAAGGACCACAGAGCATTCCCCCTGCGCCTTCGTTCTGTGTTTTGTACTTCCCAGGTGCGGTAGAAGGGAGATACATCTGCTGTTCACAATTACAGTTTCTAGTGGCTTAAGAAAAGAAGGTCTCCATTGCCCTTCTTTTGGCATATAGTTCTCCTCAACTGAACAGGCTTACAGGTCCCAGAAGTGTCGGGCACTCCGTCGCCTACATCTTAGAATCTAGTGCACAGCCTACTGGCCTATGACATCATAAACGCTTGCTGGAGTTTAAGCACCGCATTGACACAGGCTGCCTTGGACCTGGGGCCTGCTTATTTCTGTGACGAGAACTGGATTGTGTTAAGAAGAGAAGATATGGAACAACAGTGTTTCCCTGCCACCATTGAGCCTGCAACGCTGTAAATTCCAGTGAGGAAAACAACGTTTCCCTTCAAGCTCCTTTCCAAAGGGAACACAGAGCATTCTCCCTGCACTTTCCCTTTGAGTTTTGTACTTCCCCGGTGCGGTAGAAGGGAGATACTTCTGCTGTTCACATTTACACGTTCTAGTGGCTTAAGGAAAGAAGGACTCCATTGCGCTTCTCCTGGCATATAGTTCTCCTCAACTGAACGTGGCTTACAGGTCCCAGAACTGACGGGCAGTCCTTCGCCTACATCTTAGAATCTAGTGCACAGCCTAGTGGCCTATGACACCATAAACACTTGCTGGAGTTTAAGCACCGCTTTGACACAGGCTGTCTTTGATCTGGGGCATGCCTATTTCTGTGACGAGAAATGGATTGTGTTAAGAAGAGAAGATATGGAACAACAGTGTTTCCCTGCAACAATTGAGCCTGCAACGCTGTAAATTCCAGTGAGGAAAACAATGTTTCCTTTCAAGCTCTTTTCCATAGGGGACACAGAGCATTCTCCCTGCACTTTCCCTTTGAGTTTTGTACTTCCCAGGTGTGGTAGAAGGGAGATACATATGCTGTTCAAATTTACACGTTCTAGTGGCTTAAGGAAAGAAGGACTCCATGGCGCTTGTTCTGGCATATAATTCTCCTCAACTGAACGTGGCTTACAGGTCCCAGAACTGACAGGCAGTCCTTCGCCTACATCTTAGAATCTAGTGCACAGCCTAGTGGCCTATGACACCATAAACGCTTGCTGGAGTTTAGGCACCCCTTTGACAGAGGCTGCCTTGGATCTGGGGCCTGCCTATTACTGTGACGAGAAATGCATTGTGTTAAGTAGAGAAGATATGGAACAACAGTGTTTCCCTGCCACAATTGAGCCTGCAACGCTCTAAATCCCAGTGAGGAAAAAAAGTTTCCCTTCAAGCTCTCTTTTCCAAATGGAACACAGAGCGTTCTCCCTGCACTTTTCTTTTGAGTTTTGTACTTCCCAGATGCGGTAGAAGGGAGATACTATTGCTGTTCACATTTACCCGTTCTAGTGGCTTAAGGAAAGAAGGCCTCCATTGCCCTTCTTTTGGCATATAGTTGTCCTCAACTCAAAGTGGCTTACAGGTCCCAGTAGTGTCAGGCAGTCCGTTGTTTACATGTTGCATCCTAGTGCAGAGGCACATGGCCTAAGACACCGTAAAAGCTTCCTGCATTTATAGCACCGCTTTGACACACGCTGCCTTGGACCTGCGGCCTGCCTCTCTGTGTGACGAGAAACAGAGAGCTTGAGCTCGATGCTAGTCGTCCCATGTGTTCTACCTATTCCTTAACAATCCTTAGTGAAACCCTTCAAACCCTGTTTTCCAAAGGGACCACAAAGCACTCTCCCTTTGCCTTCCTGTGTGGTCTTTGGGGCTTCCGGGTGCTGTAGAAGATAGATACTTCTGTTGTTCACATTGACACCTTCAGGTGGCTTCCGAAAACGCTGAACGTTTTCAGGTCACTTTTCAAGCCCTCTTCTCCACAAGGACCACAGAGCATTCCCCCTGCGCCTTCGTTCTGTGTTTTGTACTTCCCAGGTGTGGTAGAAGGGAGATACATCTGCTGTTCACATTTACAGCTTCTAGTGGCTTAAGAAAAGAAGGTCTCCATTGCCCTTCTTTTGGCATATAGTTCTCCTCAACTGAACGGGCTTATAGGTCCCAGAAGTGTCGGGCACGCCGTCGCCTACATCTTAGAATCTAGTGCACAGCCTAGTGGCCTATGACATCATAAACGCTTGCTGGAGTTTAAGCACCGCATTGACACAGGCTGCCTTGGACCTGGGGCCTGCCTGTTTCTGTGACGAGAAATGGATTGTGTTAAGAAGAGAAGATATGGAACAACAGTGTTTCCCTGCCACCATTGAGCCTGCAACGCTGTAAATTCCAGTGAGGAAAACAACGTTTCCCTTCAAGCTCTTTTCCATAGGGGACACAGAGCATTCTCCCTGCACTTTCCCTTTGAGTTTTGTACTTCCTTGGTGCGGTAGAAGGGAGATACATCTGCTGTTCACATTTACACGTTCTAGTGGCTTAAGGAAAGAAGGACTCCATTGCGCTTCTCCTGGCATATATTTCTCCTCAACTGAACGTGGCTTACAGGTCCCAGAACTGACGGGCAGTCCTTTGCCTACATCTTAGAATCTAGTGAACAGCCTGTGTCCTATGACACCATAAACGCTTGCTGGAGTTTAGGCACCGCTTTGACACAGGCTGCCTTGGATCTGGGGCCTGCCTATTACTGTGACGAGAAATGCATTGTGTTTAGAAGAGAAGATATGGAACAACAGTGTTTCCCTGCCACAATTGAGCCTGCAACGTTCTAAATCCCAGTGAGGAAAAAAGTTTCCCTTCAAGCTCTCTTTTCCAAAGGGAACACAGAGCATTCTCCCTGCACTTTCCTTTTGAGTTTTGTACTTCCCGGATGCGGTAGAAGGGAGATACTATTGCTGTTCACATTTACCCGTTCTAGTGGCTTAAGGAAAGAAGGCCTCCATTGCCCTTCTTTTGGCATATAGTTGTCCTCAACTCAAAGTGGCTAACAGGTCCCAGTAGTGTCAGGCAGTCCGTCGTTTACATGTTGCATCCTAGTGCAGAGGCACATGGCCTAAGACACCGTAAAAGCTTCCTGCATTTATAGCACCGCTTTGACACACGCTGCCTTGGACCTGCGGCCTGCCTCTCTGTGTGACGAGAAACAGAGAGCTTGAGCTCGATGCTAGTCGTCCCATGTGTTTTACCTATTCCCTAACAATCCTTAGTGAATCCCTTCAAACCCTGTTTTCCAAAGGGACCACAAAGCACTCTCCCTTTGCCTTCCTGTGGTCTTTGGGGCTTCCGGGTGCTGTAGAAGATAGATACTTCTGTTGTTCACATTGACACCTTCAGGTGGCTTCCGAAAACACTGAACGTTTTCAGGTCACTTTTCAAGACCTCTTCTCCACAAGGACCACAGAGCATTCCCCCTGCGCCTTCGTTCTGTGTTTTGTACTTCCCAGGTGCGGTAGAAGGGAGATACATCTGCTGTTCACATTTACAGCTTCTAGTGGCTTAAGAAAAGAAGGTCTCCATTGCCCTTCTTTTGGCATATAGTTCTCCACAACTGAACAGGCTTACACGGCCCAGAAGTGTCGGGCACCCGTCGCCTACATCTTAGAATCTAGTGCACAGCCTAGTGGCCTATGACATCATAAACGCTTGCTGGAGTTTAAGCACCGCATTGACACAGGCTGCCTTGGACCTGGGGCCTGCCTGTTTCTCTGACGAGAAATGGATTGTGTTAAGAAGAGAAGATATGGAACAACAGTGTTTCCCTGCCACAATTGAGCCTGCAACGCTGTAAATTCCAGTGAGGAAAACAATGTTTCCTTTCAAGCTCTTTTCCATAGGGGACACAGAGCATTCTCCCTGCACTTTCCCTTTGAGTTTTGTACTTCCCAGGTGCGGTAGAAGGGAGATACATATGCTGTTCACATTTACACGTTCTAGTGGCTTAAGGAAAGAAGGACTCCACTGCGCTTGTTCTGGCATATAATTCTCCTCAACTGAACGTGGCTTACAGGTCCCAGAACTGACAGGCAGTCCTTCGCCTACATCTTAGAATCTAGTGCACAGCCTGTGGCCTATGACACCATAAACGCTTGGTGGAGTTTAGGCACCGCTTTGACACAGGCTGCCTTGGATCTGGGGCCTGCTTATTACTGTGACGAGAAATGCATTGTGTTAAGAAGAGGAGATATGGAACAACAGTGTTTCCCTGCCACAATTGAGCCTGCAACGCTCTAAATCCCAGTGAGGAAAAAAAGTTTCCCTTCAAGCTCTCTTTTCCAAAGGGAACACAGAGCATTCTCCCTGCACTTTCCTTTTGAGTTTTGTACTTCCCAGATGCGGTAGAAGGGAGATACTATTGCTGTTCACATTTACCCGTTCTAGTGGCTTAAGGAAAGAAGGCCTCCATTGCCCTTCTTTTGGCATATAGTTGTCCTCAACTCAAAGTGGCTTACAGGTCCCAGTAGTGTCAGGCAGTCCGTCGTTTACATGTTGCATCCTAGTGCAGAGGCACATGGCCTAAGAAACCGTCAAAGCTTCCTGCATTTATAGCACCGCTTTGACACACGCTGCCTTGGACCTGCGGCCTGCCTCTCTGTGTGACGAGAAACAGAGAGCTTGAGCTCGATGCTTGTCGTCCCATGTGTTTTACCTATTCCCTAACAATCCTTAGTGAATCCCTTCAAACCCTGTTTTCCAAAGTGACCACAAAGCACTCTCCCTTTGCCTTCCTGTGGTCTTTGGGGCTTCCGGGTGCTGTAGAAGATAGATACTTCTGTTGTTCACATTGACACCTTCAGGTGGCTCCCGAAAACGCTGAACATTTTCAGGTCACTTTTCAAGCCCTCTTCTCCACAAGGACCACAGAGCATTCCCCCTGCACCTTCGTTCTGTGTTTTGTACTTCCCAGGTGCGGTAGAAGGGAGATACATCTGCTGTTCACATTTACAGCTTCTAGTGGCTTAAGAAAAGAAGGTCTCCATTGCCCTTCTTTTGGCATATAGTTGTCCTCAACTGAACAGGCTTACAGGTCCCAGAAGTGTCGGGCACTCCGTCGCCTACATCTTAGAATCTAGTGCACAGCCTAGTGGCCTATGACATCATAAACGCTTGCTGGAGTTTAAGCACCGCATTGACACAGGCTGCCTTGGACCTGGGGCCTGCCTATTTCTGTGACGAGAACTGGATTGTGTTAAGAAGAGAAGATATGGAACAACAGTGTTTCCCTGCACCATTGAGCCTGCAACGCTGTAAATTCCAGTGAGGAAAACAACGTTTCCCTTCAAGCTCTTTTCCATAGGGGACACAGAGCATTCTCCCTGCACTTTCCCTTTGAGTTTTGTACTTCCCAGGTGTGGAAGAAGGGAGATACATCTGCTGTTCACATTTACACGTTCTACTGGCTTAAGGAAAGAAGGACTCCATTGCGCTACTTCTGGCATATAATTCTCCTCAACTGAACGTGGCTTACAGGGCACAGAACTGATGGGCAGTCCTTCGCCTACATCTTAGAATCTAGTGCACAGCCTAGTGGCCTATGACACCATAAACGCTTGCTGGAGTTTAAGCACCGCTTTGACACAGGCTGCCTTGGATCTGGGGCCTGCCTATTTCTGTGACGAGAAATGGATTGTGTTAAGAAGAGAAGATATGGAACAACAGTGTTTCCCTGCCACCATTGAGCCTGCAACGCTGTAAATTCCAGTGAGGAAAACAACGTTTCCCTTCAAGCTTCTTTCCAAAGGGAACACAGAGCATTCTCCCTGCACTTTCCCTTTGAGTTTTGTACTTCCCCGGTGCGGTAGAAGGGAGATACATCTGCTGTTCACATTTACACGTTCTAGTGGCTTAAGGAAAGAAGGACTCCATTGCGCTTCTCCTGGCATACAGTTCTCCTCAACTGAACGTGGCTTACAGGTCCCAGAACTGACGGGCAGTCCTTCGCCTACATCTTAGAATCTAGTGCACAGCCTAGTGGCCTATGACACCATAAACGCTTGCTGGAGTTTAAGCACCGCTTTGACACAGGCTGTCTTTGATCTGGGGCATGCCTATTTCTGTGACGAGAAATGGATTGTGTTAAGAAGAAAAGATATGGAACAACAGTGTTTCCCTGCCACCATTGAGCCTGCAACGCTGTAAATTCCAGTGAGGAAAACAATGTTTCCTTTCAAGCTCTTTTCCATAGGGGACACAGAGCATTCTCCCTGCACTTTCCCTTTGAGTTTTGTACTTCCCAGGTGCGGTAGAAGGGAGATACATATGCTGTTCACATTTACGCGTTCTAGTGGCTTAAGGAAAGAAGGACTCCATTGCGCTTGTTCTGGCATATAATTCTCCTCAACTGAACGTGGCTTACAGGTCCCAGAACTGACAGGCAGTCCTTCGCCTACATCTTAGAATCTAGTGCACAGCCTAGTGGCCTATGACACCTTAAACGCTTGCTGGAGTTTAGGCACCCCTTTGACAGAGGCTGCCTTGGATCTGGGGCCTGCCTATTACTGTGACGAGAAATGCATTGTGTTAAGAAGAGAAGATATGGAACAACAGTGTTTCCCTGCCACAATTGAGCCTGCAACGCTCTAAATCCCAGTGAGGAAAAAAAGTTTCCCTTCAAGCTCTCTTTTCCAAAGGGAACACAGAGCGTTCTCCCTGCACTTTTCTTTTGAGTTTTGTACTTCCCAGATGCGGTAGAAGGGAGATACTATTGCTGTTCACATTTACCCGTTCTAGTGGCTTAAGGAAAGAAGGCCTCCATTGCCCTTCTTTTGGCATATAGTTGTCCTCAACTCAAAGTGGCTTACAGGTCCCAGTAGTGTCAGGCAGTCCGTTGTTTACATGTTGCATCCTAGTGCAGAGGCACATGGCCTAAGACACCGTAAAAGCTTCCTGCATTTATAGCACCGCTTTGACACACGCTGCCTTGGACCTGCGGCCTGCCTCTCTGTGTGACGAGAAACAGAGAGCTTGAGCTCGATGCTAGTCGTCCCATGTGTTTTACCTATTCCCTAACAATCCTTAGTGAATCCCTTCAAACCCTGTTTTCCAAAGGGACCACAAAGCACTCTCCCTTTGCCTTCCTGTGTGGTCTTTGGGGCTTCCGGGTGCTGTAGAAGATAGATACTTCTGTTGTTCACATTGACACCTTCAGGTGGCTTCCGAAAACGCTGAATGTTTTCAGGTCACTTTTCAAGCCCTCTTCTCCACAAGGACCACAGAGCATTCCCCCTGCGCCTTCGTTCTGTGTTTTGTACTTCCCAGGTGCGGTAGAAGGGAGATACATCTGCTGTTCACATTTACAGCTTCTAGTGGCTTAAGAAAAGAAGGTCTCCATTGCCCTTCTTTTGGCATATAGTTCTCCTCAACTGAACGGGCTTACAGGTCCCAGAAGTGTCGGGCACGCCGTCGCCTACATCTTAGAATCTAGTGCACAGCCTAGTGGCCTATGACATCATAAACGCTTGCTGGAGTTTAAGCACCGCATTGACACAGGCTGCCTTGGACCTGGGGCCTGCCTGTTTCTCTGACGAGAACTGGATTGTGTTAAGAAGAGAAGATATGGAACAACAGTGTTTCCCTGCCACCATTGAGCCTGCAACGCTGTAAATTCCAGTGAGGAAAACAACGTTTCCCTTCAAGCTCTTTTCCATAGGGGACACAGAGCATTCTCCCTGCACTTTCCCTTTGAGTTTTGTACTTCCCAGGTGCGGAAGAAGAGAGATACATCTGCTGTTCATATTTACACGTTCTACTTTCTTAAGGAAAGAAGGACTCCATTGCGCTACTTCTGGCATATAATTCTCCTCAACTAAACGTGGCTTACAGGTCCCAGAACTGACGGGCAGTCCTTCGCCTACATCTTAGAATCTAGTGCACAGCCTAGTGGCCTATGACACCATAAACGCTTGCTGGAGTTTAGGCACCGCTTTGACACAGGCTGCCTTGGATCTGGGGCCTGCCTATTACTGTGACGAGAAATGCATTGTGTTAAGAAGAGAAGATATGGAACAACAATGTTTCCCTGCCAAAATTGAGCCTGCAACGCTCTAAATCCCAGTGAGGAAAAAAGTTTCCTTTCAAGCTCTGTTTTCCAAAGGGAACACAGAGCATTCTCCCTGCACTTTCCTTTTGAGTTTTGTACTTCCCAGATGCGGTAGAAGGGAGATACTATTGCTGTTCACATTTACCCGTTCTAGTGGCTTAAGGAAAGAAGGCCTCCATTGCCCTTCTTTTGGCATATAGTTGTCCTCAACTCAAAGTGGCTTACAGGTCCCAGTAGTGTCAGGCAGTCCGTCGTTTACATGTTGCATCCTAGTGCAGAGGCACATGGCCTAAGACACCGTAAAAGCTTCCTGCATTTATAGCACCGCTTTGACACACGCTGCCTTGGACCTGCGGCCTGCCTCTCTGTGTGACGAGAAACAGAGAGCTTGAGCTCGATGCTAGTCGTCCCATGTGTTTTACCTATTCCCTAACAATCCTTAGTGAATCCCTTCAAACCCTGTTTTCCAAAGGGACCACAAAGCACTCTGCCTTTGCCTTCCTCTGGTCTTTGGGGCTTCCGGGTGCTGTAGAAGATAGATACTTCTGTTGTTCACATTGACACCTTCAGGTGGCTTCCGAAAACGCTGAACGTTTTCAGGTCACTTTTCAAGCCCTCTTCTCCACAAGGACCACAGAGCATTCCCCCTGCGCCTTCGTTCTGTGTTTTGTACTTCCCAGGTGCGGTAGAAGGGAGATACATCTGCTGTTCACAATTACAGTTTCTAGTGGCTTAAGAAAAGAAGGTCTCCATTGCCCTTCTTTTGGCATATAGTTCTCCTCAACTGAACAGGCTTACAGGTCCCAGAAGTGTCGGGCACGCCGTCGCCTACATCTTAGAATCTAGTGCACAGCCTAGTGGCCTATGACATCATAAACGCTTGCTGGAGTTTAAGCACCGCATTGACACAGGCTGCCTTGGACCTGGGGCCTGCCTGTTTCTGTGACGAGAAATGGATTGTGTTAAGAAGAGAAGATATGGAACAACACTGTTTCCCTGCCACCACTGAGCCTGCAACGCTGTAAATTCCAGTGAGGAAAACAACGTTTCCCTTCAAGCTCTTTTCCAAAGGGAACACAGAGCATTCTCCCTGCACTTTCCATTGGAGTTTTGTACTTCCCCGGTGCGGTAGAAGGGAGATACATCTGCTGTTCACATTTACACGTTCTAGTGGCTTAAGGAAAGAAGGACTCCATTGTGCTTTTCCTGGCATATAGTTCTCCTCAACTGAACGTGGATTACAGGTCCCAGAACTACAGGCAGTCCTTCGCCTACATCTTAGAATCTAGTGCACAGCCTAGTGGCCTATGACACCATAAACTCTTGCTGGAGTTTAGGCACCCCTTTGACACAGGCTGCCTTGGATCTGGGGCCTGCCTATTACTGTGACGAGAAATGCATTGTGTTAAGAAGAGAAGATATGGAACAACAGTGTTTCCCTGCCACAATTGAGCCTGCAACACTCTTAATCCCAGTGAGGAAAAAAAGTTTCCCTTCAAGCTCTCTTTTCCAAAGGGAACACAGAGCATTCTCCCTGCACTTTACTTTTGAGTTTTGTACTTCCCAGATGCGGTAGAAGGGAGATACTATTGCTGTTCACATTTACCCGTTCTAGTGGCTTAAGGAAAGAAGGCCTCCATTGCCCTTCTTTTGGCATATAGTTGTCCTCAACTCAAAGTGGCTTACAGGTCCCAGTAGTGTCAGGCAGTCCGTTGTTTACATGTTGCATCCTAGTGCAGAGGCACATGGCCTAAGACACCGTAAAAGCTTCCTGCATTTATAGCACCGCTTTGACACTCGCTGCCTTGGACCTGCGGCCTGCCTCTCTGTGTGACGAGAAACAGAGAGCTTGAGCTCGATGCTAGTCGTCCCATATGTTTTACCTATTCCCTAACAATCCTTAGTGAATCCCTTCAAACCCTGTTTTCCAAAGGGACCACAAAGCACTCTCCCTTTGCCTTCCTGTGGTCTTTGGGGCTTCCGGGTGCTGTAGAAGATAGATACTTCTGTTGTTCACATTGACACCTTCAGGTGGCTTCCGAAAACGCTGAACGTTTTCAGGTCACTTTTCAAGCCCTCTTCTCCACAAGGACCACAGAGCATTCCCCCTGCGCCTTCGTTCTGTGTTTTGTACTTCCCAGGTGCGGTAGAAGGGAGATACATCTGCTGTTCACATTTACAGCTTCTAGTGGCTTAAGAAAAGAAGGTCTCCATTGCCCTTCTTTTGGCATATAGTTCTCCTCAACTGAACGTGGCTTACAGGTCCCAGAACTGACGGGCAGTCCTTCGCCTACATCTTAGAATCTAGTGCACAGCCTAGTGGCCTATGACACCATAAACGCTTGCTGGAGTTTAAGCACTGCTTTGACACAGGCTGCCTTGGATCTGGGGCCTGCCTGTTTCTGTGACGAGAAATGGATTGTGTTAAGAAGAGAAGATATGGAACAACAGTGTTTCCCTGCAACAATTGAGCCTGCAATGGTGTAAATTCCACTGAGGAAAACAACGTTTCCCTTCAAGCTCTTTTCCAAAGGGAACACAGAGCATTCTCCCTGCACTTTCCCTTTGAGTTTTGTACTTCCCAGGTGCGGTAGAAGGGAGATACATCTGCTGTTCACATTTACAGCTTCTAGTGGCTTAAGAAAAGACGGTCTCCATTGCCCTTCTTTTGGCATATAGTTCTCCTCAACTGAACGGGCTTACAGGTCCCAGAAGTGTCGGGCACACCGTCGCCTACATCTTAGAATCTAGTGCACAGCCTAGTGCTCTATGACATCATAAACGCTTGCTGGAGTTTAAGCACCGCATTGACACAGGCTGCCTTGGACCTGGGGCCTGCCTGTTTCTGTGACGAGAAATGGATTGTGTTAAGAAGAGAAGATATGGAACAACAGTGTTTCCCTGCCACCATTGAGCCTGCAACGCTGTAAATTCCAGGGAGGAAAACAACGTTTCCCTTCAAGCTCTTTTCCATAGGGGACACAGAGCATTCTCCCTGCACTTTCCCTTTGAGTTTTGTACTTCCCAGGTGCGGAAGAAGAGAGATACATCTGCTGTTCATATTTACATGTTCTACTTGCTTAAGGAAAGAAGGACTCCATTGCGCTACTTCTGGCATATAATTCTCCTCAACTGAACGTGGCTTACAGGGCCCAGAACTGACGGGCAGTCCTTCGCCTACATCTTAGAATCTAGTGCACAGCCTAGTGGCCTATGACACCATAAACGCTTGCTGGAGTTTAGGCACCGCTTTGACACAGGCTGCCTTGGATCTGGGGCCTGCCTATTTCTGTGACGAGAAATGGATTGTGTTAAGAAGAGAAGATATGGAACAACAGTGTTTCCCTGCCACCATTGAGCCTGCAACGCTGTAAATTCCAGTGAGGAAAACAACGTTTCCCTTCAAGCTCTTTTCCAAAGGGAACACAGAGCATTCTCCCTGCACTTTCCCTTTGAGTTTTGTACTTCCTTGGTGCGGTAGAAGGGAGATACATCTGCTGTTCACATTTACACGTTCTAGTGGCTTAAGGAAAGAAGGACTCCATTGCGCTTCTCCTGGCATATAGTTCTCCTCAACTGAACGTGGCTTACAGGTCCCAGAACTGACGGGCAGTCCTTCGCCTACATCTTAGAATCTAGTGTGCACAGCCTAGTGGCCTATGACACCATAAACGCTTGCTGGAGTTTAAGCTCCGCTTTGACACAGGCTGTCTTTGATCTGGGGTTTGCCTATTTCTGTGACGAGAAATGCATTGTGTTAGGAAGAAAAGATATGGAACAACAGTGTTTCCCTGCCACAATTGAGCCTGCAACGCTGTAAATTCCAGTGAGGAAAACAATGTTTCCTTTCAAGCTATTTTCCATAGGGGACACAGAGCATTCTCCCTGCACTTTCCCTTTGAGTTTTGTACTTCCCCGGTGCGGTAGAAGGGAGATACATATGCTGTTCACATTTACACGTTCTAGTGGCTTAAGAAAGAAGGACTCCATTGCGCTTGTTCTGGCATATAATTCTCCTCAACTGAACGTGGCTTACAGGTCCCAGAACTGACGGGCAGTCCTTCGCCTACATCTTAGAATCTAGTGCACAGCCTGTGGCCTATGACACCATAAACGCTTGCTGGAGTTTAGGCACCGCTTTGACACAGGCTGCCTTGGATCTGGGGCCTGCCTATTACTGTGACGAGAAATGCATTGTGTTAAGAAGAGGAGATATGGAACAACAGTGTTTCCCTGCCACAATTGAGCCTGCAACGCTCTAAATCCCAGTGAGGAAAAAAAGTTTCCCTTCAAGCTCTCTTTTCCAAAGGGAACACAGAGCATTCTCCCTGCACTTTACTTTTGAGTTTTGTACTTCCCAGATGCGGTAGAAGGGAGATACTATTGCTGTTCACATTTACCCGTTCTAGTGGCTTAAGGAAAGAAGGCCTCCATTGCCCTTCTTTTGGCATATAGTTGTCCTCAACTCAAAGTGGCTTACAGGTCCCAGTAGTGTCAGGCAGTCCGTCGTTTACATGTTGCATCCTAGTGCAGAGGCACATGGCCTAAGAAACCGTAAAAGCTTCCTGCATTTATAGCACCGCTTTGACACACGCTGCCTTGGACCTGCGGCCTGCCTCTCTGTGTGACGAGAAACAGAGAGCTTGAGCTCGATGCTTGTCGTCCCATGTGTTTTACCTATTCCCTAACAATCCTTAGTGAATCCCTTCAAACCCTGTTTTCCAAAGGGACCACAAAGCACTCTCCCTTTGCCTTCCTGTGGTCTTTGGGGCTTCCGGGTGCTGTAGAAGATAGATACTTCTGTTGTTCACATTGACACCTTCAGGTGGCTTCCGAAAACGCTGAACGATTTTCAGGTCACTTTTCAAGCCCTCTTCTCCACAAGGACCACAGAGCATTCCCCCTGCGCCTTCGTTCTGTGTTTTGTACTTCCCAGGTGCGGTAGAAGGGAGATACATCTGCTGTTCACAATTACAGTTTCTAGTGGCTTAAGAAAAGAAGGTCTCCATTGCCCTTCTTTTGGCATATAGTTCTCCTCAACTGAACAGGCTTACAGGTCCCAGAAGTGTCGGGCACTCCGTCGCCTACATCTTAGAATCTAGTGCACAGCCTACTGGCCTATGACATCATAAACGCTTGCTGGAGTTTAAGCACCGCATTGACACAGGCTGCCTTGGACCTGGGGCCTGCTTATTTCTGTGACGAGAACTGGATTGTGTTAAGAAGAGAAGATATGGAACAACAGTGTTTCCCTGCCACCATTGAGCCTGCAACGCTGTAAATTCCAGTGAGGAAAACAACGTTTCCCTTCAAGCTCCTTTCCAAAGGGAACACAGAGCATTCTCCCTGCACTTTCCCTTTGAGTTTTGTACTTCCCCGGTGCGGTAGAAGGGAGATACTTCTGCTGTTCACATTTACACGTTCTAGTGGCTTAAGGAAAGAAGGACTCCATTGCGCTTCTCCTGGCATACAGTTCTCCTCAACTGAACGTGGCTTACAGGTCCCAGAACTGACGGGCAGTCCTTCGCCTACATCTTAGAATCTAGTGCACAGCCTAGTGGCCTATGACACCATAAACGCTTGCTGGAGTTTAAGCACCGCTTTGACACAGGCTGTCTTTGATCTGGGGCATGCCTATTTCTGTGACGAGAAATGGATTGTGTTAAGAAGAAAAGATATGAAACAACAGTGTTTCCCTGCCACCATTGAGCCTGCAACGCTGTAAATTCCAGTGAGGAAAACAATGTTTCCTTTCAAGCTCTTTTCCATAGGGGACACAGAGCATTCTCCCTGAACTTTCCCTTTTAGTTTTGTACTTCCCAGGTGCGGTAGAAGGGAGATACATATGCTGTTCACATTTACGCGTTCTAGTGGCTTAAGGAAAGAAGGACTCCATTGCGCTTGTTCTGGCATATAATTCTCCTCAACTGAACGTGGCTTACAGGTCCCAGAACTGACAGGCAGTCCTTCGCCTACATCTTAGAATCTAGTGCACAGCCTAGTGGCCTATGACACCTTAATCGCTTGCTGGAGTTTAGGCATCCCTTTGACAGAGGCTGCCTTGGATCTGGGGCCTGCCTATTACTGTGACGAGAAATGCATTGTGTTAAGAAGAGAAGATATGGAACAACAGTGTTTCCCTGCCACAATTGAGCCTGCAACGCTCTAAATCCCAGTGAGGAAAAAAAGTTTCCCTTCAAGCTCTCTTTTCCAAAGGGAACACAGAGCGTTCTCCCTGCACTTTTCTTTTGAGTTTTGTACTTCCCAGATGCGGTAGAAGGGAGATACTATTGCTGTTCACATTTACCCGTTCTAGTGGCTTAAGGAAAGAAGGCCTCCATTGCCCTTCTTTTGGCATATAGTTGTCCTCAACTCAAAGTGGCTTACAGGTCCCAGTAGTGTCAGGCAGTCCGTTGTTTACATGTTGCATCCTAGTGCAGAGGCACATGGCCTAAGACACCGTAAAAGCTTCCTGCATTTATAGCACCGCTTTGACACACGCTGCCTTGGACCTGCGGCCTGCCTCTCTGTGTGACGAGAAACAGAGAGCTTGAGCTCGATGCTAGTCGTCTCATGGGTTTTACCTATTCCCTAACAATCCTTAGTGAATCCCTTCAAACCCTGTTTTCCAAAGGGACCACAAAGCACTCTCCCTTTGCCTTCCTGTGTGGTCTTTGGGGCTTCCGGGTGCTGTAGAAGATAGATACTTCTGTTGTTCACATTGACACCTTCAGGTGGCTTCCGAAAACGCTGAATGTTTTCAGGTCACTTTTCAAGCCCTCTTCTCCACAAGGACCACAGAGCATTCCCCCTGCGCCTTCGTTCTGTGTTTTGTACTTCCCAGGTGCGGTAGAAGGGAGATACATCTGCTGTTCACATTTACAGCTTCTAGTGGCTTAAGAAAAGAAGGTCTCCATTGCCCTTCTTTTGGCATATAGTTCTCCTCAACTGAACGGGCTTACAGGTCCCAGAAGTGTCGGGCACGCCGTCGCCTACATCTTAGAATCTAGTGCACAGCCTAGTGGCCTATGACATCATAAACGCTTGCTGGAGTTTAAGCACCGCATTGACACAGGCTGCCTTGGACCTGGGGCCTGCCTGTTTCTCTGACGAGAAATGGATTGTGTTAAGAAGAGAAGATATGGAACAACAGTGTTTCCCTGCCACCATTGAACCTGCAACGCTGTAAATTCCAGTGAGGAAAACAACGTTTCCCTTCAAGCTCTTTTCCATAGGGGACACAGAGCATTCTCCCTGCACTTTCCCTTTGAGTTTTGTACTTCCCAGGTGCGGAAGAAGAGAGATACATCTGCTGTTCATATTTACACTTTCTACTTTCTTAAGGAAAGAAGGACTCCATTGCGCTACTTCTGGCATATAATTCTCCTCAACTAAACGTGGCTTACAGGTCCCAGAACTGACGGGCAGTCCTTCGCCTACATCTTAGAATCTAGTGCACAGCCTAGTGGCCTATGACACCATAAACGCTTGCTGGAGTTTAGGCACCGCTTTGACACAGGCTGCCTTGGATCTGGGGCCTGCCTATTACTGTGACGAGAAATGCATTGTGTTAAGAAGAGAAGATATGGAACAACAATGTTTCCCTGCCAAAATTGAGCCTGCAACGCTCTAAATCCCAGTGAGGAAAAAAGTTTCCCTTCAAGCTCTCTTTTCCAAAGGGAACACAGAGCATTCTCCCTGCACTTTCCTTTTGAGTTTTGTACTTCCCAGATGCGGTAGAAGGGAGATACTATTGCTGTTCACATTTACCCGTTCTAGTGGCTTAAGGAAAGAAGGCCTCCATTGCCCTTCTTTTGGCATATAGTTGTCCTCAACTCAAAGTGGCTTACAGGTCCCAGTAGTGTCAGGCAGTCCGTTGTTTACATGTTGCATCCTAGTGCAGAGGCACATGGCCTAAGACACCGTAAAAGCTTCCTGCATTTATAGCACCGCTTTGACACTCGCTGCCTTGGACCTGCGGCCTGCCTCTCTGTGTGACGAGAAACAGAGAGCTTGAGCTCGATGCTAGTCGTCCCATATGTTTTACCTATTCCCTAACAATCCTTAGTGAATCCCTTCAAACCCTGTTTTCCAAAGGGACCACAAAGCACTCTGCCTTTGCCTTCCTCTGGTCTTTGGGGCTTCCGGGTGCTGTAGAAGATAGATACTTCTGTTGTTCACATTGACACCTTCAGGTGGCTTCCGAAAACGCTGAACGTTTTCAGGTCACTTTTAAAGCCCTCTTCTCCACAAGGACCACAGAGCATTCCCCCTGCGCCTTCGTTCTGTGTTTTGTACTTCCCAGGTGCGGTAGAAGGGAGATACATCTGCTGTTCACATTTACAGCTTCTAGTGGCTTAAGAAAAGAAGGTCTCCATTGCCCTTCTTTTGGCATATAGTTCTCCTCAACTGAACGGGCTTACAGGTCCCAGAAGTGTCGGGCACGCCGTCGCCTACATCTTAGAATCTAGTGCACAGCCTAGTGGCCTATGACATCATAAACGCTTGCTGGAGTTTAAGCACCGCATTGACACAGGCTGCCTTGGACCTGGGGCCTGCCTGTTTCTGTGACGAGAAATGGATTGTGTTAAGAAGAGAAGATATGGAACAACACTGTTTCCCTGCCACCATTGAGCCTGCAACGCTGTAAATTCCAGTGAGGAAAACAACGTTTCCCTTCAAGCTCTTTTCCAAAGGGAACACAGAGCATTCTCCCTGCACTTTCCCTTGGAGTTTTGTACTTCCCCGGTGCGGTAGAAGGGAGATACATCTGCTGTTCACATTTACACGTTCTAGTGGCTTAAGGAAAGAAGGACTCCATTGTGCTTCTCCTGGCATATAGTTCTCCTCAACTGAACGTGGCTTACAGGTCCCAGAACTGACAGGCAGTCCTTCGCCTACATCTTAGAATCTAGTGCACAGCCTAGTGGCCTATGACACCATAAACGCTTGCTGGAGTTTAAGCACCGCTTTGACACAGGCTGTCTTTGATCTGGGGCCTGCCTATTTCAGTGACGAGAAATGGATTGTGTTAAGAAGAGAAGATATGGAACAACAGTGTTTCCCTGCCACAATTGAGCCTGCAACGCTGTAAATTCCAGTGAGGAAAACAATGTTTCCTTTCAAGCTCTTTTCCATAGGGGACACAGAGCATTCTCCCTGCACTTTCCCTTTTAGTTTTGTACTTCCCAGGTGCGGTAGAAGGGAGATACATATGCTGTTCACATTTACACGTTCTAGTGGCTTAAGGAAAGAAGGACTCCATTGCGCTTGTTCTGGCATATAATTCTCCTCAACTGAACGTGGCTTGCAGGTCCCAGAACTGACAGGCAGTCCTTCGCCTACATCTTAGAATCTAGTGCACAGCCTAGTGGCCTATGACACCATAAACTCTTGCTGGAGTTTAGGCACCCCTTTGACACAGGCTGCCTTGGATCTGGGGCCTGCCTATTACTGTGACGAGAAATGCATTGTGTTAAGAAGAGAAGATATGGAACAACAGTGTTTCCCTGCCACAATTGAGCCTGCAACACTCTAAATCCCAGTGAGGAAAAAAAGTTTCCCTTCAAGCTCTCTTTTCCAAAGGGAACACAGAGCATTCTCCCTGCACTTTACTTTTGAGTTTTGTACTTCCCAGATGCGGTAGAAGGGAGATACTATTGCTGTTCACATTTACCCGTTCTAGTGGCTTAAGGAAAGAAGGCCTCCATTGCCCTTCTTTTGGCATATAGTTGTCCTCAACTCAAAGTGGCTTACAGGTCCCAGTAGTGTCAGGCAGTCCGTTGTTTACATGTTGCATCCTAGTGCAGAGGCACATGGCCTAAGACACCGTAAAAGCTTCCTGCATTTATAGCACCGCTTTGACACTCGCTGCCTTGGACCTGCGGCCTGCCTCTCTGTGTGACGAGAAACAGAGAGCTTGAGCTCGATGCTAGTCGTCCCATATGTTTTACCTATTCCCTAACAATCCTTAGTGAATCCCTTCAAACCCTGTTTTCCAAAGGGACCACAAAGCACTCTCCCTTTGCCTTCCTGTGGTCTTTGGGGCTTCCGGGTGCTGTAGAAGATAGATACTTCTGTTGTTCACATTGACACCTTCAGGTGGCTTCCGAAAACGCTGAACGTTTTCAGGTCACTTTTCAAGCCCTCTTCTCCACAAGGACCACAGAGCATTCCCCCTGCGCCTTCGTTCTGTGTTTTGTACTTCCCAGGTGCGGTAGAAGGGAGATACATCTGCTGTTCACATTTACAGCTTCTAGTGGCTTAAGAAAAGAAGGTCTCCATTGCCCTTCTTTTGGCATATAGTTCTCCTCAACTGAACGGGCTTACAGGTCCCAGAAGTGTCGGGCACGCCGTCGCCTACATCTTAGAATCTAGTGCACAGCCTAGTGGCCTATGACATCATAAACGCTTGCTGGAGTTTAAGCACCGCATTGACACAGGCTGCCTTGGACCTGGGGCCTGCCTGTTTCTGTGACGAGAAATGGATTGTGTTAAGAAGAGAAGATATGGAACAACACTGTTTCCCTGCCACCATTGAGCCTGCAACGCTGTAAATTCCAGTGAGGAAAACAACGTTTCCCTTCAAGCTCTTTTCCATAGGGGACACAGAGCATTCTCCCTGCACTTTCCCTTTGAGTTTTGTACTTCCCAGGTGCGGAAGAAGAGAGATACATCTGCTGTTCATATTTACACTTTCTACTTTCTTAAGGAAAGAAGGACTCCATTGCGCTACTTCTGGCATATAATTCTCCTCAACTAAACGTGGCTTACAGGTCCCAGAACTGACGGGCAGTCCTTCGCCTACATCTTAGAATCTAGTGCACAGCCTAGTGGCCTATGACACCATAAACGCTTGCTGGAGTTTAGGCACCGCTTTGACACAGGCTGCCTTGGATCTGGGGCCTGCCTATTACTGTGACGAGAAATGCATTGTGTTAAGAAGAGAAGATATGGAACAACAATGTTTCCCTGCCAAAATTGAGCCTGCAACGCTCTAAATCCCAGTGAGGAAAAAAGTTTCCCTTCAAGCTCTCTTTTCCAAAGGGAACACAGAGCATTCTCCCTGCACTTTCCTTTTGAGTTTTGTACTTCCCAGATGCGGTAGAAGGGAGATACTATTGCTGTTCACATTTACCCGTTCTAGTGGCTTAAGGAAAGAAGGCCTCCATTGCCCTTCTTTTGGCATATAGTTGTCCTCAACTCAAAGTGGCTTACAGGTCCCAGTAGTGTCAGGCAGTCCGTTGTTTACATGTTGCATCCTAGTGCAGAGGCACATGGCCTAAGACACCGTAAAAGCTTCCTGCATTTATAGCACCGCTTTGACACTCGCTGCCTTGGACCTGCGGCCTGCCTCTCTGTGTGACGAGAAACAGAGAGCTTGAGCTCGATGCTAGTCGTCCCATATGTTTTACCTATTCCCTAACAATCCTTAGTGAATCCCTTCAAACCCTGTTTTCCAAAGGGACCACAAAGCACTCTGCCTTTGCCTTCCTCTGGTCTTTGGGGCTTCCGGGTGCTGTAGAAGATAGATACTTCTGTTGTTCACATTGACACCTTCAGGTGGCTTCCGAAAACGCTGAACGTTTTCAGGTCACTTTTAAAGCCCTCTTCTCCACAAGGACCACAGAGCATTCCCCCTGCGCCTTCGTTCTGTGTTTTGTACTTCCCAGGTGCGGTAGAAGGGAGATACATCTGCTGTTCACATTTACAGCTTCTAGTGGCTTAAGAAAAGAAGGTCTCCATTGCCCTTCTTTTGGCATATAGTTCTCCTCAACTGAACGGGCTTACAGGTCCCAGAAGTGTCGGGCACGCCGTCGCCTACATCTTAGAATCTAGTGCACAGCCTAGTGGCCTATGACATCATAAACGCTTGCTGGAGTTTAAGCACCGCATTGACACAGGCTGCCTTGGACCTGGGGCCTGCCTGTTTCTGTGACGAGAAATGGATTGTGTTAAGAAGAGAAGATATGGAACAACACTGTTTCCCTGCCACCATTGAGCCTGCAACGCTGTAAATTCCAGTGAGGAAAACAACGTTTCCCTTCAAGCTCTTTTCCAAAGGGAACACAGAGCATTCTCCCTGCACTTTCCCTTGGAGTTTTGTACTTCCCCGGTGCGGTAGAAGGGAGATACATCTGCTGTTCACATTTACACGTTCTAGTGGCTTAAGGAAAGAAGGACTCCATTGTGCTTCTCCTGGCATATAGTTCTCCTCAACTGAACGTGGCTTACAGGTCCCAGAACTGACAGGCAGTCCTTCGCCTACATCTTAGAATCTAGTGCACAGCCTAGTGGCCTATGACACCATAAACGCTTGCTGGAGTTTAAGCACCGCTTTGACACAGGCTGTCTTTGATCTGGGGCCTGCCTATTTCAGTGACGAGAAATGGATTGTGTTAAGAAGAGAAGATATGGAACAACAGTGTTTCCCTGCCACAATTGAGCCTGCAACGCTGTAAATTCCAGTGAGGAAAACAATGTTTCCTTTCAAGCTCTTTTCCATAGGGGACACAGAGCATTCTCCCTGCACTTTCCCTTTGAGTTTTGTACTTCCCAGGTGCGGTAGAAGGGAGATACATATGCTGTTCACATTTACACGTTCTAGTGGCTTAAGGAAAGAAGGACTCCATTGCGCTTGTTCTGGCATATAATTCTCCTCAACTGAACGTGGCTTGCAGGTCCCAGAACTGACAGGCAGTCCTTCGCCTACATCTTAGAATCTAGTGCACAGCCTAGTGGCCTATGACACCATAAACTCTTGCTGGAGTTTAGGCACACCTTTGACACAGGCTGCCTTGGATCTGGGGCCTGCCTATTACTGTGACGAGAAATGCATTGTGTTAAGAAGAGAAGATATGGAACAACAGTGTTTCCCTGCCACAATTGAGCCTGCAACACTCTAAATCCCAGTGAGGAAAAAAAGTTTCCCTTCAAGCTCTCTTTTCCAAAGGGAACACAGAGCATTCTCCCTGCACTTTACTTTTGAGTTTTGTACTTCCCAGATGCGGTAGAAGGGAGATACTATTGCTGTTCACATTTACCCGTTCTAGTGGCTTAAGGAAAGAAGGCCTCCATTGCCCTTCTTTTGGCATATAGTTGTCCTCAACTCAAAGTGGCTTACAGGTCCCAGTAGTGTCAGGCAGTCCGTTGTTTACATGTTGCATCCTAGTGCAGAGGCACATGGCCTAAGACACCGTAAAAGCTTCCTGCATTTATAGCACCGCTTTGACACTCGCTGCCTTGGACCTGCGGCCTGCCTCTCTGTGTGACGAGAAACAGAGAGCTTGAGCTCGATGCTAGTCGTCCCATATGTTTTACCTATTCCCTAACAATCCTTAGTGAATCCCTTCAAACCCTGTTTTCCAAAGGGACCACAAAGCACTCTCCCTTTGCCTTCCTGTGGTCTTTGGGGCTTCCGGGTGCTGTAGAAGATAGATACTTCTGTTGTTCACATTGACACCTTCAGGTGGCTTCCGAAAACGCTGAACGTTTTCAGGTCACTTTTCAAGCCCTCTTCTCCACAAGGACCACAGAGCATTCCCCCTGCGCCTTCGTTCTGTGTTTTGTACTTCCCAGGTGCGGTAGAAGGGAGATACATCTGCTGTTCACATTTACAGCTTCTAGTGGCTTAAGAAAAGAAGGTCTCCATTGCCCTTCTTTTGGCATATAGTTCTCCTCAACTGAACGTGGCTTACAGGTCCCAGAACTGACGGGCAGTCCTTCGCCTACATCTTAGAATCTAGTGCACAGCCTAGTGGCCTATGACACCATAAACGCTTGCTGGATTTTAAGCACTGCTTTGACACAGGCTGCCTTGGATCTGGGGCCTGCCTGTTTCTGTGACGAGAAATGGATTGTGTTAAGAAGAGAAGATATGGAACAACAGTGTTTCCCTGCAACAATTGAGCCTGCAATGGTGTAAATTCCACTGAGGAAAACAACGTTTCCCTTCAAGCTCTTTTCCAAAGGGAACACAGAGCATTCTCCCTGCACTTTCCCTTTGAGTTTTGTACTTCCCAGGTGCGGTAGAAGGGAGATACATCTGCTGTTCACATTTACAGCTTCTAGTGGCTTAAGAAAAGACGGTCTCCATTGCCCTTCTTTTGGCATATAGTTCTCCTCAACTGAACGGGCTTACAGGTCCCAGAAGTGTCGGGCACACCGTCGCCTACATCTTAGAATCTAGTGCACAGCCTAGTGCTCTATGACATCATAAACGCTTGCTGGAGTTTAAGCACCGCATTGACACAGGCTGCCTTGGACCTGGGGCCTGCCTGTTTCTGTGACGAGAAATGGATTGTGTTAAGAAGAGAAGATATGGAACAACAGTGTTTCCCTGCCACCATTGAGCCTGCAACGCTGTAAATTCCAGGGAGGAAAACAACGTTTCCCTTCAAGCTCTTTTCCATAGGGGACACAGAGCATTCTCCCTGCACTTTCCCTTTGAGTTTTGTACTTCCCAGGTGCGGAAGAAGAGAGATACATCTGCTGTTCATATTTACATGTTCTACTTGCTTAAGGAAAGAAGGACTCCATTGCGCTACTTCTGGCATATAATTCTCCTCAACTGAACGTGGCTTACAGGGCCCAGAACTGACGGGCAGTCCTTCGCCTACATCTTAGAATCTAGTGCACAGCCTAGTGGCCTATGACACCATAAACGCTTGCTGGAGTTTAGGCACCGCTTTGACACAGGCTGCCTTGGATCTGGGGCCTGCCTATTTCTGTGACGAGAAATGGATTGTGTTAAGAAGAGAAGATATGGAACAACAGTGTTTCCCTGCCACCATTGAGCCTGCAACGCTGTAAATTCCAGTGAGGAAAACAACGTTTCCCTTCAAGCTCTTTTCCAAAGGGAACACAGAGCATTCTCCCTGCACTTTCCCTTTGAGTTTTGTACTTCCTTGGTGCGGTAGAAGGGAGATACATCTGCTGTTCACATTTACACGTTCTAGTGGCTTAAGGAAAGAAGGACTCCATTGCGCTTCTCCTGGCATATAGTTCTCCTCAACTGAACGTGGCTTACAGGTCCCAGAACTGACGGGCAGTCCTTCGCCTACATCTTAGAATCTAGTGTGCACAGCCTAGTGGCCTATGACACCATAAACGCTTGCTGGAGTTTAAGCTCCGCTTTGACACAGGCTGTCTTTGATCTGGGGCTTGCCTATTTCTGTGACGAGAAATGCATTGTGTTAAGAAGAGAAGATATGGAACAACAGTGTTTCCCTGCCACAATTGAGCCTGCAACGCTGTAAATTCCAGTGAGGAAAACAATGTTTCCTTTCAAGCTCTTTTCCATAGGGGACACAGAGCATTCTCCCTGCACTTTCCCTTTGAGTTTTGTACTTCCCCGGTGCGGTAGAAGGGAGATACATATGCTGTTCACATTTACACGTTCTAGTGGCTTAAGAAAGAAGGACTCCATTGCGCTTGTTCTGGCATATAATTCTCCTCAACTGAACGTGGCTTACAGGTCCCAGAACTGACGGGCAGTCCTTCGCCTACATCTTAGAATCTTGTGCACAGCCTGTGGCCTATGACACCATAAACGCTTGCTGGAGTTTAGGCACCGCTTTGACACAGGCTGCCTTGGATCTGGGGCCTGCCTATTACTGTGACGAGAAATGCATTGTGTTAAGAAGAGGAGATATGGAACAACAGTGTTTCCCTGCCACAATTGAGCCTGCAACGCTCTAAATCCCAGTGAGGAAAAAAAGTTTCCCTTCAAGCTCTCTTTTCCAAAGGGAACACAGAGCATTCTCCCTGCACTTTACTTTTGAGTTTTGTACTTCCCAGATGCGGTAGAAGGGAGATACTATTGCTGTTCACATTTACCCGTTCTAGTGGCTTAAGGAAAGAAGGCCTCCATTGCCCTTCTTTTGGCATATAGTTGTCCTCAACTCAAAGTGGCTTACAGGTCCCAGTAGTGTCAGGCAGTCCGTCGTTTACATGTTGCATCCTAGTGCAGAGGCACATGGCCTAAGAAACCGTAAAAGCTTCCTGCATTTATAGCACCGCTTTGACACACGCTGCCTTGGACCTGCGGCCTGCCTCTCTGTGTGACGAGAAACAGAGAGCTTGAGCTCGATGCTTGTCGTCCCATGTGTTTTACCTATTCCCTAACAATCCTTAGTGAATCCCTTCAAACCCTGTTTTCCAAAGGGACCACAAAGCACTCTCCCTTTGCCTTCCTGTGGTCTTTGGGGCTTCCGGGTGCTGTAGAAGATAGATACTTCTGTTGTTCACATTGACACCTTCAGGTGGCTTCCGAAAACGCTGAACGTTTTCAGGTCACTTTTCAAGCCCTCTTCTCCACAAGGACCACAGAGCATTCCCCCTGCGCCTTCGTTCTGTGTTTTGTACTTCCCAGGTGCGGTAGAAGGGAGATACATCTGCTGTTCACAATTACAGTTTCTAGTGGCTTAAGAAAAGAAGGTCTCCATTGCCCTTCTTTTGGCATATAGTTCTCCTCAACTGAACAGGCTTACAGGTCCCAGAAGTGTCGGGCACTCCGTCGCCTACATCTTAGAATCTAGTGCACAGCCTACTGGCCTATGACATCATAAACGCTTGCTGGAGTTTAAGCACCGCATTGACACAGGCTGCCTTGGACCTGGGGCCTGCTTATTTCTGTGACGAGAACTGGATTGTGTTAAGAAGAGAAGATATGGAACAACAGTGTTTCCCTGCCACCATTGAGCCTGCAACGCTGTAAATTCCAGTGAGGAAAACAACGTTTCCCTTCAAGCTCCTTTCCAAAGGGAACACAGAGCATTCTCCCTGCACTTTCCCTTTGAGTTTTGTACTTCCCCGGTGCGGTAGAAGGGAGATACTTCTGCTGTTCACATTTACACGTTCTAGTGGCTTAAGGAAAGAAGGACTCCATTGCGCTTCTCCTGGCATATAGTTCTCCTCAACTGAACGTGGCTTACAGGTCCCAGAACTGACGGGCAGTCCTTCGCCTACATCTTAGAATCTAGTGCACAGCCTAGTGGCCTATGACACCATAAACACTTGCTGGAGTTTAAGCACCGCTTTGACACAGGCTGTCTTTGATCTGGGGCATGCCTATTTCTGTGACGAGAAATGGATTGTGTTAAGAAGAGAAGATATGGAACAACAGTGTTTCCCTGCAACAATTGAGCCTGCAACGCTGTAAATTCCAGTGAGGAAAACAATGTTTCCTTTCAAGCTCTTTTCCATAGGGGACACAGAGCATTCTCCCTGCACTTTCCCTTTGAGTTTTGTACTTCCCAGGTGTGGTAGAAGGGAGATACATATGCTGTTCACATTTACACGTTCTAGTGGCTTAAGGAAAGAAGGACTCCATGGCGCTTGTTCTGGCATATAATTCTCCTCAACTGAACGTGGCTTACAGGTCCCAGAACTGACAGGCAGTCCTTCGCCTACATCTTAGAATCTAGTGCACAGCCTAGTGGCCTATGACACCATAAACGCTTGCTGGAGTTTAGGCACCCCTTTGACAGAGGCTGCCTTGGATCTGGGGCCTGCCTATTACTGTGACGAGAAATGCATTGTGTTAAGTAGAGAAGATATGGAACAACAGTGTTTCCCTGCCACAATTGAGCCTGCAACGCTCTAAATCCCAGTGAGGAAAAAACGTTTCCCTTCAAGCTCTCTTTTCCAAAGGGAACACAGAGCGTTCTCCCTGCACTTTTCTTTTGAGTTTTGTACTTCCCAGATGCGGTAGAAGGGAGATACTATTGCTGTTCACATTTACCCGTTCTAGTGGCTTAAGGAAAGAAGGCCTCCATTGCCCTTCTTTTGGCATATAGTTGTCCTCAACTCAAAGTGGCTTACAGGTCCCAGTAGTGTCAGGCAGTCCGTTGTTTACATGTTGCATCCTAGTGCAGAGGCACATGGCCTAAGACACCGTAAAAGCTTCCTGCATTTATAGCACCGCTTTGACACACGCTGCCTTGGACCTGCGGCCTGCCTCTCTGTGTGACGAGAAACAGAGAGCTTGAGCTCGATGCTAGTCGTCCCATGTGTTCTACCTATTCCTTAACACTCCTTAGTGAATCCCTTCAAACCCTGTTTTCCAAAGGGACCACAAAGCACTCTCCCTTTGCCTTCCTGTGTGGTCTTTGGGGCTTCCGGGTGCTGTAGAAGATAGATACTTCTGTTGTTCACATTGACACCTTCAGGTGGCTTCCGAAAACGCTGAACGTTTTCAGGTCACTTTTCAAGCCCTCTTCTCCACAAGGACCACAGAGCATTCCCCCTGCGCCTTCGTTCTGTGTTTTGTACTTCCCAGGTGTGGTAGAAGGGAGATACATCTGCTGTTCACATTTACAGCTTCTAGTGGCTTAAGAAAAGAAGGTCTCCATTGCCCTTCTTTTGGCATATAGTTCTCCTCAACTGAACGGGCTTATAGGTCCCAGAAGTGTCGGGCACGCCGTCGCCTACATCTTAGAATCTAGTGCACAGCCTAGTGGCCTATGACATCATAAACGCTTGCTGGAGTTTAAGCACCGCTTTGACACAGGCTGCCTTGGACCTGGGGCCTGCCTGTTTCTGTGACGAGAATTGGATTGTGTTAAGAAGAGAAGATATGGAACAACAGTGTTTCCCTGCCACCATTGAGCCTGCAACGCTGTAAATTCCAGTGAGGAAAACAACGTTTCCCTTCAAGCTCTTTTCCATAGGGGACACAGAGCATTCTCCCTGCACTTTCCCTTTGAGTTTTGTACTTCCTTGGTGCGGTAGAAGGGAGATACATCTGCTGTTCACATTTACACGTTCTAGTGGCTTAAGGAAAGAAGGACTCCATTGCGCTTCTCCTGGCATATATTTCTCCTCAACTGAACGTGGCTTACAGGTCCCAGAACTGACGGGCAGTCCTTTGCCTACATCTTAGAATCTAGTGAACAGCCTGTGTCCTATGACACCATAAACGCTTGCTGGAGTTTAGGCACCGCTTTGACACAGGCTGCCTTGGATCTGGGGCCTGCCTATTACTGTGACGAGAAATGCATTGTGTTTAGAAGAGAAGATATGGAACAACAGTGTTTCCCTGCCACAATTGAGCCTGCAACGTTCTAAATCCCAGTGAGGAAAAAAGTTTCCCTTCAAGCTCTCTTTACCAAAGGGAACACAGAGCATTCTCCCTGCACTTTCCTTTTGAGTTTTGTACTTCCCAGATGCGGTAGAAGGGAGATACTATTGCTGTTCACATTTACCCGTTCTAGTGGCTTAAGGAAAGAAGGCCTCCATTGCCCTTCTTTTGGCATATAGTTGTCCTCAACTCAAAGTGGCTAACAGGTCCCAGTAGTGTCAGGCAGTCCGTCGTTTACATGTTGCATCCTAGTGCAGAGGCACATGGCCTAAGACACCGTAAAAGCTTCCTGCATTTATAGCACCGCTTTGACACACGCTGCCTTGGACCTGCGGCCTGCCTCTCTGTGTGCCGAGAAACAGAGAGCTTGAGCTCGATGCTAGTCGTCCCATGTGTTTTACCTATTCCCTAACAATCCTTAGTGAATCCCTTCAAACCCTGTTTTCCAAAGGGACCACAAAGCACTCTCCCTTTGCCTTCCTGTGGTCTTTGGGGCTTCCGGGTGCTGTAGAAGATAGATACTTCTGTTGTTCACATTGACACCTTCAGGTGGCTTCCGAAAACACTGAACGTTTTCAGGTCACTTTTCAAGCCCTCTTCTCCACAAGGACCACAGAGCATTCCCCCTGCGCCTTCGTTCTGTGTTTTGTACTTCCCAGGTGCGGTAGAAGGGAGATACATCTGCTGTTCACATTTACAGCTTCTAGTGGCTTAAGAAAAGAAGGTCTCCATTGCCCTTCTTTTGGCATATAGTTCTCCACAACTGAACAGGCTTACACGGCCCAGAAGTCTCGGGCACCCGTCGCCTACATCTTAGAATCTAGTGCACAGCCTAGTGGCCTATGACATCATAAACGCTTGCTGGAGTTTAAGCACCGCATTGACACAGGCTGCCTTGGACCTGGGGCCTGCCTGTTTCTCTGACGAGAAATGGATTGTGTTAAGAAGAGAAGATATGGAACAACAGTGTTTCCCTGCCACAATTGAGCCTGCAACGCTGTAAATTCCAGTGAGGAAAACAACGTTTCCCTTCAAGCTCTTTTCCATAGGGGACACAGAGCATTCTCCCTGCACTTTCCCTTTGAGTTTTGTACTTCCTTGGTGCGGTAGAAGGGAGATACATCTGCTGTTCACATTTACACGTTCTAGTGGATTAAGGAAAGAAGGACTCCATTGCGCTTCTCCTGGCATATAGTTCTCCTCAACTGAACGTGGCTTACAGGTCCCAGAACTGACGGGCAGTCCTTCGCCTACATCTTAGAATCTAGTGCACAGCCTAGTGGCCTATGACACCATAAACGCTTGCTGGAGTTTAATCACCGCTTTGACACAGGCTGTCTTTGATCTGGGGCCTGCCTCTTTCTGTGACGAGAAATGGATTGTGTTAAGAAGAGAAGATATGGAACAACAGTGTTTCCCTGCCACCATTGAGCCTGCAACGCTGTAAATTCCAGTGAGGAAAACAACGTTTCCCTTCAAGCTCTTTTCCATAGGGGACACAGAGCATTCTCCCTGCACTTTCCCTTTGAGTTTTGTACTTCCCAGGTGCGGTAGAAGGGAGATACATCTGCTGTTCATATTTACACGTTCTACTGGCTTAAGAAAGAAGGACTCCATTGCGCTTGTTCTGGCATATAATTCTCCTCAACTGAACGTGGCTTACAGGTCCCAGAACTGACAGGCAGTCCTTCGCCTACATCTTAGAATCTAGTGCACAGCGTAGTGGCCTATGACACCATAAACGCTTGCTGGAGTTTAGGCACCGCTTTGACACAGGCTGCCTTGGATCTGGGGCCTGCCTATTACTGTGACGAGAAATGCATTGTGTTAAGAAGAGAAGATATGGAACAACAGTGTTTCCCTGCCACAATTGAGCCTGCAACGCTCTAAATCCCAGTGAGGAAAAAAGGTTCCCTTCAATCTCTCTTTTCCAAAGGGAACACAGAGCATTCTCCCTGCACTTTCCTTTTGAGTTTTGTACTTCCCAGATGCGGTAGAAGGGAGATACTATTGCTGTTCACATTTACCCGTTCTAGTGGCTTAAGGAAAGAAGGCCTCCATTGCCCTTCTTTTGGCATATAGTTGTCCTCAACTCAAAGTGGCTTACAGGTCCCAGTAGTGTCAGGCAGTCCGTTGTTTACATGTTGCATCCTAGTGCAGAGGCACATGGCCTAAGACACCGTAAAAGCTTCCTGCATTTATAGCACCGCTTTGACACACGCTGCCTTGGACCTGCGGCCTGCCTCTCTGTGTGACGAGAAACAGAGAGCTTGAGCTCGATGCTTGTCGTCCCATGTGTTTTACCTATTCCCTAACAATCCTTAGTGAATCCCTTCAAACCCTGTTTTCCAAAGGGACCACAAAGCACTCTCCCTTTGCCTTCCTGTGGTCTTTGGGGCTTCCGGGTGCTGTAGAAGATAGATACTTCTGTTGTTCACATTGACACCTTCAGGTGGCTTCCGAAAACGCTGAACGTTTTCAGGTCACTTTTCAAGCCCTCTTCTCCACAAGGACCACAGAGCATTCCCCCTGCGCCTTCGTTCTGTGTTTTGTACTTCCCAGGTGCGGTAGAAGGGAGATACATCTGCTGTTCACATTTACAGCTTCTAGTGGCTTAAGAAAAGAAGGTCTCCATTGCCCTTCTTTTGGCATATAGTTCTCCTCAACTGAACAGGCTTACACGGCCCAGAAGTGTCGGGCACCCGTCGCCTACATCTTAGAATCTAGTGCACAGCCTAGTGGCCTATGACATCATAAACGCTTGCTGGAGTTTAAGCACTGCTTTGACACAGGCTGTCTTTGATCTGGGGCCTGCCTATTTCTGTGACGAGAAATGGATTGTGTTAAGAAGAGAAGATATGGAACAACAGTGTTTCCCTGCCACCATTGAGCCTGCAACGCTGTAAATTCCAGTGAGGAAAACAACGTTTCCCTTCAAGCTCTTTTCCATAGGGGACACAGAGCATTCTCCCTGCACTTTCCCTTTGAGTTTTGTACTTCCCAGGTGCGGAAGAAGGGAGATACATCTGCTGTTCACATTTACACGTTCTACTGGCTTAAGGAAAGAAGGACTCCATTGCGCTACTTCTGGCATATAATTCTCCTCAACTGAACGTGGCTTACAGGTCCCAGAACGGACGGGCAGTCCTTCGCCTACATCTTAGAATCTAGTGCACAGCCTGTGGCCTATGACACCATAAACGCTTGCTGGAGTTTAGGCACCGCTTTGACACAGGCTGCCTTGGATCTGAGGCCTGCCTATTACTGTGACGAGAAATGCATTGTGTTAAGAAGAGAAGATATGGAACAACAGTGTTTCCCTGCCACAATTGAGCCTGCAACGCTCTAAATCCCAGTGAGGAAAAAAGTTTCCCTTCAAGCTCTCTTTTCCAAAGGGAACACAGAGCATTCTCCCTGCACTTTCCTTTGAAGTTTTGTACTTCCCAGATGCGGTAGAAGGGAGATACTATTGCTGTTCACATTTACCCGTTCTAGTGGCTTAAGGAAAGAAGGCCTCCATTGCTCTTCTTTTGGCATATAGTTGTCCTCAACTCAAAGTGGCTTACAGGTCCCAGTAGTGTCAGGCAGTCCGTCGTTTACATGTTGCATCCTAGTGCAGAGGCACATGGCCTAAGAAACCGTAAAAGCTTCCTGCATTTATAGCACCGCTTTGACACACGCTGCCTTGGACCTGCGGCCTGCCTCTCTGTGTGACGAGAAACAGAGAGCTTGAGCTCGATGCTTGTCGTCCCATGTGTTTTACCTATTCCCTAACAATCCTTAGTGAATCCCTTCAAACCCTGTTTTCCAAAGGGACCACAAAGCACTCTCCCTTTGCCTTCCTGTGGTCTTTGGGGCTTCCGGGTGCTGTAGAAGATAGATACTTCTGTTGTTCACATTGACACCTTCAGGTGGCTTCCTAAAACGCTGAACATTTTCAGGTCACTTTTCAAGCCCTCTTCTCCACAAGGACCACAGAGCATTCCCCCAGCGCCTTCGTTCTGTGTTTTGTACTTCCCAGGTGCGGTAGAAGGGAGATACATCTGCTGTTCACATTTACAGATTCTAGTGGCTTAAGAAAAGAAGGTCTCCATTGCCCTTCTTTTGGCATATAGTTCTCCTCAACTGAACGGGCTTACAGGTCCCAGAAGTGTCGGGCACTCCGTCGCCTACATCTTAGAATCTAGTGCACAGCCTAGTGGCCTATGACACCATAAACGCTTGCTGGAGTTTAGGCACCCCTTTGACACAGGCTTCCTTGGACCTGGGGCCTGCCTGTTTCTCTGACGAGAAATGGATTGTGTTAAGAAGAGAAGATATGGAACAACAGTGTTTCCCTGCCACCATTGAGCCTGCAACGCTGTAAATTCCAGTGAGGAAAACAACGTTTCCCTTCAAGCTCTTTTCCATAGGGGACACAGAGCATTCTCCCTGCACTTTCCCTTTGAGTTTTGTACTTCCCAGGTGCGGAAGAAGGGAGATACATCTGCTGTTCACATTTACACGTTCTACTGGCTTAAGGAAAGAAGGACTCCATTGCGCTACTTCTGGCATATAATTCTCGTCAACTGAACGTGGCTTACAGGGCCCAGAACTGACGGGCAGTCCTTCGCCTACATCTTAGAATCTAGTGCACAGCCTAGTGGCCTATGACACCATAAACGCTTGCTGGAGTATAGGCACCCCTTTGACAGAGGCTGCCTTGGATCTGGGGCCTGCCTATTACTGTGACGAGAAATGCATTGTGTTAAGTAGAGAAGATATGGAACAACAGTGTTTCCCTGCCACAATTGAGCCTGCAACGCTCTAAATCCCAGTGAGGAAAAAAAGTTTCCCTTCAAGCTCTCTTTTCCAAAGGGAACACAGAGCGTTCTCCCTGCACTTTTCTTTTGAGTTTTGTACTTCCCAGATGCGGTAGAAGGGAGATACTATTGCTGTTCACATTTACCCGTTCTAGTGGCTTAAGGAAAGAAGGCCTCCATTGCCCTTCTTTTGGCATATAGTTGTCCTCAACTCAAAGTGGCTTACAGGTCCCAGTAGTGTCAGGCAGTCCGTTGTTTACATGTTGCATCCTAGTGCAGAGGCACATGGCCTAAGACACCGTAAAAGCTTCCTGCATTTATAGCACCGCTTTGACACACGCTGCCTTGGACCTGCGGCCTGCCTCTCTGTGTGACGAGAAACAGAGAGCTTGAGCTCGATGCTAGTCGTCCCATGTGTTTTACCTATTCCTTAACAATCCTTAGTGAATCCCTTCAAACCCTGTTTTCCAAAGGGACCACAAAGCACTCTCCCTTTGCCTTCCTGTGTGGTCTTTGGGGCTTCCGGGTGCTGTAGAAGATAGATACTTCTGTTGTTCACATTGACACCTTCAGGTGGCTTCCGAAAACGCTGAACGTTTTCAGGTCACTTTTCAAGCCCTCTTCTCCACAAGGACCACAGAGCATTCCCCCTGCGCCTTCGTTCTGTGTTTTGTACTTCCCAGGTGTGGTAGAAGGGAGATACATCTGCTGTTCACATTTACAGCTTCTAGTGGCTTAAGAAAAGAAGGTCTCCATTGCCCTTCTTTTGGCATATAGTTCTCCTCAACTGAACGGGCTTATAGGTCCCAGAAGTGTCGGGCACGCCGTCGCCTACATCTTAGAATCTAGTGCACAGCCTAGTGGCCTATGACATCATAAACGCTTGCTGGAGTTTAAGCACCGCATTGACACAGGCTGCCTTGGACCTGGGGCCTGCCTGTTTCTGTGACGAGAATTGGATTGTGTTAAGAAGAGAAGATATGGAACAACAGTGTTTCCCTGCCACCATTGAGCCTGCAACGCTGTAAATTCCAGTGAGGAAAACAACGTTTCCCTTCAAGCTCTTTTCCATAGGGGACACAGAGCATTCTCCCTGCACTTTCCCTTTGAGTTTTGTACTTCCTTGGTGCGGTAGAAGGGAGATACATCTGCTGTTCACATTTACACGTTCTAGTGGCTTAAGGAAAGAAGGACTCCATTGCGCTTCTCCTGGCATATATTTCTCCTCAACTGAACGTGGCTTACAGGTCCCAGAACTGACGGGCAGTCCTTTGCCTACATCTTAGAATCTAGTGAACAGCCTGTGTCCTATGACACCATAAACGCTTGCTGGAGTTTAGCACCGCTTTGACACAGGCTGCCTTGGATCTGGGGCCTGCCTATTACTGTGACGAGAAATGCATTGTGTTTAGAAGAGAAGATATGGAACAACAGTGTTTCCCTGCCACAATTGAGCCTGCAACGTTCTAAATCCCAGTGAGGAAAAAAGTTTCCCTTCAAGCTCTCTTTTCCAAAGAGAACACAGAGCATTCTCCCTGCACTTTCCTTTTGAGTTTTGTACTTCCCAGATGCGGTAGAAGGGAGATACTATTGCTGTTCACATTTACCCGTTCTAGTGGCTTAAGGAAAGAAGGCCTCCATTGCCCTTCTTTTGGCATATAGTTGTCCTCAACTCAAAGTGGCTAACAGGTCCCAGTAGTGTCAGGCAGTCCGTCGTTTACATGTTGCATCCTAGTGCAGAGGCACATGGCCTAAGACACCGTAAAAGCTTCCTGCATTTATAGCACCGCTTTGACACACGCTGCCTTGGACCTGCGGCCTGCCTCTCTGTGTGACGAGAAACAGAGAGCTTGAGCTCGATGCTAGTCGTCCCATGTGTTTTACCTATTCCCTAACAATCCTTAGTGAATCCCTTCAAACCCTGTTTTCCAAAGGGACCACAAAGCACTCTCCCTTTGCCTTCCTGTGGTCTTTGGGGCTTCCGGGTGCTGTAGAAGATAGATACTTCTGTTGTTCACATTGACACCTTCTGGTGGCTTCCGAAAACACTGAACGTTTTCAGGTCACTTTTCAAGCCCTCTTCTCCACAAGGACCACAGAGCATTCCCCCTGCGCCTTCGTTCTGTGTTTTGTACTTCCCAGGTGCGGTAGAAGGGAGATACATCTGCTGTTCACATTTACAGCTTCTAGTGGCTTAAGAAAAGAAGGTCTCCATTGCCCTTCTTTTGGCATATAGTTCTCCACAACTGAACAGGCTTACACGGCCCAGAAGTGTCGGGCACCCGTCGCCTACATCTTAGAATCTAGTGCACAGCCTAGTGGCCTATGACATCATAAACGCTTGCTGGAGTTTAAGCACCGCATTGACACAGGCTGCCTTGGACCTGGGGCCTGCCTGTTTCTCTGACGAGAAATGGATTGTGTTAAGAAGAGAAGATATGGAACAACAGTGTTTCCCTGCCACCATTGAGCCTGCAACGCTGTAAATTCCAGTGAGGAAAACAACGTTTCCCTTCAAGCTCTTTTCCATAGGGGACACAGAGCATTCTCCCTGCACTTTCCCTTTGAGATTTGTACTTCCTTGGTGCGGTAGAAGGGAGATACATCTGCTGTTCACATTTACACGTTCTAGTGGCTTAAGGAAAGAAGGACTCCATTGCGCTTCTCCTGGCATATAGTTCTCCTCAACTGAACGTGGCTTACAGGTCCCAGAACTGACGGGCAGTCCTTCGCCTACATCTTAGAATCTAGTGCACAGCCTAGTGGCCTATGACACCATAAACGCTTGCTGGAGTTTAAGCACCGCTTTGACACAGGCTGTCTTTGATCTGGGGCATGCCTACTTCTGTGACGAGAAATGGATTGTGTTAAGAAGAGAAGATATGGAACAACAGTGTTTCCCTGCCACAATTGAGCCTGCAACGCTGTAAATTCCAGTGAGGAAAACAATGTTTCCTTTCAAGCTCTTTTCCATAGGGGACACAGAGCATTCTCCCTGCACTTTCCCTTTGAGTTTTGTACTTCCCAGGTGCGGTAGAAGGGAGATACATATGCTGTTCACATTTACACGTTCTAGTGGCTTAAGGAAAGAAGGACTCCACTGCGCTTGTTCTGGCATATAATTCTCCTCAACTGAACGTGGCTTACAGGTCCCAGAACTGACAGGCAGTCCTTCGCCTACATCTTAGAATCTAGTGCACAGCCTAGTGGCCTATGACACCATAAACGCTTGCTGGAGTTTAGGCACCGCTTTGACACAGGCTGCCTTGGATCTGGGGCCTGCCTATTACTGTGACGAGAAATGCATTGTGTTAAGAAGAGAAGATATGGAACAACAGTGTTTCCCTGCCACAATTGAGCCTGCAACGCTCTAAATCCCAGTGAGGAAAAAAGGTTCCCTTCAATCTCTCTTTTCCAAAGGGAACACAGAGCATTCTCCCTGCACTTTCCTTTTGAGTTTTGTACTTCCCAGATGCGGTAGAAGGGAGATACTATTGCTGTTCACATTTACCCGTTCTAGTGGCTTAAGGAAAGAAGGCCTCCATTGCCCTTCTTTTGGCATATAGTTGTCCTCAACTCAAAGTGGCTTACAGGTCCCAGTAGTGTCAGGCAGTCCGTTGTTTACATGTTGCATCCTAGTGCAGAGGCACATGGCCTAAGACACCGTAAAAGCTTCCTGCATTTATAGCACCGCTTTGACACACGCTGCCTTGGACCTGCGGCCTGCCTCTCTGTGTGACGAGAAACAGAGAGCTTGAGCTCGATGCTTGTCGTCCCATGTGTTTTACCTATTCCCTAACAATCCTTAGTGAATCCCTTCAAACCCTGTTTTCCAAAGGGACCACAAAGCACTCTCCCTTTGCCTTCCTGTGGTCTTTGGGGCTTCCGGGTGCTGTAGAAGATAGATACTTCTGTTGTTCACATTGACACCTTCAGGTGGCTTCCGAAAACGCTGAACGTTTTCAGGTCACTTTTCAAGCCCTCTTCTCCACAAGGACCACAGAGCATTCCCCCTGCGCCTTCGTTCTGTGTTTTGTACTTCCCAGGTGCGGTAGAAGGGAGATACATCTGCTGTTCACATTTACAGCTTCTAGTGGCTTAAGAAAAGAAGGTCTCCATTGCCCTTCTTTTGGCATATAGTTCTCCTCAACTGAACAGGCTTACAGGTCCCAGAAGTGTCGGGCACCCGTCGCCTACATCTTAGAATCTAGTGCACAGCCTAGTGTCCTATGACATCATAAACGCTTGCTGGAGTTTAAGCACTGCTTTGACACAGGCTGTCTTTGATCTGGGGCCTGCCTATTTCTGTGACGAGAAATGGATTGTGTTAAGAAGAGAAGATATGGAACAACAGTGTTTCCCTGCCACCATTGAGCCTGCAACGCTGTAAATTCCAGTGAGGAAAACAACGTTTCCCTTCAAGCTCTTTTCCATAGGGGACACAGAGCATTCTCCCTGCACTTTCCCTTTGAGTTTTGTACTTCCCAGGTGCGGAAGAAGGGAGATACATCTGCTGTTCACATTTACACGTTCTACTGGCTTAAGGAAAGAAGGACTCCATTGCGCTACTTCTGGCATATAATTCTCCTCAACTGAACGTGGCTTACAGGTCCCAGAACGGACGGGCAGTCCTTCGCCTACATCTTAGAATCTAGTGCACAGCCTGTGGCCTATGACACCATAAACGCTTGCTGGAGTTTAGGCACCGCTTTGACACAGGCTGCCTTGGATCTGAGGCCTGCCTATTACTGTGACGAGAAATGCATTGTGTTAAGAAGAGAAGATATGGAACAACAGTGTTTCCCTGCCACAATTGAGCCTGCAACGCTCTAAATCCCAGTGAGGAAAAAAGTTTCCCTTCAAGCTCTCTTTTCCAAAGGGAACACAGAGCATTCTCCCTGCACTTTCCTTTGAAGTTTTGTACTTCCCAGATGCGGTAGAAGGGAGATACTATTGCTGTTCACATTTACCCGTTCTAGTGGCTTAAGGAAAGAAGGCCTCCATTGCTCTTCTTTTGGCATATAGTTGTCCTCAACTCAAAGTGGCTTACAGGTCCCAGTAGTGTCAGGCAGTCCGTCGTTTACATGTTGCATCCTAGTGCAGAGGCACATGGCCTAAGAAACCGTAAAAGCTTCCTGCATTTATAGCACCGCTTTGACACACGCTGCCTTGGACCTGCGGCCTGCCTCTCTGTGTGACGAGAAACAGAGAGCTTGAGCTCGATGCTTGTCGTCCCATGTGTTTTACCTATTCCCTAACAATCCTTAGTGAATCCCTTCAAACCCTGTTTTCCAAAGGGACCACAAAGCACTCTCCCTTTGCCTTCCTGTGGTCTTTGGGGCTTCCGGGTGCTGTAGAAGATAGATACTTCTGTTGTTCACACTGACACCTTCAGGTGGCTTCCTAAAACGCTGAACATTTTCAGGTCACTTTTCAAGCCCTCTTCTCCACAAGGACCACAGAGCATTCCCCCAGCGCCTTCGTTCTGTGTTTTGTACTTCCCAGGTGCGGTAGAAGGGAGATACATCTGCTGTTCACATTTACAGATTCTAGTGGCTTAAGAAAAGAAGGTCTCCATTGCCCTTCTTTTGGCATATAGTTATCCTCAACTGAACAGGCTTACAGGTCCCAGAAGTGTCGGGCACTCCGTCGCCTACATCTTAGAATCTAGTGCACAGCCTAGTGGCCTATGACATCATAAACGCTTGCTGGAGTTTAAGCACCGCATTGACACAGGCTTCCTTGGACCTGGGGCCTGCCTGTTTCTCTGACGAGAAATGGATTGTGTTAAGAAGAGAAGATATGGAACAACAGTGTTTCCCTGCCACCATTGAGCCTGCAACGCTGTAAATTCCAGTGAGGAAAACAACGTTTCCCTTCAAGCTCTTTTCCATAGGGGACACAGAGCATTCTCCCTGCACTTTCCCTTTGAGTTTTGTACTTCCCAGGTGCGGAAGAAGGGAGATACATCTGCTGTTCACATTTACACGTTCTACTGGCTTAAGGAAAGAAGGACTCCATTGCGCTACTTCTGGCATATAATTCTCGTCAACTGAACGTGGCTTACAGGGCCCAGAACTGACGGGCAGTCCTTCGCCTACATCTTAGAGTCTAGTGCACAGCCTAGTGGCCTATGACACCATAAACGCTTGCTGGAGTTTAAGCACCGCTTTGACACAGGCTGCCTTGGATCTGGGGCCTGCCTATTTCTGTGACGAGAAATGGATTGTGTTAAGAAGAGAAGATATGGAACAACAGTGTTTCCCTGCCACCATTGAGCCTGCAACGCTGTAAATTCCAGTGAGGAAAACAACGTTTCCCTTCAAGCTCTTTTCCATAGGGGACACAGAGCATTCTCCCTGCACTTTCCCTTTGAGTTTTGTACTTCCCAGGTGCGGAAGAAGAGAGATACATCTGCTGTTCATATTTACACGTTCTACTTGCTTAAGGAAAGAAGGACTCCATTGCGCTACTTCTGGCATATAATTCTCCTCAACTAAACGTGGCTTACAGGGCCCAGAACTGACGGGCAGTCCTTCGCCTACATCTTAGAACCTAGTGCACAGCCTAGTGGCCTATGACACCATAAACGCTTGCTGGAGTTTAGGCACCGCTTTGACACAGGCTGCCTTGGATCTGGGGCCTGCCTATTACTGTGACGAGAAATGCATTGTGTTAAGAAGAGAAGATATGGAACAACAATGTTTCCCTGCCAAAATTGAGCCTGCAACGCTCTAAATCCCAGTGAGGAAAAAAGTTTCCCTTCAAGCTCTCTTTTCCAAAGGGAACACAGAGCATTCTCCCTGGACTTTTCTTTTGAGTTTTGTACTTCCCAGATGCGGTAGAAGGGAGATACTATTGCTGTTCACATTTACCCGTTCTAGTGGCTTAAGGAAAGAAGGCCTCCATTGCCCTTCTTTTGGCATATAGTTGTCCTCAACTCAAAGTGGCTTACAGGTCCCAGTAGTGTCAGGCAGTCCGTTGTTTACATGTTGCATCCTAGTGCAGAGGCACATGGCCTAAGACACCGTAAAAGCTTCCTGCATTTATAGCACCGCTTTGACACACGCTGCCTTGGACCTGCGGCCTGCCTCTCTGTGTGACGAGAAACAGAGAGCTTGAGCTGGATGCTAGTCATCCCATGTGTTTTACCTATTCCCTAACAATCCTTAGTGAATCTCTTCAAACCCTGTTTTCCAAAGGGACCACAAAGCACTCTCCCTTTGCCTTCCTGTGGTCTTTGGGGCTTCCGGGTGCTGTAGAAGGTAGATACTTCTGTTGTTCACATTGACACCTTCAGGTGGCTTCCGAAAACGCTGAACGTTTTCAGGTCACTTTTCAAGCCCTCTTCTCCACAAGGAACACAGAGCATTCCCCCTGCGCCTTCGTTCTGTGTTTTGTACTTCCCAGGTGCGGTAGAAGGGAGATACATCTGCTGTTCACATTTACAGCTTCTAGTGGCTTAAGACAAGAAGGTCTCCATTGCCCTTCTTTTGGCATATAGTTCTCCTCAACTGAACAGGCTTACAGGGCCCAGAAGTGTCGGGCACTCCGTCGCCTACATCTTAGAATCTAGTGCACAGCCTAGTGGCCTATGACATCATAAACGCTTGCTGGAGTTTAAGCACCGCATTGACACAGGCTGCCTAGGACCTGGGGCCTGCCTGTTTCTCTGACGAGAAATGGATTGTGTTAAGAAGAGAAGATATGGAACAACAGTGTTTCCCTGCCACCATTGAGCCTGCAACGCTGTAAATTCCAGTGAGGAAAACAACGTTTCCCTTCAAGCTCTTTTCCATAGGAGACACAGAGCATTCTCCCTGCACTTTCCCTTTGAGTTTTGTACTTCCCAGGTGCGGAAGAAGGGAGGTACATCTGCTGTTCACATTTACACGTTCTACTGGCTTAAGGAAAGAAGGACTCCATTGCGCTACTTCTGGCATATAATTCTCCTCAACTATACGTGGCTTACAGGGCCCAGAACTGACGGGCAGTCCTTCGCCTACATCTTAGAATCTAGTGCACAGCCTAGTGGCCTATGACACCATAAACGCTTGCTGGAGTTTAAGCACCGCTGTGACACAGGCTATCTTGGATCTGGGGCCTGCCTATTTCTGTGACGAGAAATGGATTGTGTTAAGAAGAGAAGATATGGAACAACAGTGTTTCCCTGCCACCATTGAGCCTGCAACGCTGTAAATTCCAGTGAGGAAAACAACATTTCCCTTCAAGCTCTTTTCCAAAGGGAAAACAGAGCATTCTCCCTGCACTTTCCCTTTGAGTTTTGTACTTCCCCGGTGCGGTAGAAGGGAGATACATCTGCTGTTCACATTTACACGTTCTAGTGGCTTAAGGAAAGAAGGACTCCATTGCGCTTCTCCTGGCATACAGTTCTCCTCAACTGAACGTGGCTTACAGGTCCCAGAACTGACGGGCAGTCCTTCGCCTACATCTTAGAATCTAGTGCACAGCCTAGTGGCCTATGACACCATAAACGCTTGCTGGAGTTTAAGCACCGCTTTGACACAGGCTGTCTTTGATCTGGGGCCTGCCTCTTTCTGTGACGAGAAATGGATTGTGTTAAGAAGAGAAGATATGGAACAACAGTGTTTCCCTGCCACCATTGAGCCTGCAACGCTGTAAATTCCAGTGAGGAAAACAACGTTTCCCTTCAAGCTCTTTTCCATAGGGGACACAGAGCATTCTCCCTGCACTTTCCCTTTGAGTTTTGTACTTCCCAGGTGCGGTAGAAGGGAGATACATATGCTGTTCATATTTACACGTTCTAGTGCCTTAAGGAAAGAAGGACTCCATTGCGCTTCTTCTGGCATATAATTCTCCTCAACTGAACGTGGCTTACAGGTCCCAGAACTGACAGGCAGTCCTTTGCCTACATCTTAGAATCTAGTGCACAGCCTAGTGGCCTATGACACCATAAACGCTTGCTGGAGTTTAGGCACCCCTTTGACAGAGGCTGCCTTGGATCTGGGTACTGCCTATTACTGTGACGAGAAATGCATTGTGTTAAGAAGAGAAGATATGGAACAACAGTGTTTCCCTGCCACAATTGAGCCTGCAACGCTCTAAATCCCAGTGAGGAAAAAAAGTTTCCCTTCAAGCTCTCTTTTCCAAAGGGAACACAGAGCATTCTCCCTGCACTTTCCTTTTGAGTTTTGTACTTCCCAGATGCGGTAGAAGGGAGATACTATTGCTGTTCACATTTACCCGTTCTAGTGGCTTAAGGAAAGAAGGCCTCCATTGCCCTTCTTTTGGCATATAGTTGTCCTCAACTCAAAGTGGCTTACAGGTCCCAGTAGTGTCAGGCAGTCCGTTGTTTACATGTTGCATCCTAGTGCAGAGGCACATGGCCTAAGACACCGTAAAAGCTTCCTGCATTTATAGCACCGCTTTGACACACGCTGCCTTGGACCTGCGGCCTGCCTCTCTGTGTGACGAGAAACAGAGAGCTTGAGCTCGATGCTAGTCGTCCCATGTGTTTTACCTATTCCCTAACAATCCTTAGTGAATCCCTTCAAACCCTGTTTTCCAAAGGGACCACAAAGCACTCTCCCTTTGCCTTCCTGTGGTCTTTGGGGCTTCCGGGTGCTGTAGAAGGTAGATACTTCTGTTGTTCACATTAACACCTTTAGGTGGCTTCCGAAAACGCTGAACGTTTTCAGGTCACTATTCAAGCCCTCTTCTCCACAAGGGCCACAGAGCATTCCCCCTGCGCCTTCGTTCTGGGTTTTGTACTTCCCAGGTGCGGTAGAAGGGAGATACATCTGCTGTTCACTTTTACAGTTTCTAGTGGCTTAAGAAAAGAAGGTCTCCATTGCCCTTCTTTTGGCATATAGTTCTCCTCAACTGAACAGGCTTACAGGGCCCAGAATTGTCGGGCACTCCGTCGCCTACATCTTAGAATCTAGTGCACAGCCTAGTGGCCTATGACATCATAAACGCTAGCTGGAGTTTAAGCACCGCATTGACACAGGCTGCCTTGGACCTGGGGCCTGCCTGTTTCTGTGACGAGAAATGGATTGTGTTAAGAAGAGAAGATATGGAACAACAGTGTTTCCCTGCCACCATTGAGCCTGCAACGCTGTAAATTCCATTGAGGAAAACAACGTTCCCCTTCAAGCTCTTTTCCATAGGGGACACAGAGCATTCTCCCTGCACTTTCCCTTTGAGTTTTGTACTTCCCAGGTGCGGAAGAAGGGAGATTCATCTGCTGTTCACATTTACACGTTCTACTGGCTTAAGGAAAGAAGGACTCCATTGCGCTACTTCTGGCATATAATTCTCCTCAACTGAACGTGGCTTACAGGGCCCGGAACTGACGGGCAGTCCTTCGCCTACATCTTAGAATCTAGTGCACAGCCTAGTGGCCTATGACACCATAAACGCTTGCTGGAGTTTAAGCACCGCTTTGACACAGGCTGTCTTTGATCTGGGGCCTGCCTATTTCTGTGACGAGAAATGGATTGTGTTAAGAAGAGAAGATATGGAACAACAGTGTTTCCCTGCCACCATTGAGCCTGCAACGCTGTAAATTCCAGTGAGGAAAACAACGTTTCCCTTCAAGCTCTTTTCCAAAGGGAACACAGAGCATTCTCCCTGCACTTTCCCTTTGAGTTTTGTTCTTCCCCGGTGTGGTAGAAGGGAGATACATCTGCTGTTCACATTTACACGTTCTAGTGGCTTAAGGAAAGAAGGACTCCATTGCGCTTCTCCTGGCATATAGTTCTCCTCAACTGAACGTGGCTTACAGGTCCCAGAACTGACGGGCAGTCCTTCGCCTACATCTTAGAATCTAGTGCACAGCCTAGTGGCCTATGACACCATAAACGCTTGCTGGAGTTTAAGCTCCGCTTTGACACAGGCTGTCTTTGATCTGGGGCCTGCCTATTTCTGTGACGAGAAATGGATTGTGTTAAGAAGAGAAGATATGGAACAACAGTGTTTCCCTGCCACAATTGAGCCTGCAACGCTGTAAATTCCAGTGAGGAAAACAATGTTTCCTTTCAAGCTCTTTTCCATAGGGGACACAGAGCATTCTCCCTGCACTTTCCCTTTGAGTTTTGTACTTCCCAGGTGCGGTAGAAGGGAGATACATATGCTGTTCACATTTACACGTTCTAGTGGCTTACGAAAGAAGGACTCCATTGCGCTTGTTCTGGCATATAATTCTCCTCAACTGAACGTGGCTTACAGGTCCCAGAACTGACAGGCAGTCCTTCGCCTACATCTTAGAATCTAGTGCACAGCCTAGTGGCCTATGACACCATAAACGCTTGCTGGAGTTTAGGCACCCCTTTGACAGAGGCTGCCTTGGATCTGGGGCCTGCCTATTACTGTGACGAGAAATGCATTGTGTTAAGAAGAGAAGATATGGAACAACAGTGTTTCCCTGCCACAATTGAGCCTGCAACGCTCTAAATCCCAGTGAGGAAAAAAAGTTTCCCTTCAAGCTCTCTTTTCCAAACGGAACACAGAGCGTTCTCCCTGCACTTTCCTTTTGAGTTTTGTACTTCCCAGATGCGGTAGAAGGGAGATACTATTGCTGTTCACATTTACCCGTTCTAGTGGCTTAAGGAAAGAAGGCCTCCATTGCCCTTCTTTTGGCATATAGTTGTCCTCAACTCAAAGTGGCTTACAGGTCCCAGTAGTGTCAGGCAGTCCGTTGTTTACATGTTGCATCCTAGTGCAGAGGCACATGGCCTAAGACACCGCAAAAGCTTCCTGCATTTATAGCACCGCTTTGACACACGCTGCCTTGGACCTGCGACCTGCCTCTCTGTGTGACGAGAAACAGAGAGCTTGAGCTCGATGCTAGTCGTCCCATGTGTTTTACCTATTCCCTAACAATCCTTAGTGAATCCCTTCAAACCCTGTTTTCCAAAGGGACCACAAAGCACTCTCCCTTTGCCTTCCTGTGGTCTTTGGGGCTTCCGGGTGCTGTAGAAGATAGATACTTCTGTTGTTCACATTGACACCTTCAGGTGGCTTCCGAAAACGCTGAACGTTTTCAGGTCACTTTTCAAGCCCTCTTCTCCACAAGGACCACAGAGCTTTACCCCTGCTCCTTCGTTCTGTGTTTTGTACTTCCCAGGTGCGGTAGAAGGGAGATACATCTGCTGTTCACATTTACAGCTTCTAGTGGCTTAAGAAAAGAAGGTCTCCATTGCCCTTCTTTTGGCATATAGTTCTCCTCAACTGAACGTGGCTTACAGGTCCCAGAACTGACGGGCAGTCCTTCGCCTACATCTTAGAATCTAGTGCACAGCCTAGTGGCCTATGACACCATAAACGCTTGCTGGAGTTTAAGCACCGCTTTGACACAGGCTGCCTTGGATCTGGGGCCTGCCTGTTTCTGTGATGAGAAATGGATTGTGTTAAGAAGAGAAGATATGGAACAACAGTGTTTCCCTGCCACAATTGAGCCTGCAATGGTGTAAATTCCACTGAGGAAAACAACGTTTCCCTTCAAGCTCTTTTCCAAAGGGAACACAGAGCATTCTCCCTGCACTTTCCCTTTGAGTTTTGTACTTCCCAGGTGCGGTAGAAGGGAGATACATCTGCTGTTCACATTTACAGCTTCTAGTGGCTTAAGAAAAGAAGGTCTCCATTGCCCTTCTTTTGGCATATAGTTCTCCTCAACTGAACGGTCTTACAGGTCCCAGAAGTGGCGGGCACGCCGTCGCCTACATCTTAGAATCTAGTGCACAGCCTAGTGGCCTATGACATCATAAACGCTTGCTGGAGTTTAAGCACCGCATTGACACAGGCTGCCTTGGACCTGGGGCCTGCCTCTTTCTGTGACGAGAAATGGATTGTGTTAAGAAGAGAAGATATGGAACAACAGTGTTTCCCTGCCACCATTGAGCTTGCAACGCTGTAAATTCCAGTGAGGAAAACAACGTTTCCCTTCAAGCTCTTTTCCATAGGGGACACAGAGCATTCTCCCTGCACTTTCCCTTTGAGTTTTGTACTTCCCAGGTGCGGAAGAAGGGAGATACATCTGCTGTTCACATTTACACGTTCTAGTGGCTTAAGGAAAGAAGGACTCCATTGCGCTTCTCCTGGCATATAGTTCTCCTCAACTGAACGTGGCTTACAGGTCCCAGAACTGACGGGCAGTCCTTCGCCTACATCTTAGAATCTAGTGCACAGCCTAGTGGCCTATGACACCATAAACGCTTGCTGGAGTTTAAGCACCGCTTTGACACAGGCTGTCTTTGATCTGGGGCATGCCTATTTCTGTGACGAGAAATGGATTGTGTTAAGAAGAGAAGATATGGAACAACAGTGTTTCCCTGCCACCATTGAGCCTGCAACGCTGTAAATTCCAGTGAGGAAAACAACGTTTCCCTTCAAGCTCTTTTCCATAGGGGACACAGAGCATTCTCCCTGCACTTTCCCTTTGAGTTTTGTACTTCCCAGGTGCGGAAGAAGGGAGATACATCTGCTGTTCACATTTACACGTTCTACTGGCTTAAGGAAAGAAGGACTCCATTGCGCTTCTCTTGGCATATAGTTCTCCTCAACTGAACGTGGATTACAGGTCCCAGAACTGACGGGCAGTCCTTCGCCTACATCTTAGAATCTAGTGCACAGCCTAGTGGCCTATGACACCATAAACGCTTGCTGGAGTTTAAGCACCACTTTGACACAGGCTGCCTTGGATCTGGGGCCTGCCTATTTCTCTGACGAGAAATGGATTGTGTTAAGAAGAGAAGATATGGAACAACAGTGTTTCCCTGCCACCATTGAGCCTGCAACGCTGTAAATTCCAGTGAGGAAAACAACGTTTCCCTTCAAGCTCTTTTCCAAATGGAACACAGAGCATTCTCCCTGCACTTTCCCTTTGAGTTTTGTACTTCCTTGGTGCCGTAGAAGGGAGATACATCTGCTGTTCACATTTACACGTTCTAGTGGCTTAAGGAAAGAAGGACTCCATTGCGCTTCTCCTGGCATATAGTTCTCCTCAACTGAACGTGGCTTACAGGTCCCAGAACTGACGGGCAGTCCTTCGCCTACATCTTAGAATCTAGTGCACAGCCTGTGGCCTATGACACCATAAACGCTTGCTGGAGTTTAGGCACCGCTTTGACACAGGCTGCCTTGGATCTGGGGCCTGCCTATTACTGTGACGAGAAATGCATTGTGTTAAGAAGAGGAGATATGGAACAACAGTGTTTCCCTGCCACAATTGAGCCTGCAACGCTCTAAATCCCAGTGAGGAAAAAAAGTTTCCCTTCAAGCTCTCTTTTCCAAAGGGAACACAGAGCATTCTCCCTGCACTTTCCTTTTGAGTTTTGTACTTCCCAGATGCGGTAGAAGGGAGATACTATTGCTGTTCACATTTACCCGTTCTAGTGGCTTAAGGAAAGAAGGCCTCCATTGCCCTTCTTTTGGCATATAGTTGTGCTCAACTCAAAGTGGCTTACAGGTCCCAGTAGTGTCAGGCAGTCCGTCGTTTACATGTTGCATCCTAGTGCAGAGGCACATGGCCTAAGAAACCGTAAAAGCTTCCTGCATTTATAGCACCGCTTTGACACACGCTGCCTTGGACCTGCGGCCTGCCTCTCTGTGTGACGAGAAACAGAGAGCTTGAGCTCGATGCTTGTCGTCCCATGTGTTTTACCTATTCCCTAACAATCCTTAGTGAATCCCTTCAAACCCTGTTTTCCAAAGGGACCACAAAGCACTCTCCCTTTGCCTTCCTGTGGTCTTTGGGGCTTCCGGGTGCTGTAGAAGATAGATACTTCTGTTGTTCACATTGACACCTTCAGGTGGCTCCCGAAAACGCTGAACATTTTCAGGTCACTTTTCAAGCCCTCTTCTCCACAAGGACCACAGAGCATTCCCCCTGCGCCTTCGTTCTGTGTTTTGTACTTCCCAGGTGCGGTAGAAGGGAGATACATCTGCTGTTCACATTTACAGCTTCTAGTGGCTTAAGAAAAGAAGGTCTCCATTGCCCTTCTTTTGGCATATAGTTCTCCTCAACTGAACAGGCTTACAGGGCCCAGAATTGTCGGGCACTCCGCCGCCTACATCTTAGAATCTAGTGCACAGCCTAGTGGCCTATGACATCATAAACGCTTGCTGGAGTTTAAGCACCGCATTGACACAGGCTGCCTTGGACCTGGGGCCTGCCTGTTTCTCTGACGAGAAATTGATTGTGTTAAGAAGAGAAGATATGGAACAACAGTGTTTCCCTGCCACCATTGAGCCTGCAACGCTGTAAATTCCAGTGAGGAAAACAACGTTTCCCTTCAAGCTCTTTTCCATAGGAGACACAGAGCATTCTCCCTGCACTTTCCCTTTGAGTTTTGTACTTCCTAGGTGCGGAAGAGGGGAGGTACATCTGCTGTTCACATTTACACGTTCTACTGGCTTAAGGAAAGAAGGACTCCATTGCGCTACTTCTGGCATATAATTCTCCTCAACTATACGTGGCTTACAGGTCCCAGAACTGACGGGCAGTCCTTCGCCTACATCTTAGAATCTAGTGCACTGCCTAGTGGCCTATGACACCATAAACGCTTGCTGGAGTTTAAGCACCGCTTTGACACAGGCTATCTTGGATCTGGGGCCTGCCTATTTCTGTGACGAGAAATGGATTGTGTTAAGAAGGGAAGATATGGAACAACAGTGTTTCCCTGCCACCATTGAGCCTGCAACGCTGTAAATTCCAGTGAGGAAAAAAACATTTCCCTTCAAGCTCTTTTCCAAAGGGAACACAGAGCATTCTCCCTGCACTTTCCCTTTGAGTTTTGTACTTCCCCGGTGCGGTAGAAGGGAGATACATCTGCTGTTCACATTTACACGTTCTAGTGGCTTAAGGAAAGAAGGACTCCATTGCGCTTCTCCTGGCATACAGTTCTCCTCAACTGAACGTGGCTTACAGGTCCCAGAACTGACGGGCAGTCCTTCGCCTACATCTTAGAATCTAGTGCACAGCCTAGTGGCCTATGACACCATAAACGCTTGCTGGAGTTTAAGCACCGCTTTGACACAGGCTGTCTTTGATCTGGGGCCTGCCTCTTTCTGTGACGAGAAATGGATTGTGTTAAGAAGAGAAGATATGGAACAACAGTGTTTCCCTGCCACCATTGAGCCTGCAACGCTGTAAATTCCAGTGAGGAAAACAACGTTTCCCTTCAAGCTCTTTTCCATAGGGGACACAGAGCATTCTCCCTGCACTTTCCCTTTGAGTTTTGTACTTCCCCGGTGCGGTAGAAGGGAGATACATATGCTGTTCACATTTACACGTTCTAGTGCCTTAAGGAAAGAAGGACTCCATTGCGCTTCTTCTGGCATATAATTCTCCTCAACTGAACGTGGCTTACAGGTCCCAGAACTGACAGGCAGTCCTTCACCTACATCTTAGAATCTAGTGCACAGCCTAGTGGCCTATGACACCATAAACGCTTGCTGGAGTTTAGGCACCCCTTTGACAGAGGCTGCCTTGGATCTGGGGACTGCCTATTACTGTGACGAGAAATGCATTGTGTTAAGAAGAGGAGATATGGAACAACAGTGTTTCCCTGCCACAATTGAGCCTGCAACGCTCTAAATCCCAGTGAGGAAAAAAAGTTTCCCTTCAAGCTCTCTTTTCCAAAGGGAACACAGAGCATTCTCCCTGCACTTTCCTTTTGAGTTTTGTACTTCCCAGATGCGGTAGAAGGGAGATACTATTGCTGTTCACATTTACCCGTTCTAGTGGCTTAAGGAAAGAAGGCCTCCATTGCCCTTCTTTTGGCATATAGTTGTCCTCAACTCAAAGTGGCTTACAGGTCCCAGTAGTGTCAGGCAGTCCGTCGTTTACATGTTGCATCCTAGTGCAGAGGCACATGGCCTAAGACACCGTAAAAGCTTCCTGCATTTATAGCACCGCTTTGACACACGCTGCCTTGGACCTGCGGCCTGCCTCTCTGTGTGACGAGAAACAGAGAGCTTGAGCTCGATGCTAGTCGTCCCATGTGTTTTACCTATTCCCTAACAATCCTTAGTGAATCCCTTCAAACCCTGTTTTCCAAAGGGACCACAAAGCACTCTCCCTTTGCCTTCCTGTGGTCTTTGGGGCTTCCGGGTGCTGTAGAAGATAGATACTTCTGTTGTTCACATTGACACCTTCAGGTGGCTTCCGAAAACGCTGAACATTTTCAGGTCAATTTTCAAGCCCTCTTCTCCACAAGGACCACAGAGCATTCCCCCTGCGCCTTCGTTCTGTGTTTTGTACTTCCCAGGTGCGGTAGAAGGGAGATACATCTGCTGTTCACATTTACAGCTTCTAGTGGCTTAAGAAAAGAAGGTCTCCATTGCCCTTCTTTTGGCATATAGTTCTCCTCAACTGAACGTGGCTTACAGGTCCCAGAACTGACGGGCAGTCCGTCGCCTACATCTTAGAATCTAGTGCACAGCCTAGTGGCCTATGACACCATAAACGCTTGCTGGAGTTTAAGCACCGCTTTGACACAGGCTGCCTTGGACCTAGGGCCTGCCTCTTTCTGTGACGAGAAATGGATTGTGTTAAGAAGAGAAGATATGGAACAACAGTGTTTCCCTGCCACAATTGAGCCTGCAACCCTGTAAATTCCAATGAGGAAAACAACGTTTCCCTTCAAGCTCTTTTCCAAAGGGAACACAGAGCATTCTCCCTGCACTTTCCCTTTGAGTTTTGTACTTCCCAGGTGCGGTAGAAGGGAGATACATCTGCTGTTCACATTTACAGCTTCTAGTGGCTTAAGAAAAGAAGGTCTCCATTGCCCTTCTTTTGGCATATAGTTCTCCTCAACTGAACGGTCTTACAGGTCCCAGAAGTGGCGGGCACGCCGTCGCCTACATCTTAGAATCTAGTGCACAGCCTAGTGGCCTATGACATCATAAACGCTTGCTGGAGTTTGAGCACCGCATTGACACAGGCTGCCTTGGACCTGGGGCCTGCCTGTTTCTGTGACGAGAAATGGATTGTGTTAAGAAGAGAAGATATGGAACAACAGTGTTTCCCTGCCACCATTGAGCTTGCAACGCTGTAAATTCCAGTGAGGAAAACAACGTTTCCCTTCAAGCTCTTTTCCATAGGGGACACAGAGCATTCTCCCTGCACTTTCCCTTTGAGTTTTGTACTTCCCAGGTGCGGAAGAAGGGAGATACATCTGCTGTTCACATTTACACGTTCTACTGGCTTAAGGAAAGAAGGTCTCCATTGCGCTTCTCCTGGCATATAGTTCTCCTCAACTGAACGTGGATTACAGGTCCCAGAACTGACGGGCAGTCCTTCGCCTACATCTTAGAATCTAGTGCACAGCCTAGTGGCCTATGACACCATAAACGCTTGCTGGAGTTTAAGCACCGCTTTGACACAGGCTGTCTTTGATCTGGGGCCTGCCTATTTCTGTGACGAGAAATGGATTGTGTTAAGAAGAGAAGATATGGAACAACAGTGTTTCCCTGCCACAATTGAGCCTGCAACGCTGTAAATTCCAGTGAGGAAAACAATGTTTCCTTTCAAGCTCTTTTCCATAGGGGACACAGAGCATTCTCCCTGCACTTTCCCTTTGAATTTTGTACTTCCCAGGTGCGGTAGAAGGGAGATACATCTGCTGTTCACATTTACACGTTCTAGTGGCTTAAGGAAAGAAGGACTCCATTGCGCTTCTTCTGGCATATAATTCTCCTCAACTGAACGTGGCTTACAGGTCCCAGAACTGACAGGCAGTCCTTCGCCTACATCTTAGAATCTAGTGCACAGCCTAGTGGCCTATGACACCATAAACGCTTGCTGGAGTTTAGGCACCCCTTTGACAGAGGCTGCCTTGGATCTGGGGCCTGCCTATTACTGTGACGAGAAATGCATTGTGTTAAGAAGAGAAGATATGGAACAACAGTGTTTCCCTGCCACAATTGAGCCTGCAACGCTCTAAATCCCAGTGAGGAAAAAAAGTTTCCCTTCAAGCTCTCTTTTCCAAAGGGAACACAGAGCATTCTCCCTGCACTTTCCTTTTGAGTTTTGTACTTCCCAGATGCGGTAGAAGGGAGATACTATTGCTGTTCACATTTACCCGTTCTAGTGGCTTAAGGAAAGAAGGCCTCCATTGCCCTTCTTTTGGCATATAGTTGTCCTCAACTCAAAGTGGCTTACAGGTCCCAGTAGTGTCAGGCAGTCCGTTGTTTACATGTTGCATCCTAGTGCAGAGGCACATGGCCTAAGACACCATAAAAGCTTCCTGCATTTATAGCACCGCTTTGACACACGCTGCCTTGGACCTGCGGCCTGCCTCTCTGTGTGACGAGAAACAGAGAGCTTGAGCTCGATGCTAGTCGTCCCATGTGTTTTACCTATTCCCTAACAATCCTTAGTGAATCCCTTCAAACCCTGTTTTCCAAAGGGACCACAAAGCACTCTCCCTTTGCCTTCCTGTGGTCTTTGGGGCTTCCGGGTGCTGTAGAAGGTAGATACTTCTGTTGTTCACATTAACACCTTTAGGTGGCTTCCGAAAACGCTGAACGTTTTCAGGTCACTATTCAAGCCCTCTTCTCCACAAGGGCCACAGAGCATTCCCCCTGCGCCTTCGTTCTGGGTTTTGTACTTCCCAGGTGCGGTAGAAGGGAGATACATCTGCTGTTCACTTTTACAGTTTCTAGTGGCTTAAGAAAAGAAGGTCTCCATTGCCCTTCTTTTGGCATATAGTTCTCCTCAACTGAACAGGCTTACAGGGCCCAGAATTGTCGGGCACTCCGTCGCCTACATCTTAGAATCTAGTGCACAGCCTAGTGGCCTATGACATCATAAACGCTAGCTGGAGTTTAAGCACCGCATTGACACAGGCTGCCTTGGACCTGGGGCCTGCCTGTTTCTGTGACGAGAAATGGATTGTGTTAAGAAGAGAAGATATGGAACAACAGTGTTTCCCTGCCACCATTGAGCCTGCAACGCTGTAAATTCCATTGAGGAAAACAACGTTTCCCTTCAAGCTCTTTTCCATAGGGGACACAGAGCATTCTCCCTGCACTTTCCCTTTGAGTTTTGTACTTCCAAGGTGCGGAAGAAGGGAGATACATCTGCTGTTCACATTTACACGTTCTACTGGCTTAAGGAAAGAAGGACTCCATTGCGCTACTTCTGGCATATAATTCTCCTCAACTGAACGTGGCTTACAGGGCCCGGAACTGACGGGCAGTCCTTCGCCTACATCTTAGAATCTAGTGCACAGCCTAGTGGCCTATGACACCATAAACGCTTGCTGGAGTTTAAGCACCGCTTTGACACAGGCTGTCTTTGATCTGGGGCCTGCCTATTTCTGTGACGAGAAATGGATTGTTTTAAGAAGAGAAGATATGGAACAACAGTGTTTCCCTGCCACCATTGAGCCTGCAACGCTGTAAATTCCAGTGAGGAAAACAACGTTTCCCTTCAAGCTCTTTTCCAAAGGGAACACAGAGCATTCTCCCTGCACTTTCCCTTTGAGTTTTGTACTTCCCCGGTGCGGTAGAAGGGAGATACATCTGCTGTTCACATTTACACGTTCTAGTGGCTTAAGGAAAGAAGGACTCCATTGCGCTTCTCCTGGCATATAGTTCTCCTCAACTGAACGTGGCTTACAGGTCCCAGAACTGACGGGCAGTCCTTCGCCTACATCTTAGAATCTAGTGCACAGCCTAGTGGCCTATGACACCATAAACGCTTGCTGGAGTTTAAGCTCCGCTTTGACACAGGCTGTCTTTGATCTGGGGCCTGCCTATTTCTGTGACGAGAAATGGATTGTGTTAAGAAGAGAAGATATGGAACAACAGTGTTTCCCTGCCACAATTGAGCCTGCAACGCTGTAAATTCCAGTGAGGAAAACAATGTTTCCTTTCAAGCTCTTTTCCATAGGGGACACAGAGCATTCTCCCTGCACTTTCCCTTTGAGTTTTGTACTTCCCAGGTGCGGTAGAAGGGAGATACATATGCTGTTCACATTTACACGTTCTAGTGGCTTACGAAAGAAGGACTCCATTGCGCTTGTTCTGGCATATAATTCTCCTCAACTGAACGTGGCTTACAGGTCCCAGAACTGACAGGCAGTCCTTCGCCTACATCTTAGAATCTAGTGCACAGCCTAGTGGCCTATGACACCATAAACGCTTGCTGGAGTTTAGGCACCCCTTTGACAGAGGCTGCCTTGGATCTGGGGCCTGCCTATTACTGTGACGAGAAATGCATTGTGTTAAGAAGAGAAGATATGGAACAACAGTGTTTCCCTGCCACAATTGAGCCTGCAACGCTCTAAATCCCAGTGAGGAAAAAAAGTTTCCCTTCAAGCTCTCTTTTCCAAACGGAACACAGAGCGTTCTCCCTGCACTTTCGTTTTGAGTTTTGTACTTCCCAGATGCGGTAGAAGGGAGATACTATTGCTGTTCACATTTACCCGTTCTAGTGGCTTAAGGAAAGAAGGCCTCCATTGCCCTTCTTTTGGCATATAGTTGTCCTCAACTCAAAGTGGCTTACAGGTCCCAGTAGTGTCAGGCAGTCCGTTGTTTACATGTTGCATCCTAGTGCAGAGGCACATGGCCTAAGACACCGCAAAAGCTTCCTGCATTTATAGCACCGCTTTGACACACGCTGCCTTGGACCTGCGACCTGCCTCTCTGTGTGACGAGAAACAGAGAGCTTGAGCTCGATGCTAGTCGTCCCATGTGTTTTACCTATTCCCTAACAATCCTTAGTGAATCCCTTCAAACCCTGTTTTCCAAAGGGACCACAAAGCACTCTCCCTTTGCCTTCCTGTGGTCTTTGGGGCTTCCGGGTGCTGTAGAAGATAGATACTTCTGTTGTTCACATTGACACCTTCAGGTGGCTTCCGAAAACGCTGAACGTTTTCAGGTCACTTTTCAAGCCCTCTTCTCCACAAGGACCACAGAGCTTTACCCCTGCGCCTTCGTTCTGTGTTTTGTACTTCCCAGGTGCGGTAGAAGGGAGATACATCTGCTGTTCACATTTACAGCTTCTAGTGGCTTAAGAAAAGAAGGTCTCCATTGCCCTTCTTTTGGCATATAGTTCTCCTCAACTGAACGTGGCTTACAGGTCCCAGAACTGACGGGCAGTCCTTCGCCTACATCTTAGAATCTAGTGCACAGCCTAGTGGCCTATGACACCATAAACGCTTGCTGGAGTTTAAGCACCGCTTTGACACAGGCTGCCTTGGATCTGGGGCTTGCCTGTTTCTGTGACGAGAAATGGATTGTGTTAAGAAGAGTAGATATGGAACAACAGTGTTTCCCTGCCACAATTGAGCCTGCAATGGTGTAAATTCCACTGAGGAAAACAACGTTTCCCTTCAAGCTCTTTTCCAAAGGGAACACAGAGCATTCTCCCTGCACTTTCCCTTTGAGTTTTGTACTTCCCAGGTGCGGTAGAAGGGAGATACATCTGCTGTTCACATTTACAGCTTCTAGTGGCTTAAGAAAAGAAGGTCTCCATTGCCCTTCTTTTGGCATATAGTTCTCCTCAACTGAACGGTCTTACAGGTCCCAGAAGTGGCGGGCACGCCGTCGCCTACATCTTAGAATCTAGTGCACAGCCTAGTGGCCTATGACATCATAAACGCTTGCTGGAGTTTAAGCACCGCATTGACACAGGCTGCCTTGGACCTGGGGCCTGCCTCTTTCTGTGACGAGAAATGGATTGTGTTAAGAAGAGAAGATATGGAACAACAGTGTTTCCCTGCCACCATTGAGCTTGCAACGCTGTAAATTCCAGTGAGGAAAACAACGTTTCCCTTCAAGCTCTTTTCCATAGGGGACACAGAGCATTCTCCCTGCACTTTCCCTTTGAGTTTTGTACTTCCCAGGTGCGGAAGAAGGGAGATACATCTGCTGTTCACATTTACACGTTCTAGTGGCTTAAGGAAAGAAGGACTCCATTGCGCTTCTCCTGGCATATAGTTCTCCTCAACTGAACGTGGCTTACAGGTCCCAGAACTGACGGGCAGTCCTTCGCCTACATCTTAGAATCTAGTGCACAGCCTAGTGGCCTATGACACCATAAACGCTTGCTGGAGTTTAAGCACCGCTTTGACACAGGCTGTCTTTGATCTGGGGCATGCCTATTTCTGTGACGAGAAATGGATTGTGTTAAGAAGAGAAGATATGGAACAACAGTGTTTCCCTGCCACCATTGAGCCTGCAACGCTGTAAATTCCAGTGAGGAAAACAACGTTTCCCTTCAAGCTCTTTTCCATAGGGGACACAGAGCATTCTCCCTGCACTTTCCCTTTGAGTTTTGTACTTCCCAGGTGCGGAAGAAGGGAGATACATCTGCTGTTCACATTTACACGTTCTACTGGCTTAAGGAAAGAAGGACTCCATTGCGCTTCTCCTGGCATATAGTTCTCCTCAACTGAACGTGGATTACAGGTCCCAGAACTGACGGGCAGTCCTTCGCCTACATCTTAGAATCTAGTGCACAGCCTAGTGGCCTATGACACCATAAACGCTTGCTGGAGTTTAAGCACCACTTTGACACAGGCTGCCTTGGATCTGGGGCCTGCCTATTTCTCTGACGAGAAATGGATTGTGTTAAGAAGAGAAGATATGGAACAACAGTGTTTCCCTGCCACCATTGAGCCTGCAACGCTGTAAATTCCAGTGAGGAAAACAACGTTTCCCTTCAAGCTCTTTTCCAAAGGGAACACAGAGCATTCTCCCTGCACTTTCCCTTTGAGTTTTGTACTTCCTTGGTGCCGTAGAAGGGAGATACATCTGCTGTTCACATTTACACGTTCTAGTGGCTTAAGGAAAGAAGGACTCCATTGCGCTTCTCCTGGCATATAGTTCTCCTCAACTGAACGTGGCTTACAGGTCCCAGAACTGACGGGCAGTCCTTCGCCTACATCTTAGAATCTAGTGCACAGCCTGTGGCCTATGACACCATAAACGCTTGCTGGAGTTTAGGCACCGCTTTGACACAGGCTGCCTTGGATCTGGGGCCTGCCTATTACTGTGACGAGAAATGCATTGTGTTAAGAAGAGGAGATATGGAACAACAGTGTTTCCCTGCCACAATTGAGCCTGCAACGCTCTAAATCCCAGTGAGGAAAAAAAGTTTCCCTTCAAGCTCTCTTTTCCAAAGGGAACACAGAGCATTCTCCCTGCACTTTCCTTTTGAGTTTTGTACTTCCCAGATGCGGTAGAAGGGAGATACTATTGCTGTTCACATTTACCCGTTCTAGTGGCTTAAGGAAAGAAGGCCTCCATTGCCCTTCTTTTGGCATATAGTTGTCCTCAACTCAAAGTGGCTTACAGGTCCCAGTAGTGTCAGGCAGTCCGTCGTTTACATGTTGCATCCTAGTGCAGAGGCACATGGCCTAAGAAACCGTAAAAGCTTCCTGCATTTATAGCACCGCTTTGACACACGCTGCCTTGGACCTGCGGCCTGCCTCTCTGTGTGACGAGAAACAGAGAGCTTGAGCTCGATGCTTGTCGTCCCATGTGTTTTACCTATTCCCTAACAATCCTTAGTGAATCCCTTCAAACCCTGTTTTCCAAAGGGACCACAAAGCACTCTCCCTTTGCCTTCCTGTGGTCTTTGGGGCTTCCGGGTGCTGTAGAAGGTAGATACTTCTGTTGTTCACATTGACACCTTCAGGTGGCTTCCGAAAACGCTGAAGGTTTTCAGGTCACTTTTCAATCCCTCTTCTCCACAAGGACCACAGAGCATTCCCCCTGCGCCTTCGTTCTGTGTTTTGTACTTCCCAGGTGCGGTAGAAGGGAGATACATCTGCTGTTCACATTTACAGCTTCTAGTGGCTTAAGAAAAGAAGGTCTCCATTGCCCTTCTTTTGGCATATAGTTCTCCTCAACTCAACAGGCTTACAGGTCCCAGAAGTGTCGGGCACTCCGTCGCCTACATCTTAGAATCTAGTGCACAGCCTAGTGGCCTATGACATCATAAACGCTTGCTGGAGTTTAAGCACCGCATTGACACAGGCTGCCTTGGACCTGGGGCCTGCCTATTTCTGTGACGAGAACTGGATTGTGTTAAGAAGAGAAGATATGGAACAACAGTGTTTCCCTGCACCATTGAGCCTGCAACGCTGTAAATTCCAGTTAGGAAAACAACGTTTCCCTTCAAGCTCTTTTCCATATGGGACACAGAGCATTCTCCCTGCACTTTCCCTTTGAGTTTTGTACTTCCCAGGTGCGGAAGAAGGGAGATACATCTGCTGTTCACATTTACACGTTCTACTGGCTTAAGGAAAGAAGGACTCCATTGCGCTACTTCTGGCATATAATTCTCCTCAACTGAACGTGGCTTACAGGGCACAGAACTGATGGGCAGTCCTTCGCCTACATCTTAGAATCTAGTGCACAGCCTAGTGGCCTATGACACCATAAACGCTTGCTGGAGTTTAAGCACCGCTTTGACACAGGCTGCCTTGGATCTGGGGCCTGCCTATTTCTGTGACGAGAAATGCATTGTGTTAAGAAGAGAAGATATGGAACAACAGTGTTTCCCTGCCACCATTGAGCCTGCAACGCTGTAAATTCCAGTGAGGAAAACAACGTTTCCCTTCAAGCTCCTTTCCAAAGGGAACACAGAGCATTCTCCCTGCACTTTCCCTTTGAGTTTTGTACTTCCCCGGTGCGGTAGAAGGGAGATACATCTGCTGTTCACATTTACACGTTCTAGTGGCTTAAGGAAAGAAGGCCTCCATTGCCCTTCTTTTGGCATATAGTTGTCCTCAACTCAAAGTGGCTTACAGGTCCCAGTAGTGTCAGGCAGTCCGTTGTTTACATGTTGCATCCTAGTGCAGAGGCACATGGCCTAAGACACCGTAAAAGCTTACTGCATTTATAGCACCGCTTTGACACACGCTGCCTTGGACCTGCGGCCTGCCTCTCTGTGTGACGAGAAACAGAGAGCTTGAGCTCGATGCTAGTCGTCCCATGTGTTTTACCTATTCCCTAACAATCCTTAGTGAATCCCTTCAAACCCTGTTTTCCAAAGGGACCACAAAGCACTCTCCCTTTGCCTTCCTGTGGTCTTTGGGGCTTCCGGGTGCTGTAGAAGATAGATACTTCTGTTGTTCACATTGACACCTTCAGGTGGCTTCCGAAAACGCTGAACGTTTTCAGGTCACTTTTCAAGCCCTCTTCTCCACAAGGACCACAGAGCATTCCCCCTGCGCCTTCGTTCTGTGTTTTGTACTTCCCAGGTGCGGTAGAAGGGAGATACATCTGCTGTTCACCTTTACAGCTTCTAGTGGCTTAAGAAAAGAAGGTCTCCATTGCCCTTCTTTTGGCATATAGTTCTCCTCAACTGAACGTGGCTTACAGGTCCCAGAACTGACGGGCAGTCCGTCGCCTACATCTTAGAATCTAGTGCACAGCCTAGTGGCCTATGACATCATAAACGCTTGCTGGAGTTTAAGCACCGCATTGACACAGGCTGCCTTGGACCTGGGGCCTGCCTGTTTCTCTGACGAGAAATGGATTGTGTTAAGAAGAGAAGATATGGAACAACAGTGTTTCCCTGCCACCATTGAGCCTGCAACGCTGTAAATTCCAGTGAGGAAAACAACGTTTCCCTTCAAGCTCTTTTCCATAGGAGACACAGAGCATTCTCCCTGCACTTTCCCTTTGAGTTTTGTACTTCCCAGGTGCGGAAGAAGGGAGGTACATCTGCTGTTCACATTTACACGTTCTACTGGCTTAAGGAAAGAAGTACTCCATTGCGCTACTTCTGGCATATAATTCTCCTCAACTATACGTGGCTTACAGGGCCCAGAACTGACGGGCAGTCCTTCGCCTACATCTTAGAATCTAGTGCACAGCCTAGTGGCCTATGACACCATAAACGCTTGCTGGAGTATAAGCACCGCTTTGACACAGGCTATCTTGGATCTGGGGCCTGCCTATTTCTGTGACGAGAAATGGATTGTGTTAAGAAGAGAAGATATGGAACAACAGTGTTTCCCTGCCACCATTGAGCCTGCAACGCTGTAAATTCCAGTGAGGAAAACAACATTTCCCTTCAAGCTCTTTTCCAAAGGGAACACAGAGCATTCTCCCTGCACTTTCCCTTTGAGTTTTGTACTTCCCCGGTGCGGTAGAAGGGAGATACATCTGCTGTTCACATTTACACGTTCTAGTGGCTTAAGGAAAGAAGGACTCCATTGCGCTTCTCCTGGCATATAGTTCTCCTCAACTGAACGTGGCTTACAGGTCCCAGAACTGACGGGCAGTCCTTCGCCTACATCTTAGAATCTAGTGCACAGCCTAGTGGCCTATGACACCATAAACGCTTGCTGGAGTTTAAGCACCGCTTTGACACAGGCTGTCTTTGATCTGGGGCCTGCCTCTTTCTGTGACGAGAAATGGATTGTGTTAAGAAGAGAAGATATGGAACAACAGTGTTTCCCTGCCACCATTGAGCCTGCAACGCTCTAAATCCCAGTGAGGAAAAAAAGTTTCCCTTCAAGCTCTCTTTTCCAAAGGGAACACAGAGCATTCTCCCTGCACTTTCCTTTTGAGTTTTGTACTTCCCAGATGCGGTAGAAGGGAGATACTATTGCTGTTCACATTTACCCGTTCTAGTGGCTTAAGGAAAGAAGGCCTCCATTGCCCTTCTTTTGGCATATAGTTGTCCTCAACTCAAAGTGGCTTATAGGTCCCAGTAGTGTCAGGCAGTCCGTTGTTTACATGTTGCATCCTAGTGCAGAGGCACATGGCCTAAGACACCGTAAAAGCTTCCTGCATTTATAGCACCGCTTTGACACACGCTGCCTTGGACCTGCGGCCTGCCTCTCTGTGTGATGAGAAACAGAGAGCTTGAGCTCGATGCTAGTCGTCCCATGTGTTTTACCTATTCCCTAACAATCCTTAGTGAATCCCTTCAAACCCTGTTTTCCAAAGGGACCACAAAGCACTCTCCCTTTGCCTTCCTGTGGTCTTTGGGGCTTCCGGGTGCTGTAGAAGATAGATACTTCTGTTGTTCACATTGACACCTTCAGGTGGCTTCCGAAAACGCTGAACGTTTTCAGGTCACTTTTCAAGCCCTCTTCTCCACAAGGACCACAGAGCATTCCCCCTGCGCCTTCGTTCTGTGTTTTGTACTTCCCAGGTGCGGTAGAAGGGAGATACATCTGCTGTTCACATTTACAGCTTCTAGTGGCTTAAGAAAAGAAGGTCTCCATTGCCCTTCTTTTGGCATATAGTTCTCCTCAACTGAACGTGGCTTACAGGTCCCAGAACTGACGGGCAGTCCGTCGCCTACATCTTAGAATCTAGTGCACAGCCTAGTGGCCTATGACACCATAAACGCTTGCTGGAGTTTAAGCACCGCTTTGACACAGGCTGCCTTGGATCTGGGGCCTGCCTCTTTCTGTGACGAGAAATGGATTGTGTTAAGAAGAGAAGATATGGAACAACAGTGTTTCCCTGCCACAATTGAGCCTGCAACCCTGTAAATTCCAATGAGGAAAACAACGTTTCCCTTCAAGCTCTTTCCCAAAGGGAACACAGAGCATTCTCCCTGCACTTTCCCTTTGAGTTTTGCACTTCCCAGGTGCGGTAGAAGGGAGATACATCTGCTGTTCACATTTACAGCTTCTAGTAGCTTAAGAAAAGACGGTCTCCATTGCCCTTCTTTTGGCATATAGTTCTCCTCAACTGAACGGGCTTACAGGTCCCAGAAGTGTCGGGCACGCCGTCGCCTACATCTTAGAATCTAGTGCACAGCCTAGTGCTCTATGACATCATAAACGCTTGCTGGAGTTTAAGCACCGCATTGACACAGGCTGCCTTGGACCTGGGGCCTGCCTGTTTCTGTGACGAGAAATGGATTGTGTTAAGAAGAGAAGTTATGGAACAACAGTGTTTCCCTGCCACCATTGAGCCTGCAACGCTGTAAATTCCAGGGAGGAAAACAACGTTTCCCTTCAAGCTCTTTTCCATAGGGGACACAGAGCATTCTCCCTGCACTTTCCCTTTGAGTTTTGTACTTCCCAGGTGCGGAAGAAGAGAGATACATCTGCTGTTCATATTTACATGTTCTACTTGCTTAAGGAAAGAAGGACTCCATTGCGCTACTTCTGGCATATAATTCTCCTCAACTGAACGTGGCTTACAGGGCCCAGAACTGACGGGCAGTCCTTCGCCTACATCTTAGAATCTAGTGCACAGCCTAGTGGCCTATGACACCATAAACGCTTGCTGGAGTTTAGGCACCGCTTTGACACAGGCTGCCTTGGATCTGGGGCCTGCCTATTTCTGTGACGAGAAATGGATTGTGTTAAGAAGAGAAGATATGGAACAACAGTGTTTCCCTGCCACCATTGAGCCTGCAACGCTGTAAATTCCAGTGAGGAAAACAACGTTTCCCTTCAAGCTCTTTTCCAAAGGGAACACAGAGCATTCTCCCTGCACTTTCCCTTTGAGTTTTGTACTTCCTTGGTGCGGTAGAAGGGAGATACATCTGCTGTTCACATTTACACGTTCTAGTGGCTTAAGGAAAGAAGGACTCCATTGCGCTTCTCCTGGCATATAGTTCTCCTCAACTGAACGTGGCTTACAGGTCCCAGAACTGACGGGCAGTCCTTCGCCTACATCTTAGAATCTAGTGCACAGCCTGTGTCCTATGACACCATAAACGCTTGCTGGAGTTTAGGCACCGCTTTGACACAGGCTGCCTTGGATCTGGGGCCTGCCTATTACTGTGACGAGAAATGCATTGTGTTAAGAAGAGGAGATATGGAACAACAGTGTTTCCCTGCCACAATTGAGCCTGCAACGCTCTAAATCCCAGTGAGGAAAAAAGTTTCCCTTCAAGCTCTCTTTTCCAAAGGGAACACAGAGCATTCTCCCTGCACTTTCCTTTGAAGTTTTGTACTTCCCAGATGCGGTAGAAGGGAGATACTATTGCTGTTCACATTTACCCGTTCTAGTGGCTTAAGGAAAGAAGGCCTCCATTGCCCTTCTTTTGGCATATAGTTGTCCTCAACTCAAAGTGGCTTACAGGTCCCAGTAGTGTCAGGCAGTCCGTCGTTTACATGTTGCATCCTAGTGCAGAGGCACATGGCCTAAGAAACCGTAAAAGCTTCCTGCATTTATAGCACCGCTTTGACACACGCTGCCTTGGACCTGCGGCCTGCCTCTCTGTGTGACGAGAAACAGAGAGCTTGAGCTCGATGCTTGTCGTCCCATGTGTTTTACCTATTCTCTATCAATCCTTAGTGAATCCCTTCAAACCCTGTTTTCCAAAGGGACCACAAAGCACTCTCCCTTTGCCTTCCTGTGGTCTTTGGGGCTTCCGGGTGCTGTAGAAGATAGATACTTCTGTTGTTCACATTGACACCTTCAGGTGGCTTCCGAAAACGCTGAACATTTTCAGGTCACTTTTCAAGCCCTCTTCTCCACAAGGACCACAGAGCATTCCCCCTGCGCCTTCGTTCTGTGTTTTGTACTTCCCAGGTGCGGTAGAAGGGAGATACATCTGCTGTTCACCTTTACAGCTTCTAGTGGCTTAAGAAAAGAAGGTCTCCATTGCCCTTCTTTTGGCATATAGTTCTCCTCAACTGAACGTGGCTTACAGGTCCCAGAACTGACGGGCAGTCCGTCGCCTACATCTTAGAATCTAGTGCACAGCCTAGTGGCCTATGACATCATAAACGCTTGCTGGAGTTTAAGCACCGCATTGACACAGGCTGCCTTGGACCTGGGGCCTGCCTGTTTCTCTGACGAGAAATGGATTGTGTTAAGAAGAGAAGATATGGAACAACAGTGTTTCCCTGCCACCATTGAGCCTGCAACGCTGTAAATTCCAGTGAGGAAAACAACGTTTCCCTTCAAGCTCTTTTCCATAGGAGACACAGAGCATTCTCCCTGCACTTTCCCTTTGAGTTTTGTACTTCCCAGGTGCGGAAGAAGGGAGGTACATCTGCTGTTCACATTTACACGTTCTACTGGCTTAAGGAAAGAAGGACTCCATTGCGCTACTTCTGGCATATAATTCTCCTCAACTATACGTGGCTTACAGGGCCCAGAACTGACGGGCAGTCCTTCGCCTACATCTTAGAATCTAGTGCACAGCCTAGTGGCCTATGACACCATAAACGCTTGCTGGAGTATAAGCACCGCTTTGACACAGGCTATCTTGGATCTGGGGCCTGCCTATTTCTGTGACGAGAAATGGATTGTGTTAAGAAGAGAAGATATGGAACAACAGTGTTTCCCTGCCACCATTGAGCCTGCAACGCTGTAAATTCCAGTGAGGAAAACAACATTTCCCTTCAAGCTCTTTTCCAAAGGGAACACAGAGCATTCTCCCTGCACTTTCCCTTTGAGTTTTGTACTTCCCCGGTGCGGTAGAAGGGAGATACATCTGCTGTTCACATTTACACGTTCTAGTGGCTTAAGGAAAGAAGGACTCCATTGCGCTTCTCCTGGCATATAGTTCTCCTCAACTGAACGTGGCTTACAGGTCCCAGAACTGACGGGCAGTCCTTCGCCTACATCTTAGAATCTAGTGCACAGCCTAGTGGCCTATGACACCATAAACGCTTGCTGGAGTTTAAGCACCGCTTTGACACAGGCTGTCTTTGATCTGGGGCCTGCCTCTTTCTGTGACGAGAAATGGATTGTGTTAAGAAGAGAAGATATGGAACAACAGTGTTTCCCTGCCACCATTGAGCCTGCAACGCTCTAAATCCCAGTGAGTAAAAAAAGTTTCCCTTCAAGCTCTCTTTTCCAAAGGGAACACAGAGCATTCTCCCTGCACTTTCCTTTTGAGTTTTGTACTTCCCAGATGCGGTAGAAGGGAGATACTATTGCTGTTCACATTTACCCGTTCTAGTGGCTTAAGGAAAGAAGGCCTCCATTGCCCTTCTTTTGGCATATAGTTGTCCTCAACTCAAAGTGGCTTATAGGTCCCAGTAGTGTCAGGCAGTCCGTTGTTTACATGTTGCATCCTAGTGCAGAGGCACATGGCCTAAGACACCGTAAAAGCTTCCTGCATTTATAGCACCGCTTTGACACACGCTGCCTTGGACCTGCGGCCTGCCTCTCTGTGTGATGAGAAACAGAGAGCTTGAGCTCGATGCTAGTCGTCCCATGTGTTTTACCTATTCCCTAACAATCCTTAGTGAATCCCTTCAAACCCTGTTTTCCAAAGGGACCACAAAGCACTCTCCCTTTGCCTTCCTGTGGTCTTTGGGGCTTCCGGGTGCTGTAGAAGATAGATACTTCTGTTGTTCACATTGACACCTTCAGGTGGCTTCCGAAAACGCTGAACGTTTTCAGGTCACTTTTCAAGCCCTCTTCTCCACAAGGACCACAGAGCATTCCCCCTGCGCCTTCGTTCTGTGGTTTGTACTTCCCAGGTGCGGTAGAAGGGAGATACATCTGCTGTTCACATTTACAGCTTCTAGTGGCTTAAGAAAAGAAGGTCTCCATTGCCCTTCTTTTGGCATATAGTTCTCCTCAACTGAACGTGGCTTACAGGTCCCAGAACTGACGGGCAGTCCGTCGCCTACATCTTAGAATCTAGTGCACAGCCTAGTGGCCTATGACACCATAAACGCTTGCTGGAGTTTAAGCACCGCTTTGACACAGGCTGCCTTGGATCTGAGGCCTGCCTCTTTCTGTGACGAGAAATGGATTGTGTTAAGAAGAGAAGATATGGAACAACAGTGTTTCCCTGCCACAATTGAGCCTGCAACCCTGTAAATTCCAATGAGGAAAACAACGTTTCCCTTCAAGCTCTTTCCCAAAGGGAACACAGAGCATTCTCCCTGCACTTTCCCTTTGAGTTTTGCACTTCCCAGGTGCGGTAGAAGGGAGATACATCTGCTGTTCACATTTACAGCTTCTAGTAGCTTAAGAAAAGACGGTCTCCATTGCCCTTCTTTTGGCATATAGTTCTCCTCAACTGAACGGGCTTACAGGTCCCAGAAGTGTCGGGCACGCCGTCGCCTACATCTTAGAATCTAGTGCACAGCCTAGTGCTCTATGACATCATAAACGCTTGCTGGAGTTTAAGCACCGCATTGACACAGGCTGCCTTGGACCTGGGGCCTGCCTGTTTCTGTGACGAGAAATGGATTGTGTTAAGAAGAGAAGTTATGGAACAACAGTGTTTCCCTGCCACCATTGAGCCTGCAACGCTGTAAATTCCAGGGAGGAAAACAACGTTTCCCTTCAAGCTCTTTTCCATAGGGGACACAGAGCATTCTCCCTGCACTTTCCCTTTGAGTTTTGTACTTCCCAGGTGCGGAAGAAGAGAGATACATCTGCTGTTCATATTTACATGTTCTACTTGCTTAAGGAAAGAAGGACTCCATTGCGCTACTTCTGGCATATAATTCTCCTCAACTGAACGTGGCTTACAGGGCCCAGAACTGACGGGCAGTCCTTCGCCTACATCTTAGAATCTAGTGCACAGCCTAGTGGCCTATGACACCATAAACGCTTGCTGGAGTTTAGGCACCGCTTTGACACAGGCTGCCTTGGATCTGGGGCCTGCCTATTTCTGTGACGAGAAATGGATTGTGTTAAGAAGAGAAGATATGGAACAACAGTGTTTCCCTGCCACCATTGAGCCTGCAACGCTGTAAATTCCAGTGAGGAAAACAACGTTTCCCTTCAAGCTCTTTTCCAAAGGGAACACAGAGCATTCTCCCTGCACTTTCCCTTTGAGTTTTGTACTTCCTTGGTGCGGTAGAAGGGAGATACATCTGCTGTTCACATTTACACGTTCTAGTGGCTTAAGGAAAGAAGGACTCCATTGCGCTTCTCCTGGCATATAGTTCTCCTCAACTGAACGTGGCTTACAGGTCCCAGAACTGACGGGCAGTCCTTCGCTTACATCTTAGAATCTAGTGCACAGCCTGTGTCCTATGACACCATAAACGCTTGCTGGAGTTTAAGCACCGCTTTGACACAGGCTGCCTTGGATCTGGGGCCTGCCTATTACTGTGACGAGAAATGCATTGTGTTAAGAAGAGGAGATATGGAACAACAGTGTTTCCCTGCCACAATTGAGCCTGCAACGCTCTAAATCCCAGTGAGGAAAAAAGTTTCCCTTCAAGCTCTCTTTTCCAAAGGGAACACAGAGCATTCTCCCTGCACTTTCCTTTGAAGTTTTGTACTTCCCAGATGCGGTAGAAGGGAGATACTATTGCTGTTCACATTTACCCGTTCTAGTGGCTTAAGGAAAGAAGGCCTCCATTGCCCTTCTTTTGGCATATAGTTGTCCTCAACTCAAAGTGGCTTACAGGTCCCAGTAGTGTCAGGCAGTCCGTCGTTTACATGTTGCATCCTAGTGCAGAGGCACATGGCCTAAGAAACCGTAAAAGCTTCCTGCATTTATAGCACCGCTTTGACACACGCTGCCTTGGACCTGCGGCCTGCCTCTCTGTGTGACGAGAAACAGAGAGCTTGAGCTCGATGCTTGTCGTCCCATGTGTTTTACCTATTCTCTATCAATCCTTAGTGAATCCCTTCAAACCCTGTTTTCCAAAGGGACCACAAAGCACTCTCCCTTTGCCTTCCTGTGGTCTTTGGGGCTTCCGGGTGCTGTAGAAGATAGATACTTCTGTTGTTCACATTGACACCTTCAGGTGGCTTCCGAAAACGCTGAACATTTTCAGGTCACTTTTCAAGCCCTCTTCTCCACAAGGACCACAGAGCATTCCCCCTGCGCCTTCGTTCTGTGTTTTGTACTTCCCAGGTGCGGTAGAAGGGAGATACATCTGCTGTTCACATTTACAGCATCTAGTGGCTTAAGAAAAGAAGGTCTCCATTGCCCTTCTTTTGGCATATAGTTCTCCTCAACTCAACAGGCTTACAGGTCCCAGAAGTGTCGGGCACTCCGTCGCCTACATCTTAGAATCTAGTGCACAGCCTAGTGGCCTATGACATCATAAACGCTTGCTGGAGTTTAAGCACCGCATTGACACAGGCTGCCTTGGACCTGGGGCCTGCCTGTTTCTGTGACGAGAACTGGATTGTGTTAAGAAGAGAAGATATGGAACAACAGTGTTTCCCTGCCACCATTGAGCCTGCAACGCTGTAAATTCCAGTGAGGAAAACAACGTTTCCCTTCAAGCTCTTTTCCATAGGGGACACAGAGCATTCTCCCTGCACTTTCCCTTTGAGTTTTGTACTTCCCAGGTGCGGAAGAAGGGAGATACATCTGCTGTTCACATTTACACGTTCTACTGGCTTAAGGAAAGAAGGACTCCATTGCGCTACTTCTGGCATATAATTCTCCTCAACTGAACGTGGCTTACAGGGCCCAGAACTGACGGGCAGTCCTTCGCCTACATCTTAGAATCTAGTGCACAGCCTAGTGGCCTATGACACCATAAACGCTTGCTGGAGTTTAAGCACCGCTTTGACACAGGCTGCCTTGGATCTGGGGCCTGCCTATTTCTGTGATGAGAAATGGATTGTGTTAAGAAGAGAAGATATGGAACAACAGTGTTTCCCTGCCACCATTGAGCCTGCAACGCTGTAAATTCCAGTGAGGAAAACAACGTTTCCCTTCAAGCTCTTTTCCAAAGGGAACACAGAGCATTCTCCCTGCACTTTCCCTTTGAGTTTTGTACTTCCCCGGTGCGGTAGAAGGGAGATACATCTGCTGTTCACATTTACACGTTCTAGTGGCTTAAGAAAGAAGGACTCCATTGCGCTTGTTCTGGCATATAATTCTCCTCAACTGAACGTGGCTTACAGGTCCCAGAACTGACGGGCAGTCCTTCGCCTACATCTTAGAATCTAGTGCACAGCCTGTGGCCTATGACACCATAAACGCTTGCTGGAGTTTAGGCACCGCTTTGACACAGGCTGCCTTGGATCTGGGGCCTGCCTATTACTGTGACGAGAAATGCATTTTGTTAAGAAGAGGAGATATGGAACAACAGTGTTTCCCTGTCACAATTGAGCCTGCAACGCTCTAAATCCCAGTGAGGAAAAAAAGTTTCCCTTCAAGCTCTCTTTTCCAAAGGGAACACAGAGCATTCTCCCTGCACTTTCCTTTTGAGTTTTGTACTTCCCAGATGCGGTAGAAGGGAGATACTATTGCTGTTCACATTTACCCGTTCTAGTGGCTTAAGGAAAGAAGGCCTCCATTGCCCTTCTTTTGGCATATAGTTGTCCTCAACTCAAAGTGGCTTACAGGTCCCAGTAGTGTCAGGCAGTCCGTCGTTTACATGTTGCATCCTAGTGCAGAGGCACATGGCCTAAGAAACCGTAAAAGCTTCCTGCATTTATAGCACCGCTTTGACACACGCTGCCTTGGACCTGCGGCCTGCCTCTCTGTGTGACGAGAAACAGAGAGCTTGAGCTCGATGCTTGTCGTCCCATGTGTTTTACCTATTCCCTAACAATCCTTAGTGAATCCCTTCAAACCCTGTTTTCCAAAGGGACCACAAAGCACTCTCCCTTTGCCTTCCTGTGGTCTTTGGGGCTTCCGGGTGCTGTAGAAGATAGATACTTCTGTTGTTCACATTGACACCTTCAGGTGGCTTCCGAAAACGCTGAACGTTTTCAGGTCACTTTTCAAGCCCTCTTCTCCACAAGGACCACAGAGCATTCCCCCTGCGCCTTCGTTCTGTGTTTTGTACTTCCCAGGTGCGGTAGAAGGGAGATACATCTGCTGTTCACAATTACAGTTTCTAGTGGCTTAAGAAAAGAAGGTCTCCATTGCCCTTCTTGTGGCATATAGTTCTCCTCAACTGAACAGGCTTACAGGTCCCAGAAGTGTCGGGCACTCCGTCGCCTACATCTTAGAATCTAGTGCACAGCCTAGTGGCCTATGACATCATAAACGCTTGCTGGAGTTTAAGCACCGCATTGACACAGGCTGCCTTGGACCTGGGGCCTGCTTATTTCTGTGACGAGAACTGGATTGTGTTAAGAAGAGAAGATATGGAACAACAGTGTTTCCCTGCCACCATTGAGCCTGCAACGCTGTAAATTCCAGTGAGGAAAACAACGTTTCCCTTCAAGCTCCTTTCCAAAGGGAACACAGAGCATTCTCCCTGCACTTTCCCTTTGAGTTTTGTACTTCCCCGGTGCGGTAGAAGGGAGATACTTCTGTTGTTCACATTTACACGTTCTAGTGGCTTAAGGAAAGAAGGACTCCATTGCGCTTCTCCTGGCATATAGTTCTCCTCAACTGAACGTGGCTTACAGGTCCCAGAACTGACGGGCAGTCCTTCGCCTACATCTTAGAATCTAGTGCACAGCCTAGTGGCCTATGACACCATAAACACTTGCTGGAGTTTAAGCACCGCTTTGACACAGGCTGTCTTTGATCTGGGGCATGCCTATTTCTGTGACGAGAAATGGATTGTGTTAAGAAGAGAAGATATGGAACAACAGTGTTTCCCTGCCACAATTGAGCCTGCAACGCTGTAAATTCCAGTGAGGAAAATAATGTTTCCTTTCAAGCTCTTTTCCATAGGGGACACAGAGCATTCTCCCTGCACTTTCCCTTTGAGTTTTGTACTTCCCAGGTGTGGTAGAAGGGAGATACATATGCTGTTCACATTTACACGTTCTAGTGGCTTAAGGAAAGAAGGACTCCATTGCGCTTGTTGTGGCATATAATTCTCCTCAACTGAACGTGGCTTACAGGTCCCAGAACTGACAGGCAGTCCTTCGCCTACATCTTAGAATCTAGTGCACAGCCTAGTGGCCTATGACACCATAAACGCTTGCTGGAGTTTAGGCACCCCTTTGACAGAGGCTGCCTTGGATCTGGGGCCTGCCTATTACTGTGACGAGAAATGCATTGTGTTAAGAAGAGAAGATATGGAACAACAGTGTTTCCCTGCCACAATTGAGCCTGCAACGCTCTAAATCCCAGTGAGGAAAAAAAGTTTCCCTTCAAGCTCTCTTTTCCAAAGGGAACACAGAGCGTTCTCCCTGCACTTTTCTTTTGAGTTTTGTACTTCCCAGATGCGGTAGAAGGGAGATACTATTGCTGTTCACATTTACCCGTTCTAGTGGCTTAAGGAAAGAAGGCCTCCATTGCCCTTCTTTTGGCATATAGTTGTCCTCAACTCAAAGTGGCTTACAGGTCCCAGTAGTGTCAGGCAGTCCGTTGTTTACATGTTGCATCCTAGTGCAGAGGCACATGGCCTAAGACACCGTAAAAGCTTCCTGCATTTATAGCACCGCTTTGACACACGCTGCCTTGGACCTGCGGCCTGCCTCTCTGTGTGACGAGAAACAGAGAGCTTGAGCTCGATGCTAGTCGTCCCATGTGTTTTACCTATTCCTTAACAATCCTTAGTGAATCCCTTCAAACCCTGTTTTCCAAAGGGACCACAAACCACTCTCCCTTTGCCTTCCTGTGTGGTCTTTGGGGCTTCCGGGTGCTGTAGAAGATAGATACTTCTGTTGTTCACATTGACACCTTCAGGTGGCTTCCGAAAACGCTGAACGTTTTCAGGTCACTTTTCAAGCCCTCTTCTCCACAAGGACCACAGAGCATTCCCCCTGCGCCTTCGTTCTGTGTTTTGTACTTCCCAGGTGCGGTAGAAGGGAGATACATCTGCTGTTCACATTTACAGCTTCTAGTGGCTTAAGAAAAGAAGGTCTCCATTGCCCTTCTTTTGGCATATAGTTCTCCTCAACTGAACGGGCTTACAGGTCAGAGAAGTGTCGGGCACGCCGTCGCCTACATCTTAGAATCTAGTGCACAGCCTAGTGGCCTATGACATCATAAACGCTTGCTGGAGTTTAAGCACCGCATTGACACAGGCTGCCTTGGACCTGGGGCCTGCCTGTTTCTGTGACGAGAAATGGATTGTGTTAAGAAGAGAAGATATGGAACAACAGTGTTTCCCTGCCACCATTGAGCCTGCAACGCTGTAAATTCCAGTGAGGAAAACAACGTTTCCCTTCAAGCTCTTTTCCATAGGGGACACAGAGCATTCTCCCTGCACTTTCCCTTTGAGTTTTGTACTTCCCAGCTGCGGAAGAAGAGAGATACATCTGCTGTTCATATTTACTCGTTCTACTTGCTTAAGGAAAGATGGACTCCATTGCGCTACTTCTGGCATATAATTCTCCTCAACTGAACGTGGCTTACAGGGCCCAGAACTGACGGGCAGTCCTTCGCCTACATCTTAGAATCTAGTGAACAGCCTAGTGGCCTATGACATCATAAACGCTTGCTGGAGTTTAAGCACCACTTTGACACAGGCTGCCTTGGATCTGGGGCCTGCCTATTTCTCTGACGAGAAATGGATTGTGTTAAGAAGAGAAGATATGGAACAACAGTGTTTCCCTGCCACCATTGAGCCTGCAACGCTGTAAATTCCAGTGAGGAAAACAACGTTTCCCTTCAAGCTCTTTTCCAAAGGGAACACAGAGCATTCTCCCTGCACTTTCCCTTTGAGTTTTGTACTTCCCAGGTGCGGAAGAAGAGAGATACATCTGCTGTTCACATTTACACGTTCTAGTGGCTTAAGGAAAGAAGGACTCCATTGCGCTTCTCCTGGCATATATTTCTCCTCAACTGAACGTGGCTTACAGGTCCCAGAACTGACGGGCAGTCCTTTGCCTACATCTTAGAATCTAGTGAACAGCCTGTGTCCTATGACACCATAAACGCTTGCTGGAGTTTAGGCAGCGCTTTGACACAGGCTGCCTTGGATCTGGGGCCTGCCTATTACTGTGACGAGAAATGCATTGTGTTTAGAAGAGAAGATATGGAACAACAGTGTTTCCCTGCCACAATTGAGCCTGCAACGTTCTAAATCCCAGTGAGGAAAAAAGTTTCCCTTCAAGCTCTCTTTTCCAAAGGGAACACAGAGCATTCTCCCTGCACTTTCCTTTTGAGTTTTGTACTTCCCAGATGCGGTAGAAGGGAGATACTATTGCTGTTCACATTTACCCGTTCTAGTGGCTTAAGGAAAGAAGGCCTCCATTGCCCTTCTTTTGGCATATAGTTGTCCTCAACTCAAAGTGGCTAACAGGTCCCAGTAGTGTCAGGCAGTCCGTCGTTTACATGTTGCATCCTAGTGCAGAGGCACATGGCCTAAGACACCGTAAAAGCTTCCTGCATTTATAGCACCGCTTTGACACACGCTGCCTTGGACCTGCGGCCTGCCTCTCTGTGTGACAAGAAACAGAGAGCTTGAGCTCGATGCTAGTCGTCCCATGTGTTTTACCTATTCCCTAACAATCCTTAGTGAATCCCTTCAAACCCTGTTTTCCAAAGGGACCACAAAGCACTCTCCCTTTGCCTTCCTGTGGTCTTTGGGGCTTCCGGGTGCTGTAGAAGATAGATACTTGTGTTGTTCACATTGACACCTTCAGGTGGCTTCCGAAAACACTGAAAGTTTTCAGGTCACTTTTCAAGCCCTCTTCTCCACAAGGACCACAGAGCATTCCCCCTGCGCCTTCGTTCTGTGTTTTGTACTTCCCAGGTGCGGTAGAAGGGAGATACATCTGCTGTTCACATTTACAGCTTCTAGTGGCTTAAGAAAAGAAGGTCTCCATTGCCCTTCTTTTGGCATATAGTTCTCCTCAACTGAACAGGCTTACACGGCCCAGAAGTGTCGGGCACCCGTCGCCTACATCTTAGAATCTAGTGCACAGCCTAGTGGCCTATGACATCATAAACGCTTGCTGGAGTTTAAGAACCGCATTGACACAGGCTGCCTTGGACCTGGGGCCTGCCTGTTTCTCTGACGAGAAATGGATTGTGTTAAGAAGAGAAGATATGGAACAACAGTGTTTCCCTGCCACCATTGAGCCTGCAACGCTGTAAATTCCAGTGAGGAAAACAACGTTTCCCTTCAAGCTCTTTTCCATAGGGGACACAGAGCATTCTCCCTGCACTTTCCCTTTGAGTTTTGTACTTCCCCGGTGCGGTAGAAGGGAGATACATCTGCTGTTCACATTTACACGTTCTAGTGGCTTAAGGAAAGAAGGACTCCATTGCGCTTCTCCTGGCATATAGTTCTCCTCAACTGAACGTGGCTTACAGGTCCCAGAACTGACAGGCAGTCCTTCGCCTACATCTTAGAATCTAGTGCACAGCCTAGTGGCCTATGACACCATAAACGCTTGTTGGAGTTTAAGCACCGCTTTGACACAGGCTGTCTTTGATCTGGGGCATGCCTATTTCTGTGACGAGAAATGGATTGTGTTAAGAAGAGAAGATATGGAACAACAGTGTTTCCCTGCCACAATTGAGCCTGCAACGCTGTAAATTCCAGTGAGGAAAACAATGTTTCCTTTCAAGCTCTTTTCCATAGGGGACACAGAGCATTCTCCCTGCACTTTCCCTTTGAGTTTTGTACTTCCCAGGTGCGGTAGAAGGGAGATACATATGCTGTTCACATTTACACGTTCTAGTGGCTTAAGGAAAGAAGGACTCCATTGCGCTTGTTCTGGCATATAATTCTCCTCAACTGAACGTGGCTTACAGGTCCCAGAACTGACAGGCAGTCCTTCGCCTACATCTTAGAATCTAGTGCACAGCCTAGTGGCCTATGACACCATAAACGCTTGCTGGAGTTTAGGCACCGCTTTGACACAGGCTGCCTTGGATCTGGGGCCTGCCTATTACTGTGACGAGAAATGCATTGTGTTAAGAAGAGAAGATATGGAACAACAGTGTTTCCCTGCCACAATTGAGCCTGCAACGCTCTAAATCCCAGTGAGGAAAAAAGGTTCCCTTCAAGCTCTCTTTTCCAAAGGGAACACAGAGCATTCTCCCTGCACTTTCCTTTTGAGTTTTGTACTTCCCAGATGCGGTAGAAGGGAGATACTATTGCTGTTCACATTTACCCGTTCTAGTGGCTTAAGGAAAGAAGGCCTCCATTGCCCTTCTTTTGGCATATAGTTGTCCTCAACTCAAAGTGGCTTACAGGTCCCAGTAGTGTCAGGCAGTCCGTTGTTTACATGTTGCATCCTAGTGCAGAGGCACATGGCCTAAGACACCGTAAAAGCTTCCTGCATTTATAGCACCGCTTTGACACACGCTGCCTTGGACCTGCGGCCTGCCTCTCTGTGTGACGAGAAACAGAGAGCTTGAGCTCGATGCTTGTCGTCCCATGTGTTTTACCTATTCCCTAACAATCCTTAGTGAATCCCTTCAAACCCTGTTTTCCAAAGGGACCACAAAGCACTCTCCCTTTGCCTTCCTGTGGTCTTTGGGGCTTCCGGGTGCTGTAGAAGATAGATACTTCTGTTGTTCACATTGACACCTTCAGGTGGCTTCCGAAAACGCTGAAAGTTTTCAGGTCACTTTTCAAGCCCTCTTCTCCACAAGGACCACAGAGCATTCCCCCTGCGCCTTCGTTCTGTGTTTTGTACTTCCCAGGTGCGGTAGAAGGGAGATACATCTGCTGTTCACATTTACAGCTTCTAGTGGCTTAAGAAAAGAAGGTCTCCATTGCCCTTCTTTTGGCATATAGTTCTCCTCAACTGAACAGGCTTACACGGCCCAGAAGTGTCGGGCACCCGTCGCCTACATCTTAGAATCTAGTGCACAGCCTAGTGGCCTATGACATCATAAACGCTTGCTGGAGTTTAAGCACTGCTTTGACACAGGCTGTCTTTGATCTGGGGCCTGCCTATTTCTGTGACGAGAAATGGATTGTGTTAAGAAGAGAAGATATGGAACAACAGTGTTTCCCTGCCACCATTGAGCCTGCAACGCTGTAAATTCCAGTGAGGAAAACAACGTTTCCCTTCAAGGTCTTTTCCATAGGGGACACAGAGCATTCTCCCTGCACTTTCCCTTTGAGTTTTGTACTTCCCAGGTGCGGAAGAAGGGAGATACATCTGCTGTTCACATTTACACGTTCTACTGGCTTAAGGAAAGAAGGACTCCATTGCGCTACTTCTGCCATATAATTCTCCTCAACTGAACGTGGCTTACAGGTCCCAGAACGGACGGGCAGTCCTTCGCCTACATCTTAGAATCTAGTGCACAGCCTGTGGCCTATGACACCATAAACGCTTGCTGGAGTTTAGGCACCGCTTTGACACAGGCTGCCTTGGATCTGGGGCCTGCCTATTACTGTGACGAGAAATGCATTGTGTTAAGAAGAGAAGATATGGAACAACAGTGTTTCCCTTCCACAATTGAGCCTGCAACGCTCTAAATCCCAGTGAGGAAAAAAGTTTCCCTTCAAGCTCTCTTTTCCAAAGGGAACACAGAGCATTCTCCCTGCACTTTCCTTTGAAGTTTTGTACTTCCCAGATGCGGTAGAAGGGAGATACTATTGCTGTTCACATTTACCCGTTCTAGTGGCTTAAGGAAAGAAGGCCTCCATTGCCCTTCTTTTGGCATATAGTTGTCCTCAACTCAAAGTGGCTTACAGGTCCCAGTAGTGTCAGGCAGTCCGTCGTTTACATGTTGCATCCTAGTGCAGAGGCACATGGCCTAAGAAACCGTAAAAGCTTCCTGCATTTATAGCACCGCTTTGACACACGCTGCCTTGGACCTGCGGCCTGCCTCTCTGTGTGACGAGAAACAGAGAGCTTGAGCTCGATGCTTGTCGTCCCATGTGTTTTACCTATTCCCTAACAATCCTTAGTGAATCCCTTCAAACCCTGTTTTCCAAAGGGACCACAAAGCACTCTCCCTTTGCCTTCCTGTGGTCTTTGGGGCTTCCGGGTGCTGTAGAAGATAGATACTTCTGTTGTTCACATTGACACCTTCAGGTGGCTTCCGAAAACGCTGAACATTTTCAGGTCACTTTTCAAGCCCTCTTCTCCACAAGGACCCAGAGCATTCCCCCTGCGCCTTCGTTGTGTGTTTTGTAGTTCCCAGGTGCGGTAGAAGGGAGATACATCTGATGTTCACATTTACAGCTTCTAGTGGCTTAAGAAAAGAAGGTCTCCATTGCCCTTCTTTTGGCATATAGTTATCCTCAACTCAACAGGCTTACAGGTCCCAGAAGTGTCGGGCACTCCGTCGCCTACATCTTAGAATCTAGTGCACAGCCTAGTGGCCTATGACATCATAAACGCTTGCTGGAGTTTAAGCACCGCATTGACACAGGCTGCCTTGGACCTGGGGCCTGCCTGTTTCTCTGACGAGAAATGGATTGTGTTAAGAAGAGAAGATATGGAACAACAGTGTTTCCCTGCCACCATTGAGCCTGCAACGCTGTAAATTCCAGTGAGGAAAACAACGTTTCCCTTCAAGCTCTTTTCCAAAGGGAACACAGAGCATTCTCCCTGCACTTTCCCTTTGAGTTTTGTACTTCCCAGGTGCGGAAGAAGAGAGATACATCTGCTGTTCACATTTACACGTTCTAGTGGCTTAAGGAAAGAAGGACTCCATTGCGCTTCTCCTGGCATATATTTCTCCTCAACTGAACGTGGCTTACAGGTCCCAGAACTGACGGGCAGTCCTTTGCCTACATCTTAGAATCTAGTGAACAGCCTGTGTCCTATGACACCATAAACGCTTGCTGGAGTTTAGGCAGCGCTTTGACACAGGCTGCCTTGGATCTGGGGCCTGCCTATTACTGTGACGAGAAATGCATTGTGTTTAGAAGAGAAGATATGGAACAACAGTGTTTCCCTGCCACAATTGAGCCTGCAACGTTCTAAATCCCAGTGAGGAAAAAAGTTTCCCTTCAAGCTCTCTTTTCCAAAGGGAACACAGAGCATTCTCCCTGCACTTTCCTTTTGAGTTTTGTACTTCCCAGATGCGGTAGAAGGGAGATACTATTGCTGTTCACATTTACCCGTTCTAGTGGCTTAAGGAAAGAAGGCCTCCATTGCCCTTCTTTTGGCATATAGTTGTCCTCAACTCAAAGTGGCTAACAGGTCCCAGTAGTGTCAGGCAGTCCGTCGTTTACATGTTGCATCCTAGTGCAGAGGCACATGGCCTAAGACACCGTAAAAGCTTCCTGCATTTATAGCACCGCTTTGACACACGCTGCCTTGGACCTGCGGCCTGCCTCTCTGTGTGACGAGAAACAGAGAGCTTGAGCTCGATGCTAGTCGTCCCATGTGTTTTACCTATTCCCTAACAATCCTTAGTGAATCCCTTCAAACCCTGTTTTCCAAAGGGACCACAAAGCACTCTCCCTTTGCCTTCCTGTGGTCTTTGGGGCTTCCGGGTGCTGTAGAAGATAGATACTTGTGTTGTTCACATTGACACCTTCAGGTGGCTTCCGAAAACACTGAAAGTTTTCAGGTCACTTTTCAAGCCCTCTTCTCCACAAGGACCACAGAGCATTCCCCCTGCGCCTTCGTTCTGTGTTTTGTACTTCCCAGGTGCGGTAGAAGGGAGATACATCTGCTGTTCACATTTACAGCTTCTAGTGGCTTAAGAAAAGAAGGTCTCCATTGCCCTTCTTTTGGCATATAGTTCTCCTCAACTGAACAGGCTTACACGGCCCAGAAGTGTCGGGCACCCGTCGCCTACATCTTAGAATCTAGTGCACAGCCTAGTGGCCTATGACATCATAAACGCTTGCTGGAGTTTAAGAACCGCATTGACACAGGCTGCCTTGGACCTGGGGCCTGCCTGTTTCTCTGACGAGAAATGGATTGTGTTAAGAAGAGAAGATATGGAACAACAGTGTTTCCCTGCCACCATTGAGCCTGCAACGCTGTAAATTCCAGTGAGGAAAACAACGTTTCCCTTCAAGCTCTTTTCCATAGGGGACACAGAGCATTCTCCCTGCACTTTCCCTTTGAGTTTTGTACTTCCCCGGTGCGGTAGAAGGGAGATACATCTGCTGTTCACATTTACACGTTCTAGTGGCTTAAGGAAAGAAGGACTCCATTGCGCTTCTCCTGGCATATAGTTCTCCTCAACTGAACGTGGCTTACAGGTCCCAGAACTGACGGGCAGTCCTTCGCCTACATCTTAGAATCTAGTGCACAGCCTAGTGGCCTATGACACCATAAACGCTTGTTGGAGTTTAAGCACCGCTTTGACACAGGCTGTCTTTGATCTGGGGCATGCCTATTTCTGTGACGAGAAATGGATTGTGTTAAGAAGAGAAGATATGGAACAACAGTGTTTCCCTGCCACAATTGAGCCTGCAACGCTGTAAATTCCAGTGAGGAAAACAATGTTTCCTTTCAAGCTCTTTTCCATAGGGGACACAGAGCATTCTCCCTGCACTTTCCCTTTGAGTTTTGTACTTCCCAGGTGCGGTAGAAGGGAGATACATATGCTGTTCACATTTACACGTTCTAGTGGCTTAAGGAAAGAAGGACTCCATTGCGCTTGTTCTGGCATATAATTCTCCTCAACTGAACGTGGCTTACAGGTCCCAGAACTGACAGGCAGTCCTTCGCCTACATCTTAGAATCTAGTGCACAGCCTAGTGGCCTATGACACCATAAACGCTTGCTGGAGTTTAGGCACCGCTTTGACACAGGCTGCCTTGGATCTGGGGCCTGCCTATTACTGTGACGAGAAATGCATTGTGTTAAGAAGAGAAGATATGGAACAACAGTGTTTCCCTGCCACAATTGAGCCTGCAACGCTCTAAATCCCAGTGAGGAAAAAAGGTTCCCTTCAAGCTCTCTTTTCCAAAGGGAACACAGAGCATTCTCCCTGCACTTTCCTTTTGAGTTTTGTACTTCCCAGATGCGGTAGAAGGGAGATACTATTGCTGTTCACATTTACCCGTTCTAGTGGCTTAAGGAAAGAAGGCCTCCATTGCCCTTCTTTTGGCATATAGTTGTCCTCAACTCAAAGTGGCTTACAGGTCCCAGTAGTGTCAGGCAGTCCGTTGTTTACATGTTGCATCCTAGTGCAGAGGCACATGGCCTAAGACACCGTAAAAGCTTCCTGCATTTATAGCACCGCTTTGACACACGCTGCCTTGGACCTGCGGCCTGCCTCTCTGTGTGACGAGAAACAGAGAGCTTGAGCTCGATGCTTGTCGTCCCATGTGTTTTACCTATTCCCTAACAATCCTTAGTGAATCCCTTCAAACCCTGTTTTCCAAAGGGACCACAAAGCACTCTCCCTTTGCCTTCCTGTGGTCTTTGGGGCTTCCGGGTGCTGTAGAAGATAGATACTTCTGTTGTTCACATTGACACCTTCAGGTGGCTTCCGAAAACGCTGAAAGTTTTCAGGTCACTTTTCAAGCCCTCTTCTCCACAAGGACCACAGAGCATTCCCCCTGCGCCTTCGTTCTGTGTTTTGTACTTCCCAGGTGCGGTAGAAGGGAGATACATCTGCTGTTCACATTTACAGCTTCTAGTGGCTTAAGAAAAGAAGGTCTCCATTGCCCTTCTTTTGGCATAGAGTTCTCCTCAACTGAACAGGCTTACACGGCCCAGAAGTGTCGGGCACCCGTCGCCTACATCTTAGAATCTAGTGCACAGCCTAGTGGCCTATGACATCATAAACGCTTGCTGGAGTTTAAGCACTGCTTTGACACAGGCTGTCTTTGATCTGGGGCCTGCCTATTTCTGTGACGAGAAATGGATTGTGTTAAGAAGAGAAGATATGGAACAACAGTGTTTCCCTGCCACCATTGAGCCTGCAACGCTGTAAATTCCAGTGAGGAAAACAACGTTTCCCTTCAAGGTCTTTTCCATAGGGGACACAGAGCATTCTCCCTGCACTTTCCCTTTGAGTTTTGTACTTCCCAGGTGCGGAAGAAGGGAGATACATCTGCTGTTCACATTTACACGTTCTACTGGCTTAAGGAAAGAAGGACTCCATTGCGCTACTTCTGCCATATAATTCTCCTCAACTGAACGTGGCTTACAGGTCCCAGAACGGACGGGCAGTCCTTCGCCTACATCTTAGAATCTAGTGCACAGCCTGTGGCCTATGACACCATAAACGCTTGCTGGAGTTTAGGCACCGCTTTGACACAGGCTGCCTTGGATCTGGGGCCTGCCTATTACTGTGACGAGAAATGCATTGTGTTAAGAAGAGAAGATATGGAACAACAGTGTTTCCCTTCCACAATTGAGCCTGCAACGCTCTAAATCCCAGTGAGGAAAAAAGTTTCCCTTCAAGCTCTCTTTTCCAAAGGGAACACAGAGCATTCTCCCTGCACTTTCCTTTGAAGTTTTGTACTTCCCAGATGCGGTAGAAGGGAGATACTATTGCTGTTCACATTTACCCGTTCTAGTGGCTTAAGGAAAGAAGGCCTCCATTGCCCTTCTTTTGGCATATAGTTGTCCTCAACTCAAAGTGGCTTACAGGTCCCAGTAGTGTCAGGCAGTCCGTCGTTTACATGTTGCATCCTAGTGCAGAGGCACATGGCCTAAGAAACCGTAAAAGCTTCCTGCATTTATAGCACCGCTTTGACACACGCTGCCTTGGACCTGCGGCCTGCCTCTCTGTGTGACGAGAAACAGAGAGCTTGAGCTCGATGCTTGTCGTCCCATGTGTTTTACCTATTCCCTAACAATCCTTAGTGAATCCCTTCAAACCCTGTTTTCCAAAGGGACCACAAAGCACTCTCCCTTTGCCTTCCTGTGGTCTTTGGGGCTTCCGGGTGCTGTAGAAGATAGATACTTCTGTTGTTCACATTGACACCTTCAGGTGGCTTCCGAAAACGCTGAACATTTTCAGGTCACTTTTCAAGCCCTCTTCTCCACAAGGACCCAGAGCATTCCCCCTGCGCCTTCGTTGTGTGTTTTGTAGTTCCCAGGTGCGGTAGAAGGGAGATACATCTGATGTTCACATTTACAGCTTCTAGTGGCTTAAGAAAAGAAGGTCTCCATTGCCCTTCTTTTGGCATATAGTTATCCTCAACTCAACAGGCTTACAGGTCCCAGAAGTGTCGGGCACTCCGTCGCCTACATCTTAGAATCTAGTGCACAGCCTAGTGGCCTATGACATCATAAACGCTTGCTGGAGTTTAAGCACCGCATTGACACAGGCTGCCTTGGACCTGGGGCCTGCCTGTTTCTCTGACGAGAAATGGATTGTGTTAAGAAGAGAAGATATGGAACAACAGTGTTTCCCTGCCACCATTGAGCCTGCAATGCTGTAAATTCCAGTGAGGAAAACAACGTTTCCCTTCAAGCTCTTTTCCATAGGGGACACAGAGCATTCTCCCTGCACTTTCCCTTTGAGTTTTGTACTTCCCAGGTGCGGAAGAAGGGAGATACATCTGCTGTTCACATTTACACGTTCTACTGGCTTAAGGAAAGAAGGACTCCATTGCGCTACTTCTGGCATATAATTCTCCTCAACTGAACGTGGCTTACAGGGCCCAGAACTGACGGGCAGTCCTTCGCCTACATCTTAGAATCTAGTGCACAGCCTAGTGGCCTATGACACCATAAACGCTTGCTGGAGTTTAAGCACCGCTTTGACACAGGCTGCCTTGGATCTGGGGCCTGCCTATTTCTGTGACGAGAAATGGATTGTGTTAAGAAGAGAAGATATGGAACAACAGTGTTTCCCTGCCACCATTGAGCCTGCAACGCTGTAAATTCCAGTGAGGAAAACAACGTTTCCCTTCAAGCTCTTTTCCAAAGGGAACACAGAGCATTCTCCCTGCACTTTCCCTTTGAGTTTTGTACTTCCCCGGTGCGGTAGAAGGGAGATACATCTGCTGTTCACATTTACACGTTCTAGTGGCTTAAGGAAAGAAGGACTCCATTGCGCTTCTCCTGGCATATAGTTCTCCTCAACTGAACGTGGCTTACAGGTCCCAGAACTGACGGGCAGTCCTTCGCCTACATCTTAGAATCTAGTGCACAGCCTAGTGGCCTATGACACCATAAACGCTTGCTGGAGTTTAAGCTCCGCTTTGACACAGGCTGTCTTTGATCTGGGGCCTGCCTATTTCTGTGACGAGAAATGGATTGTGTTAAGAAGAGAAGATATGGAACAACAGTGTTTCCCTGCCACAATTGAGCCTGCAACGCTGTAAATTCCAGTGAGGAAAACAATGTTTCCTTTCAAGCTCTTTTCCATAGGGGACACAGAGCATTCTCCCTGCACTTTCCCTTTGAGTTTTGTACTTCCCAGGTGCGGTAGAAGGGAGATACATATGCTGTTCACATTTACACGTTCTAGTGGCTTAAGAAAGAAGGACTCCATTGCGCTTGTTCTGGCATATAATTCTCCTCAACTGAACGTGGCTTACAGGTCCCAGAAGTGACAGGCAGTCCTTCGCCTACATCTTAGAATCTAGTGCACAGCCTAGTGGCCTATGACATCATAAACGCTTGCTGGAGTTTAAGCACTGCTTTGACACAGGCTGCCTTGGATCTGGGGCCTGCCTGTTTCTGTGACGAGAAATGGATTGTGTTAAGAAGAGAAGATATGGAACAACAGTGTTTCCCTGCAACAATTGAGCCTGCAATGGTGTAAATTCCACTGAGGAAAACAATGTTTCCCTTCAAGCTCTTTTCCAAAGGGAACACAGAGCATTCTCCCTGCACTTTCCCTTTGAGTTTTGTACTTCCCAGGTGCGATAGAAGGGAGATACATCTGCTGTTCACATTTACAGCTTCTAGTGGCTTAAGAAAAGACGGTCTCCATTGCCCTTCTTTTGGCATATAGTTCTCCTCAACTGAACGGGCTTACAGGTCCCAGAAGTGTCGGGCACGCCGTCGCCTACATCTTAGAATCTAGTGCACAGCCTAGTGCTCTATGACATCATAAACGCTTGCTGGACTTTAAGCACCGCATTGACACAGGCTGCCTTGGAACTGGGGCCTGCCTGTTTCTGTGACGAGAAATGGATTGTGTTAAGAAGAGAAGATATGGAACAACAGTGTTTCCCTGCCACCATTGAGCCTGCAACGCTGTAAATTCCAGTGAGGAAAACAACGTTTCCCTTCAAGCTCTTTTCCATAGGGGACACAGAGCATTCTCCCTGCACTTTCCCTTTGAGTTTTGTACTTCCCAGGTGCGGAAGAAGAGAGATACATCTGCTGTTCATATTTACATGTTCTACTTGCTTAAGGAAAGAAGGACTCCATTGCGCTACTTCTGGCATATAATTCTCAACTGAACGTGGCTTACAGGGCCCAGAACTGACGGGCAGTCCTTCGCCTACATCTTAGAATCTAGTGCACAGCCTAGTGGCCTATGACACCATAAACGCTTGCTGGAGTTTAGGCACCGCTTTGACACAGGTGCCTTGGATCTGGGGCCTGCCTATTTCTGTGACGAGAAATGGATTGTGTTAAGAAGAGAAGATATGGAACAACAGTGTTTCCCTGCCACCATTGAGCCTGTAACTCTGTAAATTCCAGTGAGGAAAACAACGTTTCCCTTCAAGCTCTTTTCCAAAGGGAACACAGAGCATTCTCCCTGCACTTTCCCTTTGAGTTTTGTACTTCCTTGGTGCGGTAGAAGGGAGATACATCTGCTGTTCACATTTACACGTTCTAGTGGCTTAAGGAAAGAAGGACTCCATTGCGCTTCTCCTGGCATATAGTTCTCCTCAACTGAACGTGGCTTACAGGTCCCAGAAGTGACGGGCAGTCCTTCGCCTACATCTTAGAATCTAGTGCACAGCCTAGTGGCCTATGACACCATAAACACTTGCTGGAGTTTAAGCACCGCTTTGACACAGGCTGTCTTTGATCTGGGGCATGCCTATTTCTGTGACGAGAAATGGATTGTGTTAAGAAGAGAAGATATGGAACAACAGTGTTTCCCTGCCACAATTGAGCCTGCAACGCTGTAAATTCCAGTGAGGAAAACAATGTTTCCTTTCAAGCTCTTTTCCATAGGGGACACAGAGCATTCTCCCTGCACTTTCCCTTTGAGTTTTGTACTTCCCAGGTGTGGTAGAAGGGAGATACATATGCTGTTCACATTTACATGTTCTAGTGGCTTAAGGAAAGAAGGACTCCATTGCGCTTGTTCTGGCATATAATTCTCCTCAACTGAACGTGGCTTACAGGTCCCAGAACTGACAGGCAGTCCTTCGCCTACATCTTAGAATCTAGTGCACAGCCTAGTGGCCTATGACACCATAAACGCTTGCTGGAGTTTAGGCACCCCTTTGACAGAGGCTGCCTTGGATCTGGGGCCTGCCTATTACTGTGACGAGAAATGCATTGTGTTAAGAAGAGAAGATATGGAACAACAGTGTTTCCCTGCCACCATTGAGCCTGCAACTCTGAAAATTCCAGTGAGGAAAACAACGTTTCCCTTCAAGCTCTTTTCCAAAGGGAACAGAGAGCATTCTCCCTGCACTTTCCTTTTGAGTTTTGTACTTCCCAGATGCGGTAGAAGGGAGATACATCTGCTGTTCACATTTACACGTTCTACTGGCTTAAGGAAAGAAGGACTCCATTGCGCTACTTCTGCCATATAATTCTCCTCAACTGAACGTGGCTTACAGGTCCCAGAACGGACGGGCAGTCCTTCGCCTACATCTTAGAATCTAGTGCACAGCCTGTGGCCTATGACACCATAAACGCTTGCTGGAGTTTAGGCACCGCTTTGACACAGGCTGCCTTGGATCTGGGGCCTGCCTATTACTGTGACGAGAAATGCATTGTGTTAAGAAGAGAAGATATGGAACAACAGTGTTTCCCTTCCACAATTGAGCCTGCAACGCTCTAAATCCCAGTGAGGAAAAAAGTTTCCCTTCAAGCTCTCTTTTCCAAAGGGAACACAGAGCATTCTCCCTGCACTTTCCTTTGAAGTTTTGTACTTCCCAGATGCGGTAGAAGGGAGATACTATTGCTGTTCACATTTACCCGTTCTAGTGGCTTAAGGAAAGAAGGCCTCCATTGCCCTTCTTTTGGCATATAGTTGTCCTCAACTCAAAGTGGCTTACAGGTCCCAGTAGTGTCAGGCAGTCCGTCGTTTACATGTTGCATCCTAGTGCAGAGGCACATGGCCTAAGAAACCGTAAAAGCTTCCTGCATTTATAGCACCGCTTTGACACACGCTGCCTTGGACCTGCGGCCTGCCTCTCTGTGTGACGAGAAACAGAGAGCTTGAGCTCGATGCTTGTCGTCCCATGTGTTTTACCTATTCCCTAACAATCCTTAGTGAATCCCTTCAAACCCTGTTTTCCAAAGGGACCACAAAGCACTCTCCCTTTGCCTTCCTGTGGTCTTTGGGGCTTCCGGGTGCTGTAGAAGATAGATACTTCTGTTGTTCACATTGACACCTTCAGGTGGCTTCCGAAAACGCTGAACATTTTCAGGTCACTTTTCAAGCCCTCTTCTCCACAAGGACCCAGAGCATTCCCCCTGCGCCTTCGTTGTGTGTTTTGTAGTTCCCAGGTGCGGTAGAAGGGAGATACATCTGATGTTCACATTTACAGCTTCTAGTGGCTTAAGAAAAGAAGGTCTCCATTGCCCTTCTTTTGGCATATAGTTATCCTCAACTCAACAGGCTTACAGGTCCCAGAAGTGTCGGGCACTCCGTCGCCTACATCTTAGAATCTAGTGCACAGCCTAGTGGCCTATGACATCATAAACGCTTGCTGGAGTTTAAGCACCGCATTGACACAGGCTGCCTTGGACCTGGGGCCTGCCTGTTTCTCTGACGAGAAATGGATTGTGTTAAGAAGAGAAGATATGGAACAACAGTGTTTCCCTGCCACCATTGAGCCTGCAACGCTGTAAATTCCAGTGAGGAAAACAACGTTTCCCTTCAAGCTCTTTTCCATAGGGGACACAGAGCATTCTCCCTGCACTTTCCCTTTGAGTTTTGTACTTCCCAGGTGCGGAAGAAGGGAGATACATCTGCTGTTCACATTTACACGTTCTACTGGCTTAAGGAAAGAAGGACTCCATTGCGCTACTTCTGGCATATAATTCTCCTCAACTGAACGTGGCTTACAGGGCCCAGAACTGACGGGCAGTCCTTCGCCTACATCTTAGAATCTAGTGCACAGCCTAGTGGCCTATGACACCATAAACGCTTGCTGGAGTTTAAGCACCGCTTTGACACAGGCTGCCTTGGATCTGGGGCCTGCCTATTTCTGTGACGAGAAATGGATTGTGTTAAGAAGAGAAGATATGGAACAACAGTGTTTCCCTGCCACCATTGAGCCTGCAACGCTGTAAATTCCAGTGAGGAAAACAACGTTTCCCTTCAAGCTCTTTTCCAAAGGGAACACAGAGCATTCTCCCTGCACTTTCCCTTTGAGTTTTGTACTTCCCCGGTGCGGTAGAAGGGAGATACATCTGCTGTTCACATTTACACGTTCTAGTGGCTTAAGGAAAGAAGGACTCCATTGCGCTTCTCCTGGCATATAGTTCTCCTCAACTGAACGTGGCTTACAGGTCCCAGAACTGACGGGCAGTCCTTCGCCTACATCTTAGAATCTAGTGCACAGCCTAGTGGCCTATGACACCATAAACGCTTGCTGGAGTTTAAGCTCCGCTTTGACACAGGCTGTCTTTGATCTGGGGCCTGCCTATTTCTGTGACGAGAAATGGATTGTGTTAAGAAGAGAAGATATGGAACAACAGTGTTTCCCTGCCACAATTGAGCCTGCAACGCTGTAAATTCCAGTGAGGAAAACAATGTTTCCTTTCAAGCTCTTTTCCATAGGGGACACAGAGCATTCTCCCTGCACTTTCCCTTTGAGTTTTGTACTTCCCAGGTGCGGTAGAAGGGAGATACATATGCTGTTCACATTTACACGTTCTAGTGGCTTAAGAAAGAAGGACTCCATTGCGCTTGTTCTGGCATATAATTCTCCTCAACTGAACGTGGCTTACAGGTCCCAGAAGTGACAGGCAGTCCTTCGCCTACATCTTAGAATCTAGTGCACAGCCTAGTGGCCTATGACACCATAAACGCTTGCTGGAGTTTAGGCACCGCTTTGACACAGGCTGCCTTGGATCTGGGGCCTGCCTATTTCTGTGACGAGAAATGGATTGTGTTAAGAAGAGAAGATATGGAACAACAGTGTTTCCCTGCCACCATTGAGCCTGTAACTCTGTAAATTCCAGTGAGGAAAACAACGTTTCCCTTCAAGCTCTTTTCCAAAGGGAACACAGAGCATTCTCCCTGCACTTTCCCTTTGAGTTTTGTACTTCCCAGGTGCGGTAGAAGGGAGATACATCTGCTGTTCACATTTACACGTTCTAGTGGCTTAAGGAAAGAAGGACTCCATTGCGCTTCTCCTGGCATATAGTTCTCCTCAACTGAACGTGGCTTACAGGTCCCAGAAGTGACGGGCAGTCCTTCGCCTACATCTTAGAATCTAGTGCACAGCCTAGTGGCCTATGACACCATAAACACTTGCTGGAGTTTAAGCACCGCTTTGACACAGGCTGTCTTTGATCTGGGGCATGCCTATTTCTGTGACGAGAAATGGATTGTGTTAAGAAGAGAAGATATGGAACAACAGTGTTTCCCTGCCACAATTGAGCCTGCAACGCTGTAAATTCCAGTGAGGAAAACAATGTTTCCTTTCAAGCTCTTTTCCATAGGGGACACAGAGCATTCTCCCTGCACTTTCCCTTTGAGTTTTGTACTTCCCAGGTGTGGTAGAAGGGAGATACATATGCTGTTCACATTTACATGTTCTAGTGGCTTAAGGAAAGAAGGACTCCATTGCGCTTGTTCTGGCATATAATTCTCCTCAACTGAACGTGGCTTACAGGTCCCAGAACTGACAGGCAGTCCTTCGCCTACATCTTAGAATCTAGTGCACAGCCTAGTGGCCTATGACACCATAAACGCTTGCTGGAGTTTAGGCACCCCTTTGACAGAGGCTGCCTTGGATCTGGGGCCTGCCTATTACTGTGACGAGAAATGCATTGTGTTAAGAAGAGAAGATATGGAACAACAGTGTTTCCCTGCCACAATTGAGCCTGCAACGCTCTAAATCCCAGTGAGGAAAAAAAGTTTCCCTTCAAGCTCTCTTTTCCAAAGGGAACACAGAGCGTTCTCCCTGCACTTTTCTTTTGAGTTTTGTACTTCCCAGATGCGGTAGAAGGGAGATACTATTGCTGTTCACATTTACCCGTTCTAGTGGCTTAAGGAAAGAAGGCCTCCATTGCCCTTCTTTTGGCATATAGTTGTCCTCAACTCAAAGTGGCTTACAGGTCCCAGTAGTGTCAGGCAGTCCGTTGTTTACATGTTGCATCCTAGTGCAGAGGCACATGGCCTAAGACACCGTAAAAGCTTCCTGCATTTATAGCACCGCTTTGACACACGCTGCCTTGGACCTGCGGCCTGCCTCTCTGTGTGACGAGAAACAGAGAGCTTGAGCTCGATGCTAGTCGTCCCATGTGTTTTACCTATTCCCTAACAATCCTTAGTGAATCCCTTCAAACCCTGTTTTCCAAAGGGACCACAAAGCACTCTCCCTTTGCCTTCCTGTGTGGTCTTTGGGGCTTCCGGGTGCTGTAGAAGATAGATACTTCTGTTGTTCACATTGACACCTTCAGGTGGCTTCCGAAAACGCTGAAAGTTTTCAGGTCTCTTTTCAAGCCCTCTTCTCCACAAGGACCACAGAGCATTCCCCCTGCGCCTTCGTTCTGTGTTTTGTACTTCCCAGGTGTGGTAGAAGGGAGATACATCTGCTGTTCACATTTACAGCTTCTAGTGGCTTAAGAAAAGAAGGTCTCCATTGCCCTTCTTTTGGCATATAGTTCTCCTCAACTGAACGGGCTTACAGGTCCCAGAAGTGTCGGGCACGCCGTCGCCTACATCTTAGAATCTAGTGCACAGCCTAGTGGCCTATGACATCATAAACGCTTGCTGGAGTTTAAGCACCGCATTGACACAGGCTGCCTTGGACCTGGGGCCTGCCTGTTTCTGTGACGAGAAATGGATTGTGTTAAGAAGAGAAGATATGGAACAACAGTGTTTCCCTGCCACCATTGAGCCTGCAACGCTGTAAATTCCAGTGAGGAAAACAACGTTTCCCTTCAAGCTCTTTTCCATAGGGGACACAGAGCATTCTCCCTGCACTTTCCCTTTGAGTTTTATACTTCCCAGGTGCGGAAGAAGAGAGATACATCTGCTGTTCACATTTACACGTTCTAGTGGCTTAAGGAAAGAAGGACTCCATTGCGCTTCTCCTGGCATATATTTCTCCACAACTGAACGTGGCTTACAGGTCCCAGAACTGATGGGCAGTCCTTTGCCTACATCTTAGAATCTAGTGAACAGCCTGTGTCCTATGACACCATAAACGCTTGCTGGAGTTTAGGCACCGCTTTGACACAGGCTGCCTTGGATCTGGGGCCTGCCTCTTACAGTGACGAGAAATGCATTGTGTTTAGAAGAGAAGATATGGAACAACAGTGTTTCCCTGCCACAATTGAGCCTGCAACGTTCTAAATCCCAGTGAGGAAAAAAGTTTCCCTTCAAGCTCTCTTTTCCAAAGGGAACACAGAGCATTCTCCCTGCACTTTCCTTTTGAGTTTTGTACTTCCCAGATGCGGTAGAAGGGAGATACTATTGCTGTTCACATTTACCCGTTCTAGTGGCTTAAGGAAAGAAGGCCTCCATTGCCCTTCTTTTGGCATATAGTTGTCCTCAACTCAAAGTGGCTAACAGGTCCCAGTAGTGTCAGGCAGTCCGTTGTTTACATGTTGCATCCTAGTGCAGAGGCACATGGCCTAAGACACCGTAAAAGCTTCCTGCATTTATAGCACCGCTTTGACACACGCTGCCTTGGACCTGCGGCCTGCCTCTCTGTGTGACGAGAAACAGAGAGCTTGAGCTCGATGCTAGTCGTCCCATGTGTTTTACCTATTCCCTAACAAACCTTAGTGAATCCCTTCAAACCCTGTTTTCCAAAGGGACCACAAAGCACTCTCCCTTTGCCTTCCTGTGGTCTTTGGGGCTTCCGGGTGCTGTAGAAGATAGATACTTCTGTTGTTCACATTGACACCTTCAGGTGGCTTCCGAAAACGCTGAACGTTTTCAGGTCACTTTTCAAGCCCTCTTCTCCACAAGGACCACAGAGCATTCCCCCTGCACCTTCGTTCTGTGTTTTGTACTTCCCAGGTGCGGTAGAAGGGAGATACATCTGCTGTTCACATTTACAGCTTCTAGTGGCTTAAGAAAAGAAGGTCTCCATTGCCCTTCTTTTGGCATATAATTCTCCTCAACTGAACGGGCTTACAGGTCCCAGAAGTGTCGGGCACGCCGTCGCCTACATCTTAGAATCTAGTGCACAGCCTAGTGGCCTATGACATCATAAACGCTTGCTGGAGTTTAAGCACCGCATTGACACAGGCTGCCTTGGACCTGGGGCCTGCCTGTTTCTGTGACGAGAAATGGATTGTGTTAAGAAGAGAAGATATGGAACAACAGTGTTTCCCTGCCACCATTGAGCCTGCAACGCTGTAAATTCCAGTGAGGAAAACAACGTTTCCCTTCAAGCTCTTTTCCATAGGGGACACAGAGCATTCTCCCTGCACTTTCCCTTTGAGTTTTGTACTTCCCAGGTGCGGAAGAAGAGAGATATATCTGCTGTTCATATTTACACGTTCTACTTGCTTAAGGAAAGAAGGACTCCATTGCGCTACTTCTGGCATATAATTCTCCTCAACTAAACGTGGCTTACAGGGCCCAGAACTGACGGGCAGTCCTTCGCCTACATCTTAGAATCTAGTGCACAGCCTAGTGGCCTATGACACCATAAACGCTTGCTGGAGTTTAGGCACCGCTTTGACACAGGCTGCCTTGGATCTGGGGCCTGCCTATTACTGTGACGAGAAATGCATTGTGTTAAGAAGAGAAGTTATGGAACAACAATGTTTCCCTGCCAAAATTGAGCCTGCAACGCTCTAAATCCCAGTGAGGAAAAAAGTTTCCCTTCAAGCTCTCTTTTCCAAAGGGAACACAGAGCATTCTCCCTGCACTTTCCTTTTGAGTTTTGTACTTCCCAGATGCGGTAGAAGGGAGATACTATTGCTGTTCACATTTACCCGTTCTAGTGGCTTAAGGAAAGAAGGCCTCCATTGCCCTTCTTTTGGCATATAGTTGTCCTCAACTCAAAGTGGCTTACAGGTCCCAGTAGTGTCAGGCAGTCCGTCGTTTACATGTTGCATCCTAGTGCAGAGGAACATGGCCTAAGACACCGTAAAAGCTTCCTGCATTTATAGCACCGCTTTGACACACGCTGCCTTGGACCTGCGGCCTGCCTCTCTGTGTGACGAGAAACAGAGAGCTTGAGCTCGATGCTAGTCGTCCCATGTGTTTTACCTATTCCCTAACAATCCTTAGTGAATCCCTTCAAACCCTGTTTTCCAAAGGGACCACAAAGCACTCTGCCTTTGCCTTCCTGTGGTCTTTGGGGCTTCCGGGTGCTGTAGAAGATAGATACTTCTGTTGTTCACATTGACACCTTCAGGTGGCTTCCGAAAACGCTGAACGTTTTCAGGTCACTTTTCAAGCCCTCTTCTCCACAAGGACCACAGAGCATTCCCCCTGCGCCTTCGTTCTGTGTTTTGTACTTCCCAGGTGCGGTAGAAGGGAGATACATCTGCTGTTCACATTTACAGCTTCTAGTGGCTTAAGAAAAGAAGGTCTCCATTGCCCTTCTTTTGGCATATAGTTCTCCTCAACTGAACAGGCTTACAGGGCCCAGAAGTGTCGGGCACGCCGTCGCCTACATCTTAGAATCTAGTGCACAGCCTAGTGGCCTATGACATCATAAACGCTTGCTGGAGTTTAAGCACCGCATTGACACAGGCTGCCTTGGACCTGGGGCCTGCCTGTTTCTGTGACGAGAAATGGATTGTGTTAAGAAGAGAAGATATGGAACAACACTGTTTCCCTGCCACCATTGAGCCTGCAACGCTGTAAATTCCAGTGAGGAAAACAACGTTTCCCTTCAAGCTCTTTTCCAAAGGGAACACAGAGCATTCTCCCTGCACTTTCCCTTGGAGTTGTGTACTTCCCCGGTGCGGTAGAAGGGAGATACATCTGCTGTTCACATTTACACGTTCTAGTGGCTTAAGGAAAGAAGGACTCCATTGCGCTTCTCCTGGCATATAGTTCTCCTCAACTGAACGTGGCTTACAGGTCCCAGAACTGACAGGCAGTCCTTCGCCTACATCTTAGAATCTAGTGCACAGCCTAGTGGCCTATGACACCATAAACTCTTGCTGGAGGTTAAGCACCGCTTTGACACAGGCTGTCTTTGATCTGGGGCCTGCCTATTTCAGTGACGAGAAATGGATTGTGTTAAGAAGAGAAGATATGGAACAACAGTGTTTCCCTGCCACAATTGAGCCTGCAACGCTGTAAATTCCAGTGAGGAAAACAATGTTTCCTTTCAAGCTCTTTTCCATAGGGGACACAGAGCATTCTCCCTGCACTTTCCCTTTGAGTTTTGTACTTCCCAGGTGCGGTAGAAGGGAGATACATATGCTGTTCACATTTACACGTTCTAGTGGCTTAAGGAAAGAAGGACTCCATTGCGCTTGTTCTGGCATATAATTCTCCTCAACTGAACGTGGCTTGAAGGTCCCAGAACTGACAGGCAGTCCTTCGCCTACATCTTAGAATCTAGTGCACAGCCTAGTGGCCTATGACACCATAAACTCTTGCTGGAGTTTAGGCACCCCTTTGACACAGGCTGCCTTGGATCTGGGGCCTGCCTATTACTGTGACGAGAAATGCATTGTGTTAAGAAGAGAAGATATGGAACAACAGTGTTTCCCTGCCACAATTGAGCCTGCAACACTCTAAATCCCAGTGAGGAAAAAAAGTTTCCCTTCAAGCTCTCTTTTCCAAAGGGAACACAGAGCATTCTCCCTGCACTTTCCTTTTGAGTTTTGTACTTCCCAGATGCGGTAGAAGGGAGATACTATTGCTGTTCACATTTACCCGTTCTAGTGGCTTAAGGAAAGAAGGCCTCCATTGCCCTTCTTTTGGCATATAGTTGTCCTCAACTCAAAGTGGCTTACAGGTCCCAGTAGTGTCAGGCAGTCCGTTGTTTACATGTTGCATCCTAGTGCAGAGGCACATGGCCTAAGACACCGTAAAAGCTTCCTGCATTTATAGCACCGCTTTGACACTCGCTGCCTTGGACCTGCGGCCTGCCTCTCTGTGTGACGAGAAACAGAGAGCTTGAGCTCGATGCTAGTCGTCCCATGTGTTTTACCTATTCCCTAACAATCCTTAGTGAATCCCTTCAAACCCTGTTTTCCAAAGGGACCACAAAGCACTCTCCCTTTGCCTTCCTGTGGTCTTTGGGGCTTCCGGGTGCTGTAGAAGATAGATACTTCTGTTGTTCACATTGACACCTTCAGGTGGCTTCCGAAAACGCTGAACGTTTTCAGGTCACTTTTCAAGCCCTCTTCTCCACAAGGACCACAGAGCATTCCCCCTGCGCCTTCGTTCTGTGTTTTGTACTTCCCAGGTGCGGTAGAAGGGAGATACATCTGCTGTTCACATTTACAGCTTCTAGTGGCTTAAGAAAAGAAGGTCTCCATTGCCCTTCTTTTGGCATATAGTTCTCCTCAACTGAACGTGGCTTACAGGTCCCAGAACTGACGGGCAGTCCTTCGCCTACATCTTAGAATCTAGTGCACAGCCTAGTGGCCTATGACACCATAAACGCTTGCTGGAGTTTAAGCACTGCTTTGACACAGGCTGCCTTGGATCTGGGGCCTGCCTGTTTCTGTGACGAGAAATGGATTGTGTTAAGAAGAGAAGATATGGAACAACAGTGTTTCCCTGCAACAATTGAGCCTGCAATGGTGTAAATTCCACTGAGGAAAACAACGTTTCCCTTCAAGCTCTTTTCCAAAGGGAACACAGAGCATTCTCCCTGCACTTTCCCTTTGAGTTTTGTACTTCCCAGGTGCGGTAGAAGGGAGATACATCTGCTGTTCACATTTACAGCTTCTAGTGGCTTAAGAAAAGACGGTCTCCATTGCCCTTCTTTTGGCATATAGTTCTCCTCAACTGAACGGGCTTACAGGTCCCAGAAGTGTCGGGCACGCCGTCGCCTACATCTTAGAATCTAGTGCACAGCCTAGTGCTCTATGACATCATAAACGCTTGCTGGAGTTTAAGCACCGCATTGACACAGGCTGCCTTGGACCTGGGGCCTGCCTGTTTCTGTGACGAGAAATGGATTGTGTTAAGAAGAGAAGATATGGAACAACAGTGTTTCCCTGCCACCATTGAGCCTGCAACGCTGTAAATTCCAGGGAGGAAAACAACGTTTCCCTTCAAGCTCTTTTCCATAGGGGACACAGAGCATTCTCCCTGCACTTTCCCTTTGAGTTTTGTACTTCCCAGGTGCGGAAGAAGAGAGATACATCTGCTGTTCATATTTACATGTTCTACTTGCTTAAGGAAAGAAGGACTCCATTGCGCTACTTCTGGCATATAATTCTCCTCAACTGAACGTGGCTTACAGGGCCCAGAACTGACGGGCAGTCCTTCGCCTACATCTTAGAATCTAGTGCACAGCCTAGTGGCCTATGACACCATAAACGCTTGCTGGAGTTTAGGCACCGCTTTGACACAGGCTGCCTTGGATCTGGGGCCTGCCTATTTCTGTGACGAGAAATGGATTGTGTTAAGAAGAGAAGATATGGAACAACAGTGTTTCCCTGCCACCATTGAGCCTGCAACGCTGTAAATTCCAGTGAGGAAAACAACGTTTCCCTTCAAGCTCTTTTCCAAAGGGAACACAGAGCATTCTCCCTGCACTTTCCCTTTGAGTTTTGTACTTCCTTGGTGCGGTAGAAGGGAGATACATCTGCTGTTCACATTTACACGTTCTAGTGGCTTAAGGAAAGAAGGACTCCATTGCGCTTCTCCTGGCATATAGTTCTCCTCAACTGAACGTGGCTTACAGGTCCCAGAACTGACGGGCAGTCCTTCGCCTACATCTTAGAATCTAGTGCACAGCCTGTGTCCTATGACACCATAAACGCTTGCTGGAGTTTAGGCACCGCTTTGACACAGGCTGCCTTGGATCTGGGGCCTGCCTATTACTGTGACGAGAAATGCATTGTGTTAAGAAGAGGAGATATGGAACAACAGTGTTTCCCTGCCACAATTGAGCCTGCAACGCTCTAAATCCCAGTGAGGAAAAAAGTTTCCCTTCAAGCTCTCTTTTCCAAAGGGAACACAGAGCATTCTCCCTGCACTTTCCTTTGAAGTTTTGTACTTCCCAGATGCGGTAGAAGGGAGATACTATTGCTGTTCACATTTACCCGTTCTAGTGGCTTAAGGAAAGAAGGCCTCCATTGCCCTTCTTTTGGCATATAGTTGTCCTCAACTCAAAGTGGCTTACAGGTCCCAGTAGTGTCAGGCAGTCCGTTGTTTACATGTTGCATCCTAGTGCAGAGGCACATGGCCTAAGACACCGTAAAAGCTTCCTGCATTTATAGCACCGCTTTGACACACGCTGCCTTGGACCTGCGGCCTGCCTCTCTGTGTGACGAGAAACAGAGAGCTTGAGCTCGATGCTTGTCATCCCATGTGTTTTACCTATTCCCTAACAATCCTTAGTGAATCCCTTCAAACCCTGTTTTCCAAAGGGACCACATAGCACTCTCCCTTTGCCTTCCTGTGGTCTTTGGGGCTTCCGGGTGCTGTAGAAGATAGATACTTCTGTTGTTCACATTGACACCTTCAGGTGGCTTCCGAAAACGCTGAACATTTTCAGGTCACTTTTCAAGCCCTCTTCTCCACAAGGACCACAGAGCATTCCCCCTGCGCCTTCGTTCTGTGTTTTGTACTTCCCAGGTGCGGTAGAAGGGAGATACATCTGCTGTTCACATTTACAGCTTCTAGTGGCTTAAGAAAAGAAGGTCTCCATTGCCCTTCTTTTGGCATATAGTTTTCCTCAACTCAACAGGCTTACAGGTCCCAGAAGTGTCGGGCACTCCGTCGCCTACATCTTAGAATCTAGTGCACAGCCTAGTGGCCTATGACATCATAAACGCTTGCTGGAGTTTTAGCATCGCATTGACACAGGCTGCCTTGGACCTGGGGCCTGCCTGTTTCTGTGACAAGAAATGGATTGTGTTAAGAAGAGAAGATATGGAACAACAGTGTTTCCCTGCCACCATTGAGCCTGCAACGCTGTAAATTCCAGTGAGGAAAACAACGTTTCCCTTCAAGCTCTTTTCCATAGGGGACACAGAGCATTCTCCCTGCACTTTCCCTTTGAGTTTTGTACTTCCCAGGTGCGGAAGAAGGGAGATACATCTGCTGTTCACATTTACACGTTCTACTGGCTTAAGGAAAGAAGGACTCCATTGCGCTACTTCTGGCATATAATTCTACTCAACTGAACGTGGCTTACAGGGCCCAGAACTGACGGGCCGTCCTTCGCCTACATCTTAGAATCTAGTGCACAGCCTAGTGGCCTATGACACCATAAACGCTTGCTGGAGTTTAAGCACCGCTTTGACACAGGCTGCCTTGGATCTGGGGGCTGCCTATTTCTGTGACGAGAAATGGATTGTGTTAAGAAGAGAAGATATGGAACAACAGTGTTTCCCTGCCACCATTGAGCCTGCAACGCTGTAAATTCCAGTGAGGAAAACAACGTTTCCCTTCAAGCTCTTTTCCAAAGGGAACACAGAGCATTCTCCCTGCACTTTCCCTTTGAGTTTTGTACTTCCCCGGTGCGGTAGAAGGGAGATACATCTGCTGTTCACATTTACACGTTCTAGTGGCTTAAGGAAAGAAGGACTCCATTGCGCTTCTCCTGGCATATAGTTCTCCTCAACTGAACGTGGCTTACAGGTCCCAGAACTGACAGGCAGTCCTTCGCCTACATCTTAGAATCTAGTGCACAGCCTAGTGGCCTATGACACCATAAACGCTTGCTGGAGTTTAGGCACCCCTTTGACAGAGGCTGCCTTGGATCTGGGGCCTGCCTATTACTGTGACGAGAAATGCATTGTGTTAAGAAGAGAAGATATGGAACAACAGTGTTTCCCTGCCACAATTGAGCCTGCAACGCTCTAAATCCCAGTGAGGAAAAAAAGTTTCCCTTCAAGCTCTCTTTTCCAAAGGGAACACAGAGCGTTCTCCCTGCACTTTTCTTTTGAGTTTTGTACTTCCCAGATGCGGTAGAAGGGAGATACTATTGCTGTTCACATTTACCCGTTCTAGTGGCTTAAGGAAAGAAGGCCTCCATTGCCCTTCTTTTGGCATATAGTTGTCCTCAACTCAAAGTGGCTTACAGGTCCCAGTAGTGTCAGGCAGTCCGTTGTTTACATGTTGCATCCTAGTGCAGAGGCACATGGCCTAAGACACCGTAAAAGCTTCCTGCATTTATAGCACCGCTTTGACACACGCTGCCTTGGACCTGCGGCCTGCCTCTCTGTGTGACGAGAAACAGAGAGCTTGAGCTCGATGCTAGTCGTCCCATGTGTTTTACCTATTCCCTAACAATCCTTAGTGAATCCCTTCAAACCCTGTTTTCCAAAGGGACCACAAAGCACTCTCCCTTTGCCTTCCTGTGTGGTCTTTGGGGCTTCCGGGTGCTGTAGAAGATAGATACTTCTGTTGTTCACATTGACACCTTCAGGTGGCTTCCGAAAACGCTGAAAGTTTTCAGGTCACTTTTCAAGCCCTCTTCTCCACAAGGACCACAGAGCATTCCCCCTGCGCCTTCGTTCTGTGTTTTGTACTTCCCAGGTGTGGTAGAAGGGAGATACATCTGCTGTTCACATTTACAGCTTCTAGTGGCTTAAGAAAAGAAGGTCTCCATTGCCCTTCTTTTGGCATATAGTTCTCCTCAACTGAACGGGCTTACAGGTCCCAGAAGTGTCGGGCACGCCGTCGCCTACATCTTAGAATCTAGTGCACAGCCTAGTGGCCTATGACATCATAAACGCTTGCTGGAGTTTAAGCACCGCATTGACACAGGCTGCCTTGGACCTGGGTCCTGCCTGTTTCTGTGACGAGAAATGGATTGTGTTAAGAAGAGAAGATATGGAACAACAGTGTTTCCCTGCCACCATTGAGCCTGCAACGCTGTAAATTCCAGTGAGGAAAACAACGTTTCCCTTCAAGCTCTTTTCCATAGGGGACACAGAGCATTCTCCCTGCACTTTCCCTTTGAGTTTTGTACTTCCCCGGTGCGGTAGAAGGGAGATACATCTGCTGTTCACATTTACACGTTCTAGTGGCTTAAGGAAAGAAGGACTCCATTGCGCTTCTCCTGGCATATAGTTCTCCTCAACTGAACGTGGCTTACAGGTCCCAGAACTGACGGGCAGTCCTTCGCCTACATCTTAGAATCTAGTGCACAGCCTAGTGGCCTATGACACCATAAACGCTTGCTGGAGTTTAAGCACCGCTTTGACACAGGCTGTCTTTGATCTGGGGCATGCCTATTTCTGTGACGAGAAATGCATTGTGTTAAGAAGAGAAGATATGGAACAACAGTGTTTCCCTGCCACAATTGAGCCTGCAACGCTGTAAATTCCAGTGAGGAAAACAATGTTTCCTTTCAAGCTCTTTTCCATAGGGGACACAGAGCATTCTCCCTGCACTTTCCCTTTGAGTTTTGTACTTCCCAGGTGCGGTAGAAGGGAGATACATATGCTGTTCACATTTACTCGTTCTAGTGGCTTAAGAAAGAAGAACTCCATTGCGCTTGTTCTGGCATATAATTCTCCTCAACTGAACGTGGCTTACAGGTCCCAGAACTGACAGGCAGTCCTTCGCCTACATCTTAGAATCTAGTGCACAGCCTAGTGGCCTATGACACCATAAACGCTTGCTGGAGTTTAGGCACCGCTTTGACACAGGCTGCCTTGGATCTGGGGCCTGCCTATTACTGTGACGAGAAATGCATTGTGTTAAGAAGAGAAGATATGGAACAACAGTGTTTCCCTGCCACAATTGAGCCTGCAACGCTCTAAATCCCAGTGAGGAAAAAAGGTTCCCTTCAAGCTCTCTTTTCCAAAGGGAACACAGAGCATTCTCCCTGCACTTTCCTTTTGAGTTTTGTACTTCCCAGATGCGGTAGAAGGGAGATACTATTGCTGTTCACATTTACCCGTTCTAGTGGCTTAAGGAAAGAAGGCCTCCATTGCCCTTCTTTTGGCATATATTTGTCCTCAACTCAAAGTGGCTTACAGGTCCCAGTAGTGTCAGGCAGTCCGTTGTTTACATGTTGCATCCTAGTGCAGAGGCACATGGCCTAAGACACCGTAAAAGCTTCCTGCATTTATAGCACCGCTTTGACACACGCTGCCTTGGACCTGCGGCCTGCCTCTCTGTGTGACGAGAAACAGAGAGCTTGAGCTCGATGCTTGTCGTCCCATGTGTTTTACCTATTCCCTAACAATCCTTAGTGAATCCCTTCAAACCCTGTTTTCCAAAGGGACCACAAAGCACTCTCCCTTTGCCTTCCTGTGGTCTTTGGGGCTTCCGGGTGCTGTAGAAGATAGATACTTCTGTTGTTCACATTGACACCTTCAGGTGGCTTCCGAAAACGCTGAACGTTTTCAGGTCACTTTTCAAGCCCTCTTCTCCACAAGGACCACAGAGCATTCCCCCTGCGCCTTCGTTCTGTGTTTTGTACTTCCCAGGTGCGGTAGAAGGGAGATACATCTGCTGTTCACATTTACAGCTTCTAGTGGCTTAAGAAAAGAAGGTCTCCATTGCCCTTCTTTTGGCATATAGTTCTCCTCAACTGAACAGGCTTACACGGCCCAGAAGTGTCGGGCACCCGTCGCCTACATCTTAGAATCTAGTGCACAGCCTAGTGGCCTATGACATCATAAACGCTTGCTGGAGTTTAAGCACCGCATTGACACAGGCTGCCTTGGACCTGCGGCCTGCCTGTTTCTGTGACGAGAAATGGATTGTGTTAAGAAGAGAAGATATGGAACAACAGTGTTTCCCTGCCACCATTGAGCCTGCAACGCTGTAAATTCCAGTGAGGAAAACAACGTTTCCCTTCAAGCTCTTTTCCATAGGGGACACAGAGCATTCTCCCTGCACTTTCCCTTTGAGTTTTGTACTTCCCAGGTGCGGAAGAAGGGAGATACATCTGCTGTTCACATTTACACGTTCTACTGGCTTAAGGAAAGAAGGACTCCATTGCGCTACTTCTGGCATATAATTCTCCTCAACTGAACGTGGCTTACAGGTCCCAGAACGGACGGGCAGTCCTTCGCCTACATCTTAGAATCTAGTGCACAGCCTGTGGCCTATGACACCATAAACGCTTGCTGGAGTTTAGGCACCGCTTTGACACAGGCTGCCTTGGATCTGGGGCCTGCCTATTACTGTGACGAGAAATGCATTGTGTTAAGAAGAGAAGATATGGAACAACAGTGTTTCCCTGCCACAATTGAGCCTGCAACGCTCTAAATCCCAGTGAGGTAAAAAGTTTCCCTTCAAGCTCTCTTTTCCAAAGGGAACACAGAGCATTCTCCCTGCACTTTCCTTTGAAGTTTTGTACTTCCCAGATGCGGTAGAAGGGAGATACTATTGCTGTTCACATTTACCCGTTCTAGTGGCTTAAGGAAAGAAGGCCTCCATTGCCCTTCTTTTGGCATATAGTTGTCCTCAACTCAAAGTGGCTTACAGGTCCCAGTAGTGTCAGGCAGTTCGTCGTTTACATGTTGCATCCTAGTGCAGAGGCACATGGCCTAAGAAACCGTAAAAGCTTCCTGCATTTATAGCACCGCTTTGACACACGCTGCCTTGGACCTGCGGCCTGCCTCTCTGTGTGACGAGAAACAGAGAGCTTGAGCTCGATGCTAGTCGTCCCATGTGTTTTACCTATTCCCTAACAATCCTTAGTGAATCCCTTCAAACCCTGTTTTCCAAAGGGACCACAAAGCACTCTGCCTTTGCCTTCCTCTGGTCTTTGGGGCTTCCGGGTGCTGTAGAAGATAGATACTTCTGTTGTTCACATTGACACCTTCAGGTGGCTTCCGAAAACGCTGAACGTTTTCAGGTCACTTTTCAAGCCCTCTTCTCCACAAGGACCACAGAGCATTCCCCCTGCGCCTTCGTTCTGTGTTTTGTACTTCCCAGGTGCGGTAGAAGGGAGATACATCTGCTGTTCACATTTACAGCTTCTAGTGGCTTAAGAAAAGAAGGTCTCCATTGCCCTTCTTTTGGCATATAGTTCTCCTCAACTGAACGGGCTTACAGGTCCCAGAAGTGTCGGGCACGCCGTCGCCTACATCTTAGAATCTAGTGCACAGCCTAGTGGCCTATGACATCATAAACGCTTGCTGGAGTTTAAGCACCGCATTGACACAGGCTGCCTTGGACCTGGGGCCTGCCTGTTTCTGTGATGAGAAATGGATTGTGTTAAGAAGAGAAGATATGGAACAACACTGTTTCCCTGCCACCATTGAGCCTGCAACGCTGTAAATTCCAGTGAGGAAAACAACGTTTCCCTTCAAGCTCTTTTCCAAAGGGAACACAGAGCATTCTCCCTGCACTTTCCCTTGGAGTTTTGTACTTCCCCGGTGCGGTAGAAGGGAGATACATCTGCTGTTCACATTTACACGTTCTAGTGGCTTAAGGAAAGAAGGACTCCATTGCGCTTCTCCTGGCATATAGTTCTCCTCAACTGAACGTGGCTTACAGGTCCCAGAACTGACAGGCAGTCCTTCGCCTACATCTTAGAATCTAGTGCACAGCCTAGTGGCCTATGACACCATAAACGCTTGCTGGAGTTTAAGCACCGCTTTGACACAGGCTGTCTTTGATCTGGGGCCTGCCTATTTCAGTGACGAGAAATGGATTGTGTTAAGAAGAGAAGATATGGAACAACAGTGTTTCCCTGCCACAATTGAGCCTGCAACGCTCTAAATCCCAGTGAGGAAAAAAGGTTCCCTTCAAGCTCTCTTTTCCAAAGGGAACACAGAGCATTCTCCCTGCACTTTCCTTTGAAGTTTTGTACTTCCCAGATGCGGTAGAAGGGAGATACTATTGCTGTTCACATTTACCCGTTCTAGTGGCTTAAGGAAAGAAGGCCTCCATTGCCCTTCTTTTGGCATATAGTTGTCCTCAACTCAAAGTGGCTTACAGGTCCCAGTAGTGTCAGGCAGTCCGTCGTTTACATGTTGCATCCTAGTGCAGAGGCACATGGCCTAAGAAACCGTAAAAGCTTCCTGCATTTATAGCACCGCTTTGACACACGCTGCCTTGGACCTGCGGCCTGCCTCTCTGTGTGACGAGAAACAGAGAGCTTGAGCTCGATGCTTGTCATCCCATGTGTTTTACCTATTCCCTAACAATCCTTAGTGAATCCCTTCAAACCCTGTTTTCCAAAGGGACCACAAAGCACTCTCCCTTTGCCTTCCTGTGGTCTTTGGGGCTTCCGGGTGCTGTAGAAGATAGATACTTCTGTTGTTCACATTGACACCTTCAGGTGGCTTCCGAAAACGCTGAACATTTTCAGGTCACTTTTCAAGCCCTCTTCTCCACAAGGACCACAGAGCATTCCCCCTGCGCCTTCGTTCTGTGTTTTGTACTTCCCAGGTGCGGTAGAAGGGAGATACATCTGCTGTTCACATTTACAGCTTCTAGTGGCTTAAGAAAAGAAGGTCTCCATTGCCCTTCTTTTGGCATATAGTTCTCCTCAACTGAATGTGGCTTACAGGTCCCAGAACTGACGGGCAGTCCTTCGCCTACATCTTAGAATCTAGTGCACAGCCTAGTGGCCTATGACACCATAAACGCTTGCTGGAGTTTAAGCACTGCTTTGACATAGGCTGCCTTGGATCTGGGGCCTGCCTGTTTCTGTGACGAGAAATGGATTGTGTTAAGAAGAGAAGATATGGAACAACAGTGTTGCCCTGCAACAATTGAGCCTGCAATGGTGTAAATTCCACTGAGGAAAACAACGTTTCCCTTCAAGCTCTTTTCCAAAGGGAACACAGAGCATTCTCCCTGCACTTTCCCTTTGAGTTTTGTACTTCCCAGGTGCGGTAGAAGGGAGATACATCTGCTGTTCACATTTACACGTTCTAGTGGCTTAAGAAAGAAGGACTCCATTGCGCTTGTTCTGGCATATAATTCTCCTCAACTGAACGTGGCTTACAGGGCCCAGAACTGACGGGCAGTCCTTCGCCTACATCTTAGAATCTAGTGCACAGCCTAGTGGCCTATGACACCATAAACGCTTGCTGGAGTTTAAGCACCGCTTTGACACAGGCTGCCTTGGATCTGGGGCCTGCCTATTTCTGTGACGAGAAATGGATTGTGTTAAGAAGAGAAGATATGGAACAACAGTGTTTCCCTGCCACCATTGAGCCTGCAACGCTGTAAATTCCAGTGAGGAAAACAACGTTTCCCTTCAAGCTCTTTTCCAAAGGGAACACAGAGCATTCTCCCTGCACTTTCCCTTTGAGTTTTGTACTTCCCCGGTGCGGTAGAAGGGAGATACATCTGCTGTTCACATTTACACGTTCTAGTGGCTTAAGGAAAGAAGGACTCCATTGCGCTTCTCCTGGCATATAGTTCTCCTCAACTGAACGTGGCTTACAGGTCCCAGAACTGACGGGCAGTCCTTCGCCTACATCTTAGAATCTAGTGTGCACAGCCTAGTGGCCTATGACACCATAAACGCTTGCTGGAGTTTAAGCTCCGCTTTGACACACTCTGTCTTTGATCTGGGGCTTGCCTATTTCTGTGACGAGAAATGGATTGTGTTAAGAAGAGAAGATATGGAACAACAGTGTTTCCCTGCCACAATTGAGCCTGCAACGCTGTAAATTCCAGTGAGGAAAACAATGTTTCCTTTCAAGCTCTTTTCCATAGGGGACACAGAGCATTCTCCCTGCACTTTCCCTTTGAGTTTTGTACTTCTCCGGTGCGGTAGAAGGGAGATACATATGCTGTTCACATTTACACGTTCTAGTGGCTTAAGAAAGAAGGACTCCATTGCGCTTGTTCTGGCATATAATTCTCCTCAACTGAACGTGGCTTACAGGTCCCAGAACTGACGGGCAGTCCTTCGCCTACATCTTAGAATCTAGTGCACAGCCTGTGGCCTATGACACCATAAACGCTTGCTGGAGTTTAGGCACCGCTTTGACACAGGCTGCCTTGGACCTGGGGCCTGCCTGTTTCTGTGACGAGAAATGGATTGTGTTAAGAAGAGAAGATATGGAACAACAGTGTTTCCCTGCCACCATTGAGCCTGCAACGCTGTAAATTCCAGGGAGGAAAACAACGTTTCCCTTCAAGCTCTTTTCCATAGGGGACACAGAGCATTCTCCCTGCACTTTCCCTTTGAGTTTTGTACTTCCCAGGTGCGGAAGAAGAGAGATACATCTGCTGTTCATATTTACATGTTCTACTTGCTTAAGGAAAGAAGGACTCCATTGCGCTACTTCTGGCATATAATTCTCCTCAACTGAACGTGGCTTACAGGGCCCAGAACTGACGGGCAGTCCTTCGCCTACATCTTAGAATCTAGTGCACAGCCTAGTGGCCTATGACACCATAAACGCTTGCTGGAGTTTAGGCACCGCTTTGACACAGGCTGCCTTGGTTCTGGGGCCTGCCTATTTCTGTGACGAGAAATGGATTGTGTTAAGAAGAGAAAATATGGAACAACAGTGTTTCCCTGCCACCATTGAGCCTGCAACGCTGTAAATTCCAGTGAGGAAAACAACGTTTCCCTTCAAGCTCTTTTCCAAAGGGAACACAGAGCATTCTCCCTGCTCTTTCCCTTTGAGTTTTGTACTTCCTTGGTGCGGTAAAAGGGAGATACATCTGCTGTTCACATTTACACGTTCTAGTGGCTTAAGGAAAGAAGGACTCCATTGCGCTTCTCCTGGCATATAGTTCTCCTCAACTGAACGTGGCTTACAGGTCCCAGAACTGACGGGCAGTCCTTCGCCTACATCTTAGAATCTAGTGCACAGCCTGTGGCCTATGACACCATAAACGCTTGCTGGAGTTTAGGCACCGCTTTGACACAGGCTGCCTTGGATCTGGGGCCTGCCTATTACTGTGACGAGAAATGCATTGTGTTAAGAAGAGAAGATATGGAACAACAGTGTTTCCCTGCCACAATTGAGCCTGCAACGCTCTAAATCCCAGTGAGGAAAAAAGTTTCCCTTCAAGCTCTCTTTTCCAAAGGGAACACAGAGCGTTCTCCCTGCACTTTTCTTTTGAGTTTTGTACTTCCCAGATGCGGTAGAAGGGAGATACTATTGCTGTTCACATTTACCCGTTCTAGTGGCTTAAGGAAAGAAGGCCTCCATTGCCCTTCTTTTGGCATATAGTTGTCCTCAACTCAAAGTGGCTTACAGGTCCCAGTAGTGTCAGGCAGTCCGTCGTTTACATGTTGCATCCTAGTGCAGAGGCACATGGCCTAAGAAACCGTAAAAGCTTCCTGCATTTATAGCACCGCTTTGACACACGCTGCCTTGGACCTGCGGCCTGCCTCTCTGTGTGACGAGAAACAGAGAGCTTGAGCTCGATGCTTGTCATCCCATGTGTTTTACCTATTCCCTAACAATCCTTAGTGAATCCCTTCAAACCCTGTTTTCCAAAGGGACCACAAAGCACTCTCCCTTTGCCTTCCTGTGGTCTTTGGGGCTTCCGGGTGCTGTAGAAGATAGATACTTCTGTTGTTCACATTGACACCTTCAGGTGGCTTCCGAAAACGCTGAACATTTTCAGGTCACTTTTCAAGCCCTCTTCTCCACAAGGATGACAGAGCATTCCCCCTGCGCCTTCGTTCTGTGTTTTGTACTTCCCAGGTGCGGTAGAAGGGAGATACATCTGCTGTTCACATTTACAGCTTCTAGTGGCTTAAGAAAAGAAGGTCTCCATTGCCCTTCTTTTGGCATATAGTTCTCCTCAACTGAACAGGCTTACAGGTCCCAGAAGTGTCGGGCACTCCGTCGCCTACATCTTAGAATCTAGTGCACAGCCTAGTGGCCTATGACATCATAAACGCTTGCTGGAGTTTAAGCACCGCATTGACACAGGCTGCCTTGGACCTGGGGCCTGCCTGTTTCTGTGACGAGAAATGGATTGTGTTAAGAAGAGAAGATATGGAACAACAGTGTTTCCCTGCCACCATTGAGCCTGCAACGCTGTAAATTCCAGTGAGGAAAACAACGTTTCCCTTCAAGCTCTTTTCCATAGGGGACACAGAGCATTCTCCCTGCACTTTCCCTTTGAGTTTTGTACTTCCCCGGTGCGGTAGAAGGGAGATACATCTGCTGTTCACATTTACACGTTCTAGTGGCTTAAGGAAAGAAGGACTCCATTGCGCTTCTCCTGGCATATAGTTCTCCTCAACTGAACGTGGCTTACAGGTCCCAGAACTGACGGGCAGTCCTTCGCCTACATCTTAGAATCTAGTGCACAGCCTAGTGGCCTATGACACCATAAACGCTTGCTGGAGTTTAAGCTCCGCTTTGACACAGGCTGTCTTTGATCTGGGGCTTGCCTATTTCTGTGACGAGAAATGGATTGTGTTAAGAAGAGAAGATATGGAACAACAGTGTTTCCCTGCCACAATTGAGCCTGCAACGCTGTAAATTCCAGTGAGGAAAACAATGTTTCCTTTCAAGCTCTTTTCCATAGGGGACACAGAGCATTCTCCCTGCACTTTCCCTTTGAGTTTTGTACTTCCCCGGTGCGGTAGAAGGGAGATACATCTGCTGTTCACATTTACACGTTCTAGTGGCTTAAGAAAGAAGGACTCCATTGCGCTTGTTCTGGCATATAATTCTCCTCAACTGAACGTGGCTTACAGGTCCCAGAACTGACGGGCAGTCCTTCGCCTACATCTTAGAATCTAGTGCACAGCCTGTGGCCTATGACACCATAAACGCTTGCTGGAGTTTAGGCACCGCTTTGACACAGGCTGCCTTGGATCTGGGGCCTGCCTATTACTGTGACGAGAAATGCATTGTGTTAAGAAGAGAAGATATGGAACAACAGTGTTTCCCTGCCACAATTGAGCCTGCAACGCTCTAAATCCCAGTGAGGAAAAAAAGTTTCCCTTCAAGCTCTCTTTTCCAAAGGGAACACAGAGCATTCTCCCTGCACTTTCCTTTTGAGTTTTGTACTTCCCAGATGCGGTAGAAGGGAGATACTATTGCTGTTCACATTTACCCGTTCTAGTGGCTTAAGGAAAGAAGCCCTCCATTGCCCTTCTTTTGGCATATAGTTGTCCTCAACTCAAAGTGGCTTACAGGTCCCAGTAGTGTCAGGCAATCCGTCGTTTACATGTTGCATCCTAGTGCAGAGGCACATGGCCTAAGAAACCGTAAAAGCTTCCTGCATTTATAGCACCGCTTTGACACACGCTGCCTTGGACCTGCGGCCTGCCTCTCTGTGTGACGAGAAACAGAGAGCTTGAGCTCGATGCTTGTCGTCCCATGTGTTTTACCTATTCCCTAACAATCCTTAGTGAATCCCTTCAAACCCTGTTTTCCAAAGGGACCACAAAGCACTCTCCCTTTGCCTTCCTGTGGTCTTTGGGGCTTCCGGGTGCTGCAGAAGATAGATACTTCTGTTGTTCACATTGACACCTTCAGGTGGCTTCCGAAAACGCTGAACGTTTTCAGGTCACTTTTCAAGCCCTCTTCTCCATAAGGACCACAGAGCATTCCCCCTGCGCCTTCGTTCTGTGTTTTGTACTTCCCAGGTGCAGTAGAAGGGAGATACATCTGCTGTTCACATTTACAGCTTCTAGTGGCTTAAGAAAAGAAGGTCTCCATTGCCCTTCTTTTGGCATATAGTTCTCCTCAACTGAACGTGGCTTACAGGGCCCAAAAGTATCGGGCACTCCGTCGCCTACATCTTAGAATCTAGTGCACAGCCTAGTGGCCTATGACACCATAAACGCTTGCTGGAGTTTAGGCACCGCTTTGACACAGGCTGCCTTGGATCTGGGGCCTGCCTATTTCTGTGACGAGAAATGGATTGTGTTAAGAAGAGAAAATATGGAACAACAGTGTTTCCCTGCCACCATTGAGCCTGCAACGCTGTAAATTCCAGTGAGGAAAACAACGTTTCCCTTCAAGCTCTTTTCCAAAGGGAACACAGAGCATTCTCCCTGCACTTTCCCTTTGAGTTTTGTACTTCCTTGGTGCGGTAAAAGGGAGATACATCTGCTGTTCACATTTACACGTTCTAGTGGCTTAAGGAAAGAAGGACTCCATTGCGCTTCTCCTGGCATATAGTTCTCCTCAACTGAACGTGGCTTACAGGTCCCAGAACTGACGGGCAGTCCTTCGCCTACATCTTAGAATCTAGTGCACAGCCTGTGTCCTATGACACCATAAACGCTTGCTGGAGTTTAGGCACCGCTTTGACACAGGCTGCCTTGGATCTGGGGCCTGCCTATTACTGTGACGAGAAATGCATTGTGTTAAGAAGAGGAGATATGGAACAACAGTGTTTCCCTGCCACAATTGAGCCTGCAACGCTCTAAATCCCAGTGAGGAAAAAAGGTTCCCTTCAAGCTCTCTTTTCCAAAGGGAACACAGAGCGTTCTCCCTGCACTTTTCTTTTGAGTTTTGTACTTCCCAGATGCGGTAGAAGGGAGATACTATTGCTGTTCACATTTACCCGTTCTAGTGGCTTAAGGAAAGAAGGCCTCCATTGCCCTTCTTTTGGCATATAGTTGTCCTCAACTCAAAGTGGCTTACAGGTCCCAGTAGTGTCAGGCAGTCCGTCGTTTACATGTTGCATCCTAGTGCAGAGGCACATGGCCTAAGAAACCGTAAAAGCTTCCTGCATTTATAGCACCGCTTTGACACACGCTGCCTTGGACCTGCGGCCTGCCTCTCTGTGTGACGAGAAACAGAGAGCTTGAGCTCGATGCTTGTCATCCCATGTGTTTTACCTATTCCCTAACAATCCTTAGTGAATCCCTTCAAACCCTGTTTTCCAAAGGGACCACAAAGCACTCTCCCTTTGCCTTCCTGTGGTCTTTGGGGCTTCCGGGTGCTGTAGAAGATAGATACTTCTGTTGTTCACATTGACACCTTCAGGTGGCTTCCGAAAACGCTGAACATTTTCAGGTCACTTTTCAAGCCCTCTTCTCCACAAGGACGACAGAGCATTCCCCCTGCGCCTTCGTTCTGTGTTTTGTACTTCCCAGGTGCGGTAGAAGGGAGATACATCTGCTGTTCACATTTACAGCTTCTAGTGGCTTAAGAAAAGAAGGTCTCCATTGCCCTTCTTTTGGCATATAGTTCTCCTCAACTCAACAGGCTTACAGGTCCCAGAAGTGTCGGGCACTCCGTCGCCTACATCTTAGAATCTAGTGCACAGCCTAGTGGCCTATGACATCATAAACGCTTGCTGGAGTTTAAGCACCGCATTGACACAGGCTGCCTTGGACCTGGGGCCTGCCTGTTTCTGTGACGAGAAATGGATTGTGTTAAGAAGAGAAGATATGGAACAACAGTGTTTCCCTGCCACCATTGAGCCTGCAACGCTGTAAATTCCAGTGAGGAAAACAACGTTTCCCTTCAAGCTCTTTTCCATAGGGGACACAGAGCATTCTCCCTGCACTTTCCCTTTGAGTTTTGTACTTCCCAGGTGCGGAAGAAGGGAGATACATCTGCTGTTCACATTTACACGTTCTACTGGCTTAAGGAAAGAAGGACTCCATTGCGCTACTTCTGGCATATAATTCTCCTCAACTGAACGTGGCTTACAGGGCCCAGAACTGACGGGCAGTCCTTCGCCTACATCTTAGAATCTAGTGCACAGCCTAGTGGCCTATGACACCATAAACGCTTGCTGGAGTTTAAGCACCGCTTTGACACAGGCTGCCTTGGATCTGGGGCCTGCCTATTTCTGTGACGAGAAATGGATTGTGTTAAGAAGAGAAGATATGGAACAACAGTGTTTCCCTGCCACCATTGAGCCTGCAACGCTGTAAATTCCAGTGAGGAAAACAACGTTTCCCTTCAAGCTCTTTTCCAAAGGGAACACAGAGCATTCTCCCTGCACTTTCCCTTTGAGTTTTGTACTTCCCCGGTGCGGTAGAAGGGAGATACATCTGCTGTTCACATTTACACGTTCTAGTGGCTTAAGGAAAGAAGGACTCCATTGCGCTTCTCCTGGCATATAGTTCTCCTCAACTGAACGTGGCTTACAGGTCCCAGAACTGACGGGCAGTCCTTCGCCTACATCTTAGAATCTAGTGCACAGCCTAGTGGCCTATGACACCATAAACGCTTGCTGGAGTTTAAGCTCCGCTTTGACACAGGCTGTCTTTGATCTGGGGCTTGCCTATTTCTGTGACGAGAAATGGATTGTGTTAAGAAGAGAAGATATGGAACAACAGTGTTTCCCTGCCACAATTGAGCCTGCAACGCTGTAAATTCCAGTGAGGAAAACAATGTTTCCTTTCAAGCTCTTTTCCATAGGGGACACAGAGCATTCTCCCTGCACTTTCCCTTTGAGTTTTGTACTTCCCCGGTGCGGTAGAAGGGAGATACATCTGCTGTTCACATTTACACGTTCTAGTGGCTTAAGAAAGAAGGACTCCATTGCGCTTGTTCTGGCATATAATTCTCCTCAACTGAACGTGGCTTACAGGTCCCAGAACTGACGGGCAGTCCTTCGCCTACATCTTAGAATCTAGTGCACAGCCTGTGGCCTATGACACCATAAACGCTTGCTGGAGTTTAGGCACCGCTTTGACACAGGCTGCCTTGGATCTGGGGCCTGCCTATTACTGTGACGAGAAATGCATTGTGTTAAGAAGAGAAGATATGGAACAACAGTGTTTCCCTGCCACAATTGAGCCTGCAACGCTCTAAATCCCAGTGAGGAAAAAAAGTTTCCCTTCAAGCTCTCTTTTCCAAAGGGAACACAGAGCATTCTCCCTGCACTTTCCTTTTGAGTTTTGTACTTCCCAGATGCGGTAGAAGGGAGATACTATTGCTGTTCACATTTACCCGTTCTAGTGGCTTAAGGAAAGAAGCCCTCCATTGCCCTTCTTTTGGCATATAGTTGTCCTCAACTCAAAGTGGCTTACAGGTCCCAGTAGTGTCAGGCAATCCGTCGTTTACATGTTGCATCCTAGTGCAGAGGCACATGGCCTAAGAAACCGTAAAAGCTTCCTGCATTTATAGCACCGCTTTGACACACGCTGCCTTGGACCTGCGGCCTGCCTCTCTGTGTGACGAGAAACAGAGAGCTTGAGCTCGATGCTTGTCGTCCCATGTGTTTTACCTATTCCCTAACAATCCTTAGTGAATCCCTTCAAACCCTGTTTTCCAAAGGGACCACAAAGCACTCTCCCTTTGCCTTCCTGTGGTCTTTGGGGCTTCCGGGTGCTGCAGAAGATAGATACTTCTGTTGTTCCCATTGACACCTTCAGGTGGCTTCCGAAAACGCTGAACGTTTTCAGGTCACTTTTCAAGCCCTCTTCTCCACAAGGACCACAGAGCATTCCCCCTGCGCCTTCGTTCTGTGTTTTGTACTTCCCAGGTGCGGTAGAAGGGAGATACATCTGCTGTTCACAATTACAGTTTCTAGTGGCTTAAGAAAAGAAGGTCTCCATTGCCCTTCTTTTGGCATATAGTTCTCCTCAACTGAACAGGCTTACAGTTCCCAGAAGTGTCGGGCACTCCGTCGCCTACATCTTAGAATCTAGTGCACAGCCTAGTGGCCTATGACATCATAAACGCTTGCTGGAGTTTAAGCACCGCATTGACACAGGCTGCCTTGGACCTGGGGCCTGCTTATTTCTGTGACGAGAACTGGATTGTGTTAAGAAGAGAAGATATGGAACAACAGTGTTTCCCTGCCACCATTGAGCCTGCAACGCTGTAAATTCCAGTGAGGAAAACAACGTTTCCCTTCAAGCTCCTTTCCAAAGGGAACACAGAGCATTCTCCCTGCACTTTCCCTTTGAGTTTTGTACTTCCCCGGTGCGGTAGAAGGGAGATACTTCTGCTGTTCACATTTACACGTTCTAGTGGCTTAAGGAAAGAAGGACTCCATTGCGCTTCTCCTGGCATATAGTTCTCCTCAACTGAACGTGGCTTACAGGTCCCAGAACTGACGGGCAGTCCTTCGCCTATATCTTAGAATCTAGTGCACAGCCTAGTGGCCTATGACACCATAAACACTTGCTGGAGTTTAAGCACCGCTTTGACACAGGCTGTCTTTGATCTGGGGCATGCCTATTTCTGTGACGAGAAATGGATTGTGTTAAGAAGAGAAGATATGGAACAACAGTGTTTCCCTGCAACAATTGAGCCTGCAACGCTGTAAATTCCAGTGAGGAAAACAATGTTTCCTTTCAAGCTCTTTTCCATAGGGGACACAGAGCATTCTCCCTGCACTTTCCCTTTGAGTTTTGTACTTCCCAGGTGTGGTAGAAGGGAGATACATATGCTGTTCACATTTACACGTTCTAGTGGCTTAAGGAAAGAAGGACTCCATTGCGCTTGTTCTGGCATATAATTTTCCTCAACTGAACGTGGCTTACAGGTCCCAGAACTGACAGGCAGTCCTTCGCCTACATCTTAGAATCTAGTGCACAGCCTAGTGGCCTATGACACCATAAACGCTTGCTGGAGTTTAGGCACCGCTTTGACACAGGCTGCCTTGGATCTGGGGCCTGCCTATTACTGTGACGAGAAATGCATTGTGTTAAGAAGAGAAGATATGGAACAACAGTGTTTCCCTGCCACAATTGAGCCTGCAACGCTCTAAATCCCAGTGAGGAAAAAAAGTTTCCCTTCAAGCTCTCTTTTCCAAAGGGAACACAGAGCGTTCTCCCTGCACTTTTCTTTTGAGTTTTGTACTTCCCAGATGCGGTAGAAGGGAGATACTATTGCTGTTCACATTTACCCGTTCTAGTGGCTTAAGGAAAGAAGGCCTCCATTGCCCTTCTTTTGGCATATAGTTGTCCTCAACTCAAAGTGGCTTACAGGTCCCAGTAGTATCAGGCAGTCCGTTGTTTACATGTTGCATCCTAGTGCAGAGGCACATGGCCTAAGACACCGTAAAAGCTTCCTGCATTTATAGCACCGCTTTGACACACGCTGCCTTGGATCTGCGGCCTGCCTCTCTGTGTGACGAGAAACAGAGAGCTTGAGCTCGATGCTAGTCGTCCCATGTGTTTTACCTATTCCTTAACAATCCTTAGTGAATCCCTTCAAACCCTGTTTTCCAAAGGGACCACAAAGCACTCTCCCTTTGCCTTCCTGTGTGGTCTTTGGGGCTTCCGGGTGCTGTAGAAGATAGATACTTCTGTTGTTCACATTGACACCTTCAGGTGGCTTCCAAAAACGCTGAACGTTTTCAGGTCACTTTTCAAGCCCTCTTCTCCACAAGGACCACAGAGCATTCCCCCTGGGCCTTCGTTCTGTGTTTTGTACTTCCCAGGTGCGGTAGAAGGGAGATACATCTGCTGTTCACATTTACAGCTTCTAGTGGCTTAAGAAAAGAAGGTCTCCATTGCCCTTCTTTTGGCATATAGTTTTCCTCAACTGAACGGGCTTACAGGTCCCAGAAGTGTCGGGCACGCCGTCGCCTACATCTTAGAATCTAGTGCACAGCCTAGTGGCCTATGACATCATAAACGCTTGCTGGAGTTTAAGCACCGCATTGAAACAGGCTGCCTTGGACCTGGGGCCTGCCTGTTTCTGTGACGAGAAATGGATTGTGTTAAGAAGAGAAGATATGGAACAACAGTATTTCTCTGCCACCATTGAGCCTGCAACGCTGTAAATTCCAGTGAGGAAAACAACGTTTCCCTTCAAGCTCTTTTCCATAGGGGACACAGAGCATTCTCCCTGCACTTTCCCTTTGAGTTTTGTACTTCCCAGGTGCAGAAGAAGAGAGATACATCTGCTGTTCATATTTACTCGTTCTACTTGCTTAAGGAAAGATGGACTCCATTGCGCTACTTCTGGCATATAATTCTCCTCAACTGAACGTGGCTTACAGGGCCCAGAACTGACGGGCAGTCCTTCGCCTACATCTTAGAATCTAGTGCACAGCCTAGTGGCCTATGACATCATAAACGCTTGCTGGAGTTTAAGCACCACTTTGACACAGGCTGCCTTGGATCTGGGGCCTGCCTATTTCTCTGACGAGAAATGGATTGTGTTAAGAAGAGAAGATATGGAACAACAGTGTTTCCCTGCCACCATTGAGCCTGCAACGCTGTAAATTCCAGTGAGGAAAAGAACGTTTCCCTTCAAGCTCTTTTCCAAAGGGAACACAGAGCATTCTCCCTGCACTTTCCCTTTGAGTTCTGTACTTCCTTGGTGCGGTAGAAGGGAGATACATCTGCTGTTCACATTTACACGTTCTAGTGGCTTAAGGAAAGAAGGACTCCATTGCGCTTCTCCTGGCATATATTTCTCCTCAACTGAACGTGGCTTACAGGTCCCAGAACTGACGGGCAGTCCTTCGCCTACATCTTAGAATCTAGTGCACAGCCTGTGTCCTATGACACCATAAACGCTTGCTGGAGTTTAGGCACCGCTTTGACACAGGCTGCCTTGGATCTGGGGCCTGCCTATTACTGTGACGAGAAATGCATTGTGTTAAGAAGAGGAGATATGGAACAACAGTGTTTCCCTGCCACAATTGAGCCTGCAACGCTCTAAATCCCAGTGAGGAAAAAAGTTTCCCTTCAAGCTCTCTTTTCCAAAGGGAACACAGAGCATTCTCCCTGCACTTTCCTTTGAAGTTTTGTACTTCCCAGATGCGGTAGAAGGGAGATACTATTGCTGTTCACATTTACCCGTTCTAGTGGCTTAAGGAAAGAAGGCCTCCATTGCCCTTCTTTTGGCATATAGTTGTCCTCAACTCAAAGTGGCTAACAGGTCCCAGTAGTGTCAGGCAGTCCGTCGTTTACATGTTGCATCCTAGTGCAGAGGCACATGGCCTAAGACACCGTAAAAGCTTCCTGCATTTATAGCACCGCTTTGACACACGCTGCCTTGGACCTGCGGCCTGCCTCTCTGTGTGACGAGAAACAGAGAGCTTGAGCTCGATGCTAGTCGTCCCATGTGTTTTACCTATTCCCTAACAATCCTTAGTGAATCCCTTCAAACCCTGTTTTCCAAAGGGACCACAAAGCACTCTCCCTTTGCCTTCCTGTGGTCTTTGGGGCTTCCGGGTGCTGTAGAAGATAGATACTTCTGTTGTTCACATTGACACCTTCAGGTGGCTTCCGAAAACACTGAACGTTTTCAGGTCACTTTTCAAGCCCTCTTCTCCACAAGGACCACAGAGCATTCCCCCTGCGCCTTCGTTCTGTGTTTTGTACTTCCCAGGTGCGGTAGAAGGGAGATACATCTGCTGTTCACATTACAGCTTCTAGTGGCTTAAGAAAAGAAGGTCTCCATTGCCCTTCTTTTGGCATATAGTTCTCCTCAACTGAACAGGCTTACACGGCCCAGAAGTGTCGGGCACCCGTCGCCTACATCTTAGAATCTAGTGCAAAGCCTAGTGGCCTATGACATCATAAACGCTTGCTGGAGTTTAAGCACCGCATTGACACAGGCTGCCTTGGGCCTGGGGCCTGCCTGTTTCTCTGACGGGAAATGGATTGTGTTAAGAAGAGAAGATATGGAACAACAGTGTTTCCCTGCCACCATTGAGCCTGCAACGCTGTAAATATCAGTGAGGAAAACAACGTTTCCCTTCAAGCTCTTTTCCATAGGGGACACAGAGTATTCTCCCTGCACTTTCCCTTTGAGTTTTGTACTTCCCCGGTGCGGTAGAAGGGAGATACATCTGCTGTTCACATTTACACGTTCTAGTGGCTTAAGGAAAGAAGGACTCCATTGCGCTTCTCCTGGCATATAGTTCTCCTCAACTGAACGTGGCTTACAGGTCCCAGAACTGACGGGCAGTCCTTCGCCTACATCTTAGAATCTAGTGCACAGCCTAGTGGCCTATGACACCATAAACGCTTGCTGGAGTTTAAGCACCGCTTTGACACAGGCTGTCTTTGATCTGGGGCATGCCTATTTCTGTGACGAGAAGTGGATTGTGTTAAGAAGAGAAGATATGGAACAACAGTGTTTCCCTGCCACAATTGAGCCTGCAACGCTGTAAATTCCAGTGAGGAAAACAATGTTTCCTTTCAAGCTCTTTTCCATAGGGGACACAGAGCATTCTCCCTGCACTTTCCCTTTGAGTTTTGTACTTCCCAGGTGCGGTAGAAGGGAGATACATATGCTGTTCACATTTACACGTTCTAGTGGCTTAAGAAAGAAGGACTCCATTGCGCTTGTTCTGGCATATAATTCTCCTCAACTGAACGTGGCTTACAGGTCCCAGAACTGACAGGCAGTCCTTCGCCTACATCTTAGAATCTAGTGCACAGCCTAGTGGCCTATGACACCATAAACGCTTGCTGGAGTTTAGGCACCGCTTTGACACAGGCTGCCTTGGATCTGGGGCCTGCCTATTACTGTGACGAGAAATGCATTGTGTTAAGAAGAGAAGATATGGAACAACAGTGTTTCCCTGCCACAATTGAGCCTGCAACGCTCTAAATCCCAGTGAGGAAAAAAGGTTCCCTTCAAGCTCTCTTTTCCAAAGGGAACACAGAGCATTCTCCCTGCACTTTCCTTTTGAGTTTTGTACTTCCCAGATGCGGTAGAAGGGAGATACTATTGCTGTTCACATTTACCCGTTCTAGTGGCTTAAGGAAAGAAGGCCTCCATTGCCCTTCTTTTGGCATATAGTTGTCCTCAACTCAAAGTGGCTTACAGGTCCCAGTAGTGTCAGGCAGTCCGTTGTTTACATGTTGCATCCTAGTGCAGAGGCACATGGCCTAAGACACCGTAAAAGCTTCCTGCATTTATAGCACCGCTTTGACACACGCTGCCTTGGACCTGCGGCCTGCCTCTCTGTGTGACGAGAAACAGAGAGCTTGAGCTCGATGCTTGTCGTCCCATGTGTTTTACCTATTCCCTAACAATCCTTAGTGAATCCCTTCAAACCCTGTTTTCCAAAGGGACCAGAAAGCACTCTCCCTTTGCCTTCCTGTGGTCTTTGGGGCTTCCGGGTGCTGTAGAAGATAGATACTTCTGTTGTTCACATTGACACCTTCAGGTGGCTTCCGAAAACGCTGAACGTTTTCAGGTCACTTTTCAAGCCCTCTTCTCCACAAGGACCACAGAGCATTCCCCCTGCGCCTTCGTTCTGTGTTTTGTACTTCCCAGGTGCGGTAGAAGGGAGATACATCTGCTGTTCACATTTACAGCTTCTAGTGGCTTAAGAAAAGAAGGTCTCCATTGCCCTTCTTTTGGCATATAGTTCTCCTCAACTGAACAGGCTTACACGGCCCAGAAGTGTCGGGCACCCGTCGCCTACATCTTAGAATCTAGTGCACAGCCTAGTGGCCTATGACATCATAAACGCTTGCTGGAGTTTAAGCACTGCTTTGACACAGGCTGTCTTTGATCTGGGGCCTGCCTATTTCTGTGACGAGAAATGGATTGTGTTAAGAAGAGAAGATATGGAACAACAGTGTTTCCCTGCCACCATTGAGCCTGCAACGCTGTAAATTCCAGTGAGGAAAACAACGTTTCCCTTCAAGCTCTTTTCCATAGGGGACACAGAGCATTCTCCCTGCACTTTCCCTTTGAGTTTTGTACTTCCCAGGTGCGGAAGAAGGGAGATACATCTGCTGTTCACATTTACACGTTCTACTGGCTTAAGGAAAGAAGGACTCCATTGCGCTACTTCTGGCATATAATTCTCCTCAACTGAACGTGGCTTACAGGTCCCAGAACGGACGGGCAGTCCTTCGCCTACATCTTAGAATCTAGTGCACAGCCTGTGGCCTATGACACCATAAACGCTTGCTGGAGTTTAGGCACCGCTTTGACACAGGCTGCCTTGGATCTGGGGCCTGACTATTACTGTGACGAGAAATGCATTGTGTTAAGAAGAGAAGATATGGAACAACAGTGTTTCCCTGCCACAATTGAGCCTGCAACGCTCTAAATCCCAGTGAGGAAAAAAGTTTCCCTTCAAGCTCTCTTTTCCAAAGGGAACACAGAGCATTCTCCCTGCACTTTCCTTTGACGTTTTGTACTTCCCAGATGCGGTAGAAGGGAGATACTATTGCTGTTCACATTTACCCGTTCTAGTGGCTTAAGGAAAGAAGGCCTCCATTGCCCTTCTTTTGGCATATAGTTGTCCTCAACTCAAAGTGGCTTACAGGTCCCAGTAGTGTCAGGCAGTCCGTCGTTTACATGTTGCATCCTAGTGCAGAGGCAAATGGCCTAAGAAACCGTAAAAGCTTCCTGCATTTATAGCACCGCTTTGACACACGCTGCCTTGGACCTGCGGCCTGCCTCTCTGTGTGACGAGAAACAGAGAGCTTGAGCTCGATGCTTGTCGTCCCATGTGTTTTACCTATTCCCTAACAATCCTTAGTGAATCCCTTCAAACCCTGTTTTCCAAAGGGACCACAAAGCACTCTCCCTTTGCCTTCCTGTGGTCTTTGGGGCTTCCGGGTGCTGTAGAAGATAGATACTTCTGTTGTTCACATTGACACCTTCAGGTGGCTTCCGAAAACGCTGAACGTTTTCAGGTCACTTTTCAAGCCCTCTTCTCCACAAGGACCACAGAGCATTCCCCCTGCGCCTTCGTTCTGTGTTTTGTACTTCCCAGGTGCGGTAGAAGGGAGATACATCTGCTGTTCACATTTACAGCTTCTAGTGGCTTAAGAAAAGAAGGTCTCCATTGCCCTTCTTTTGGCATATAGTTCTCCTCAACTGAACGGGCTTACAGGTCCCAGAAGTGTCGGGCACGCCGTCGCCTACATCTTAGAATCTAGTGCACAGCCTAGTGGCCTATGACATCATAAACGCTTGCTGGAGTTTAAGCACCGCATTGACACAGGCTGCCTTGGACCAGGGGCCTGCCTGTTTCTGTGACGAGAAATGGATTGTGTTAAGAAGAGAAGATATGGAACAACACTGTTTCCCTGCCACCATTGAGCCTGCAACGCTGTAAATTCCAGTGAGGAAAACAACGTTTCCCTTCAAGCTCTTTTCCATAGGGGACACAGAGCATTCTCCCTGCACTTTCCCTTTGAGTTTTGTACTTCCCAGGTGCGGAAGAAGGGAGATACATCTGCTGTTCACATTTACACGTTCTACTGGCTTAAGGAAAGAAGGACTCCATTGCGCTACTTCTGGCATATAATTCTCCTCAACTGAACGTGGCTTACAGGGCCCAGAACTGACGGGCAGTCCTTCGCCTACATCTTAGAATCTAGTGCACAGCCTAGTGGCCTATGACACCATAAACGCTTGCTGGAGTTTAAGCACCGCTTTGACACAGGCTGCCTTGGATCTGGGGCCTGCCTATTTCTGTGACGAGAAATGGATTGTGTTAAGAAGAGAAGATATGGAACAACAGTGTTTCCCTGCCACCATTGAGCCTGCAACGCTGTAAATTCCAGTGAGGAAAACAACGTTTCCCTTCAAGCTCTTTTCCAAAGGGAACACAGAGCATTCTCCCTGCACTTTCCCTTTGAGTTTGGTACTTCCCCGGTGCGGTAGAAGGGAGATACATCTGCTGTTCACATTTACACGTTCTAGTGGCTTAAGGAAAGAAGGACTCCATTGCGCTTCTCCTGGCATATAGTTCTCCTCAACTGAACGTGGCTTACAGGTCCCAGAACTGACGGGCAGTCCTTCGCCTACATCTTAGAATCTAGTGCACAGCCTAGTGGCCTATGACACCATAAACGCTTGCTGGAGTTTAAGCTCCGCTTTGACACAGGCTGTCTTTGATCTGGGGCCTGCCTCTTTCTGTGACGAGAAATGGATTGTGTTAAGAAGAGAAGATATGGAACAACAGTGTTTCCCTGCCACAATTGAGCCTGCAACGCTGTAAATTCCAGTGAGGAAAACAATGTTTCCTTTCAAGCTCTTTGCCATAGGGGACACAGAGCATTCTCCCTGCACTTTCCCTTTGAGTTTTGTACTTCCCAGGTGCGGTAGAAGGGAGATACATATGCTGTTCACATTTACACGTTCTAGTGGCTTAAGAAAGAAGGACTCCATTGCGCTTGTTCTGGCATATAATTCTCCTCAACTGAACGTGGCTTACAGGTCCCAGAAGTGACAGGCAGTCCTTCGCCTACATCTTAGAATCTAGTGCACAGCCTAGTGGCCTATGACACCATAAACGCTTGCTGGAGTTTAAGCACTGCTTTGACACACGCTGCCTTGGATCTGGGGCCTGCCTGTTTCTGTGACGAGAAATGGATTGTGTTAAGAAGAGAAGATATGGAACAACAGTGTTTCCCTGCAACAATTGAGCCTGCAATGGTGTAAATTCCACTGAGGAAAACAACGTTTCCCTTCAAGCTCTTTTCCAAAGGGAACACAGAGCATTCTCCCTGCACTTTCCCTTTGAGTTTTGTACTTCCCAGGTGCGGTAGAAGGGAGATACATCTGCTGTTCACATTTACAGCTTCTAGTGGCTTAAGAAAAGACGGTCTCCATTGCCCTTCTTTTGGCATATAGTTCTCCTCAACTGAACGGGCTTACAGGTCCCAGAAGTGTCGGGCACGCCGTCGCCTACATCTTAGAATCTAGTGCACAGCCTAGTGCTCTATGACATCATAAACGCTTGCTGGAGTTTAAGCACCGCATTGACACAGGCTGCCTTGGAACTGGGGCCTGCCTGTTTCTGTGACGAGAAATGGATTGTGTTAAGAAGAGAAGATATGGAACAACAGTGTTTCCCTGCCACCATTGAGCCTGCAACGCTGTAAATTCCAGTGAGGAAAACAACGTTTCCCTTCAAGCTCTTTTCCATAGGGGACACAGAGCATTCTCCCTGCACTTTCCCTTTGAGTTTTGTACTTCCCAGGTGCGGAAGAAGAGAGATACATCTGCTGTTCATATTTACATGTTCTACTTGCTTAAGGAAAGAAGGACTCCATTGCGCTACTTTTGGCATATAATTCTCCTCAACTGAACGTGGGTTACAGGGCCCAGAACTGACGGGCAGTCCTTAGCCTACATCTTAGAATCTAGTGCACAGCCTAGTGGCCTATGACACCATAAACGCTTGCTGGAGTTTAGGCACCCCTTTGACAGAGGCTGCCTTGGATCTGGGGCCTGCCTATTACTGTGACGAGAAATGCATTGTGTTAAGAAGAGAAGATATGGAACAACAGTGTTTCCCTGCCACAATTGAGCCTGCAACGCTCTAAATCCCAGTGAGGAAAAAAAGTTTCCCTTCAAGCTCTCTTTTCCAAAGGGAACACAGAGCGTTCTCCCTGCACTTTTCTTTTGAGTTTTGTACTTCCCAGATGCGGTAGAAGGGAGATACTATTGCTGTTCACATTTACCCGTTCTAGTGGCTTAAGGAAAGAAGGCCTCCATTGCCCTTCTTTTGGCATATAGTTGTCCTCAACTCAAAGTGGCTTACATGTCCCAGTAGTGTCAGGCAGTCCGTTGTTTACATGTTGCATCCTAGTGCAGAGGCACATGGCCTAAGACACCGTAAAAGCTTCCTGCATTTATAGCACCGCTTTGACACACGCTGCCTTGGACCTGCGGCCTGCCTCTCTGTGTGACGAGAAACAGAGAGCTTGAGCTCGATGCTAGTCGTCCCATGTGTTTTACCTATTCCCTAACAATCCTTAGTGAATCCCTTCAAACCCTGTTTTCCAAAGGGACCACAAAGCACTCTCCCTTTGCCTTCCTGTGTGGTCTTTGGGGCTTCCGGGTGCTGTAGAAGATAGATACTTCTGTTGTTCACATTGACACCTTCAGGTGGCTTCCGAAAACGCTGAACGTTTTCAGGTCACTTTTCAAGCCCTCTTCTCCACAAGGACCACAGAGCATTCCCCCTGCGCCTTCGTTCTGTGTTTTGTACTTCCCAGGTGCGGTAGAAGGGAGATACATCTGCTGTTCACATTTACAGCTTCTAGTGGCTTAAGAAAAGAAGGTCTCCATTGCCCTTCTTTTGGCATATAGTTCTCCTCAACTGAACGGGCTTACAGGTCCCAGAAGTGTCGGGCACGCCGTCGCCTACATCTTAGAATCTAGTGCACAGCCTAGTGGCCTATGACATCATAAACGCTTGCTGGAGTTTAAGCACCGCATCGACACAGGCTGCCTTGGACCGGGGGCCTGCCTGTTTCTCTGACGAGAAATGGATTGTGTTAAGAAGAGAAGACATGGAACAACAGTGTTTCCCTGCCACCATTGAGCCTGCAACGCTGTAAATTCCAGTGAGGAAAACAACGTTTCCCTTCAAGCTCTTTTCCATAGGGGACACAGAGCATTCTCCCTGCACTTTCCCTTTGAGTTTTGTACTTCCCCGGTGCGGTAGAAGGGAGATACATCTGCTGTTCACATTTACACGTTCTAGTGGCTTAAGGAAAGAAGGACTCCATTGCGCTTCTCCTGGCATATAGTTCTCCTCAACTGAACGTGGCTTACAGGTCCCAGAACTGACGGGCAGTCCTTCGCCTACATCTTAGAATCTAGTGCACAGCCTAGTGGCCTATGACATCATAAACGCTTGCTGGAGTTTAAGCACCGCATTGACACAGGCTGCCTTGGACCTGGGGCCTGCGTGTTTCTCTGACGAGAAATGGATTGTGTTAAGAAGAGAAGATATGGAACAACAGTGTTTCCCTGCCACCATTGAGCCTGCAACGCTGTAAATTCCAGTGAGGAAAACAACGTTTCCCTTCAAGCTCTTTTCCATAGGGGACACAGAGCATTCTCCCTGCACTTTCCCTTTGAGTTTTGTACTTCCCAGGTGCGGAAGAAGGGAGATACATCTGCTGTTCACATTTACACGTTCTACTGGCTTAAGGAAAGAAGGACTCCATTGCGCTACTTCTGGCATATAATTCTCCTCAACTGAACGTGGCTTACAGGGCCCAGAACTGACGGGCAGTCCTTCGCCTACATCTTAGAATCTAGTGCACAGCCTAGTGGCCTATGACACCATAAACGCTTGCTGGAGTTTAAGCACCGCTTTGACACAGGCTGCCTTGGATCTGGGGCCTGCCTATTTCTGTGACGAGAAATGGATTGTGTTAAGAAGAGAAGATATGGAACAACAGTGTTTCCCTGCCACCATTGAGCCTGCAACGCTGTAAATTCCAGTGAGGAAAACAACGTTTCCCTTCAAGCTCTTTTCCAAAGGGAACACAGAGCATTCTCCCTGCACTTTCCCTTTGAGTTTTGTACTTCCCCGGTGCGGTAGAAGGGAGATACATCTGCTGTTCATATTTATTCGTTCTACTTGCTTAAGGAAAGAAGGACTCCATTGCGCTACTTCTGGCATATAATTCTCCTCAAGTGAACGTGGCTTACAGGGCCCAGAAATGACGGGCAGTCCTTCGCCTACATCTTAGAATCTAGTGCACAGCCTAGTGGCCTATGACACCATAAACGCTTGCTGGAGTTTAAGCTCCGCTTTGACACAGGCTGTCTTTGATCTGGGGCCTGCCTATTTCTGTGACGAGAAATGGATTGTGTTAAGAAGAGAAGATATGGAACAACAGTGTTTCCCTGCCACAATTGAGCCTGCAACGCTCTAAATCCCAGTGAGGAAAAAAAGTTTCCCTTCAAGCTCTCTTTTCCAAAGGGAACACAGAGCGTTCTCCCTGCACTTTCCTTTTGAGTTTTGTACTTCCCAGATGCGGTAGAAGGGAGATACTATTGCTGTTCACATTTACCCGTTCTAGTGGCTTAAGGAAAGAAGGCCTCCATTGCCCTTCTTTTGGCATATAGTTGTCCTCAACTCAAAGTGGCTTACAGGTCCCAGTAGTGTCAGGCAGTCCGTTGTTTACATGTTGCATCCTAGTGCAGAGGCACATGGCCTAAGACACCGTAAAAGCTTCCTGCATTTATAGCACCGCTTTGACACACGCTGCCTTGGACCTGCGGCCTGCCTCTCTGTGTGACGAGAAACAGAGAGCTTGAGCTCGATGCTAGTCGTCCCATGTGTTTTACCTATTCCCTAACAATCCTTAGTGAATCCCTTCAAACCCTGTTTTCCAAAGGGACCACAAAGCACTCTCCCTTTGCCTTCCTGTGGTCTTTGGGGCTTCCGGGTGCTGTAGAAGATAGATACTTCTGTTGTTCACATTGACACCTTCAGGTGGCTTCCGAAAACGCTGAACGTTTTCAGGTCACTTTTCAAGCCCTCTTCTCCACAAGGACCACAGAGCTTTACCCCTGCGCCTTCGTTCTGTGTTTTGTACTTCCCAGGTGCGGTAGAAGGGAGATACATCTGCTGTTCACATTTACAGCTTCTAGTGGCTTAAGAAAAGAAGGTCTCCATTGCCCTTCTTTTGGCATATAGTTCTCCTCAACTGAACGTGGCTTACAGGTCCCAGAACTGACGGGCAGTCCTTCGCCTACATCTTAGAATCTAGTGCACAGCCTAGTGGCCTATGACACCATAAACGCTTGCTGGAGTTTAAGCACCGCTTTGACATAGGCTGCCTTGGATCTGGGGCCTGCCTGTTTCTGTGACGAGAAATGGATTGTGTTAAGAAGAGAAGATATGGAACAACAGTGTTTCCCTGCCACAATTGAGCCTGCAATGGTGTAAATTCCACTGAGGAAAACAACGTTTCCCTTCAAGCTCTTTTCCAAAGGGAACACAGAGCATTCTCCCTGCACTTTCCCTTTGAGTTTTGTACTTCCCAGGTGCGGTAGAAGGGAGATACATCTGCTGTTCACATTTACAGCTTCTAGTGGCTTAAGAAAAGAAGGTCTCCATTGCCCTTATTTTGGCATATAGTTCTCCTCAACTGAACGGACTTACAGGTCCCAGAAGTGTCGGGCACGCCGTCGCCTACATCTTAGAATCTAGTGCACAGCCTAGTGGCCTATGACATCATAAACGCTTGCTGGAGTTTAAGCACCGCATTGACACAGGCTGCCTTGGACCTGGGGCCTGCCTGTTTCTGTGACGAGAAATGGATTGTGTTAAGAAGAGAAGATATGGAACAACAGTGTTTCCCTGCCACCATTGAGCCTGCAACGCTGTAAATTCCAGTGAGGAAAACAACGTTTCCCTTCAAGCTCTTTTCCATAGGGGACACAGAGCATTCTCCCTGCACTTTCCCTTTGAGTTTTGTACTTCCCAGGTGCGGAAGAAGGGAGATACATCTGCTGTTCACATTTACACGTTCTACTGGCTTAAGGAAAGAAGGACTCCATTGCGCTACTTCTGGCATATAATTCTCCTCAACTGAACGTGGCTTACAGGTCCCAGAACTGAAGGGCAGTCCTTCGCCTACATCTTAGAATCTAGTGCACAGCCTAGTGGCCTATGACACCATAAACGCTTGCTGGAGTTTAAGCACCACTTTGACACAGGCTGCCTTGGATCTGGGGCCTGCCTATTTCTGTGACGAGAACTGGATTGTGTTAAGAAGAGAAGATATGGAACAACAGTGTTTCCCTGCCACCATTGAGCCTGCAACACTGAAAATTCCAGTGAGGAAAACAACGTTTCCCTTCAAGCTCTTTTCCAAAGGGAACAGAGAGCATTCTCCCTTCACTTTCCTTTTGAGTTTTGTACTTCCCAGGTGCGGTAGAAGGGAGATACATCTGCTGTTCACATTTACACGTTCTAGTGGCTTAAGGAAAGAAGGACTCCATTGCGCTTCTTCTGGCATATAATTCTCCTCAACTGAATGTGGCTTACAGGTCCCAGAACTGACGGGCAGTCCTTCGCCTACATCTTAGAATCTAGTGCACAGCCTGTGGCCTATGACACCATAAACGCTTGCTGGAGTTTAGGCACCGCTTTGACACAGGCTGCCTTGGATCTGGGGCCTGCCTATTTCTGTGACGAGAAATGGATTGTGTTAAGAAGAGGAGATATGGAACAACAGTCTTTCCCTGCCACAATTGAGCCTGCAACGTTCTAAATCCCAGTGAGGAAAAAAGTTTCCCTTCAAGCTCTCTTTTCCAAAGGGAACACAGAGCATTCTCCCTGCACTTTCCTTTTGAGTTTTGTACTTCCCAGATGCGGTAGAAGGGAGATACTATTGCTGTTCACATTTACCCGTTCTAGTGGCTTAAGGAAAGAAGGCCTCCATTGCCCTTCTTTTGGCATATAGTTGTCCTCAACTCAAAGTGGCTAACAGGTCCCAGTAGTGTCAGGCAGTCCGTCGTTTACATGTTGCATCCTAGTGCAGAGGCACATGGCCTAAGACACCGTAAAAGCTTCCTGCATTTATAGCACCGCTTTGACACACGCTGCCTTGGACCTGCGGCCTGCCTCTCTGTGTGACGAGAAACAGAGAGCTTGAGCTCGATGCTAGTCATCCCATGTGTTTTACCTATTCCCTAACAATCCTTAGTGAATCCCTTCAAACCCTGTTTTCCAAAGGGACCACAAAGCACTCTCCCTTTGCCTTCCTGTGGTCTTTGGGGCTTCCGGGTGCTGTAGAAGGTAGATACTTCTGTTGTTCACATTGACACCTTCAGGTGGCTTCCGAAAACGCTGAACGTTTTCAGGTCACTTTTCAAGCCCTCTTCTCCACAAGGACCACAGAGCATTCCCCCTGCGCCTTCGTTCTGTGTTTTGTACTTCCCATGTGCGGTAGAAGGGAGATACATCTGCTGTTCACATTTACAGCTTCTAGTGGCTTAAGACAAGAAGGTCTCCATTGCCCTTCTTTTGGCATATAGTTCTCCTCAACTGAACAGGCTTACAGGGCCCAGAAGTGTCGGGCACTCCGTCGCCTACATCTTAGAATCTAGTGCACAGCCTAGTGGCCTATGACATCATAAACGCTTGCTGGAGTTTAAGCACCGCATTGACACAGGCTGCCTTGGACCTGGGGCCTGCCTGTTTCTCTGACGAGAAATGGATTGTGTTAAGAAGAGAAGATATGGAACAACAGTGTTTCCCTGCCACCATTGAGCCTGCAACGCTGTAAATTCCAGTGAGGAAAACAACGTTTCCCTTCAAGCTCTTTTCCATAGGAGACACAGAGCATTCTCCCTGCACTTTCCCTTTGAGTTTTGTACTTCCTAGGTGCGGAAGAAGGGAGGTACATCTGCTGTTCACATTTACACGTTCTACTGGCTTAAGGAAAGAAGGACTCCATTGCGCTACTTCTGGCATATAATTCTCCTCAACTATACGTGGCTTAGAGGGCCCAGAACTGACGGGCAGTCCTTCGCCTACATCTTAGAATCTAGTGCACAGCCTAGTGGCCTATGACACCATAAACGCTTGCTGGAGTTTAAGCACCGCTTTGACACAGGCTATCTTGCATCTGGGGCCTGCCTATTTCTGTGACGAGAAATGGATTGTGTTAAGAAGAGAAGATATGGAACAACAGTGTTTCCCTGCCACCATTGAGCCTGCAACGCTGTAAATTCCAGTGAGGAAAAAAACATTTCCCTTCAAGCTCTTTTCCAAAGGGAACACAGAGCATTCTCCCTGCACTTTCCCTTTGAGTTTTGTACTTCCCCGGTGCGGTAGAAGGGAGATACATCTGCTGTTCACATTTACACGTTCTAGTGGCTTAAGGAAAGAAGGACTCCATTGCGCTTCTTCTGGCATATAGTTCTCCTCAACTGAACGTGGCTTACAGGTCCCAGAACTGACGGGCAGTCCTTCGCCTACATCTTAGAATCTAGTGCACAGCCTAGTGGCCTATGACACCATAAACGCTTGCTGGAGTTTAAGCACCGCTTTGACACAGGCTGTCTTTGATCTGGGGCCTGCCTCTTTCTGTGACGAGAAATGGATTGTGTTAAGAAGAGAAGATATGGAACAACAGTGTTTCCCTGCCACCATTGAGCCTGCAACGCTGTAAATTCCAGTGAGGAAAACAACGTTTCCCTTCAAGCTCTTTTCCATAGGGGACACAGAGCATTCTCCCTGCACATTCCCTTTGAGTTTTGTACTTCCCAGGTGCGGTAGAAGGGAGATACATATGCTGTTCACATTTACACGTTCTAGTGCCTTAAGGAAAGAAGGACTCCATTGCGCTTCTTCTGGCATATAATTCTCCTCAACTGAACGTGGCTTACAGGTCCCAGAACTGACAGGCAGTCCTTCGCCTACATCTTAGAATCTAGTGCACAGCCTAGTGGCCTATGACACCATAAACGCTTGCTGGAGTTTAGGCACCCCTTTGACAGAGGCTGCCTTGGATCTGGGGCCTGCCTATTACTGTGACGAGAAATGCATTGTGTTAAGAAGTGAAGATATGGAACAACAGTGTTTCCCTGTCACAATTGAGCCTGCAACGCTCTAAATCCCAGTGAGGAAAAAAAGTTTCCCTTCAAGCTCTCTTTTCCAAAGGGAACACAGAGCATTCTCCCTGCACTTTCCTTTTGAGTTTTGTACTTCCCAGATGCGGTAGAAGGGAGATACTATTGCTGTTCACATTTACCCGTTCTAGTGGCTTAAGGAAAGAAGGCCTCCATTGCCCTTCTTTTGGCATATAGTTGTCCTCAACTCAAAGTGGCTAACAGGTCCCAGTAGTGTCAGGCAGTCCGTTGTTTACATGTTGCATCCTAGTGCAGAGGCACATGGCCTAAGACACCGTAAAAGCTTCCTGCATTTATAGCACCGCTTTGACACACGCTGCCTTGGACCTGCGGCCTGCCTCTCTGTGTGACGAGAAACAGAGAGCTTGAGCTCGATGCTAGTCGTCCCATGTGTTTTACCTATTCCCTAACAATCCTTAGTGAATCCCTTCAAACCCTGTTTTCCAAAGGGACCACAAAGCACTCTCCCTTTGCCTTCCTGTGGTCTTTGGGGCTTCCGGGTGCTGTAGAAGATAGATACTTCTGTTGTTCACATTGACACCTTCAGGTGGCTTCCGAAAACGCTGAACGTTTTCAGGTCACTTTTCAAGCCGTCTTCTCCACAAGGACCACAGAGCATTCCCCCTGCGCCTTCGTTCTGTGTTTTGTACTTCCCAGGTGCGGTAGAAGGGAGATACATCTGCTGTTCACATTTACAGCTTCTAGTGGCTTAAGAAAAGAAGGTCTCCATTGCCCTTCTTTTGGCATATAGTTCTCCTCAACTGAACGTGGCTTACAGGTCCCAGAACTGACGGGCAGTCCGTCGCCTACATCTTAGACTCTAGTGCACAGCCTAGTGGCCTATGACACCATAAACGCTTGCTGGAGTTTAAGCACCGCTTTGACACAGGCTGCCTTGGATCTGGGGCCTGCCTCTTTCTGTGACGAGAAATGGATTGTGTTAAGAAGAGAAGATATGGAACAACAGTGTTTCCCTGCCACAATTGAGCCTGCAACCCTGTAAATTCCAATGAGGAAAACAACGTTTCCCTTCAAGCTCTTTCCCAAAGGGAACACAGAGCATTCTCCCTGCACTTTCCCTTTGAGTTTTGTACTTCCCAGGTGCGGTAGAAGGGAGATACATCTGCTGTTCACATTTACAGCTTCTAGTGGCTTAAGAAAAGAAGGTCTCCATTGCCCTTCTTTTGGCATATAGTTCTCCTCAACTGAACGGTCTTACAGGTCCCAGAAGTGGCGGGCACGCCGTCGCCTACATTTAGAATCTAGTGCACAGCCTAGTGGCCTATGACATCATAAACGCTTGCTGGAGTTTAAGCACCGCATTGACACAGGCTGCCTTGGACCTGGGGCCTGCCTGTTTCTGTGACGAGAAATGGATTGTGTTAAGAAGAGAAGATATGGAACAACAGTGTTTCCCTGCCACCATTGAGCTTGCAACGCTGTAAATTCCAGTGAGGAAAACAACGTTTCCCTTCAAGCTCTTTTCCATAGGGGACACAGAGCATTCTCCCTGCACTTTCCCTTTGAGTTTTGTACTTCCCAGGTGCGGAAGAAGGGAGATACATCTGCTGTTCACATTTACACGTTCTACTGGCTTAAGGAAAGAAGGACTCCATTGCGCTTCTCCTGGCATATAGTTCTCCTCAACTGAACGTGGATTACAGGTCCCAGAACTGACGGGCAGTCCTTCGCCTACATCTTAGAATCTAGTGCACAGCCTAGTGGCCTATGACACCATAAACGCTTGCTGGAGTTTAAGCACCGCTTTGACACAGGCTGTCTTTGATCTGGGGCCTGCCTATTTCTGTGACGAGAAATGGATTGTGTTAAGAAGAGAAGATATGGAACAACAGTGTTTCCCTGCCACAATTGAGCCTGCAACGCTGTAAATTCCAGTGAGGAAAACAATGTTTCCTTTCAAGCTCTTTTCCATAGGGGACACAGAGCATTCTCCCTGCACTTTCCCTTTGAATTTTGTACTTCCCAGGTGCGGTAGAAGGGAGATACATCTGCTGTACACATTTACACGTTCTAGTGGCTTAAGGAAAGAAGGACTCCATTGCGCTTCTTCTGGCATATAATTCTCCTCAACTGAACGTGGCTTACAGGTCCCAGAACTGACAGGCAGTCCTTCGCCTACATCTTAGAATCTAGTGCACAGCCTAGTGGCCTATGACACCATAAACGCTTGCTGGAGTTTAGGCACCCCTTTGACACAGGCTGCCTTGGATCTGGGGCCTGCCTATTACTGTGACGAGAAATACATTGTGTTAAGAAGAGAAGATATGGAACAACAGTGTTTCCCTGCCACAATTGAGCCTGCAACGCTCTAAATCCCAGTGAGGAAAAAAAGTTTCCCTTTAAGCTCTCTTTTCCAAAGGGAACACAGAGCATTCTCCCTGCACTTTCCTTTTGAGTTTTGTACTTCCCAGATGCGGTAGAAGGGAGATACTATTGCTGTTCACATTTACCCGTTCTAGTGGCTTAAGGAAAGAAGGCCTCCATTGCCCTTCTTTTGGCATATAGTTGTCCTCAACTCAAAGTGGCTTACAGGTCCCAGTAGTGTCAGGCAGTCCGTTGTTTACATGTTGCATCCTAGTGCAGAGGCACATGGCCTAAGACACCGTAAAAGCTTCCTGCATTTATAGCACCGCTTTGACACACGCTGCCTTGGACCTGCGGCCTGCCTCTCTGTGTGACGAGAAACAGAGAGCTTGAGCTCGATGCTAGTCGTCCCATGTGTTTTACCTATTCCCTAACAATCCTTAGTGAATCCCTTCAAACCCTGTTTTCCAAAGGGACCACAAAGCACTCTCCCTTTGCCTTCCTGTGGTCTTTGGGGCTTCCGGGTGCTGTAGAAGGTAGATACTTCTGTTGTTCACATTAACACCTTTAGGTGGCTTCCGAAAACGCTGAACGTTTTCAGGTCACTATTCAAGCCCTCTTCTCCACAAGGGCCACAGAGCATCCCCCCTGCGCCTTCGTTCTGGGTTTTGTACTTCCCAGGTGCGGAAGAAGGGAGATACATCTGCTGTTCACATTTACACGTTCTACTGGCTTAAGGAAAGAAGGACTCCATTGCGCTACTTCTGGCATATAATTCTCCTCAACTGAACGTGGCTTACAGGGCCCGGAACTGACGGGCAGTCCTTCGCCTACATCTTAGAATCTAGTGCACAGCCTAGTGGCCTATGACACCATAAACGCTTGCTGGAGTTTAAGCACCGCTTTGACACAGGCTGTCTTTGATCTGGGGCCTGCCTATTTCTGTGACGAGAAATGGATTGTGTTAAGAAGAGAAGATATGGAACAACAGTGTTTCCCTGCCACCATTGAGCCTGCAACGCTGTAAATTCCAGTGAGGAAAACAACGTTTCCCTTCAAGCTCTTTTCCAAAGGGAACACAGAGCATTCTCCCTGCACTTTCCCTTTGAGTTTTGTACTTCCCCGGTGCGGTAGAAGGGAGATACATCTGCTGTTCACATTTACACGTTCTAGTGGCTTAAGGAAAGAAGGACTCCATTGCGCTTCTCCTGGCATATAGTTCTCCTCAACTGAACGTGGCTTACAGGTCCCAGAACTGACGGGCAGTCCTTCGCCTACATCTTAGAATCTAGTGCACAGCCTAGTGGCCTATGACACCATAAACGCTTGCTGGAGTTTAAGCTCCGCTTTGACACAGGCTGTCTTTGATCTGGGGCCTGCCTATTTCTGTGACGAGAAATGGATTGTGTTAAGAAGAGAAGATATGGAACAACAGTGTTTCCCTGCCACAATTGAGCCTGCAACGCTGTAAATTCCAGTGAGGAAAACAATGTTTTCTTTCAAGCTCTTTTCCATAGGGGACACAGAGCATTCTCCCTGCACTTTCCCTTTGAGTTTTGTACTTCCCAGGTGCGGTAGAAGGGAGATACATATGCTGTTCACATTTACACGTTCTAGTGGCTTAAGAAAGAAGGACTCCATTGCGCTTGTTCTGGCATATAATTCTCCTCAACTGAACGTGGCTTACAGGTCCCAGAACTGACAGGCAGTCCTTCGCCTACATCTTAGAATCTAGTGCACAGCCTAGTGGCCTATGACACCATAAACGCTTGCTGGAGTTTAGGCACCCCTTTGACAGAGGCTGCCTTGGATCTGGGGCCTGCCTATTACTGTGACGAGAAATGCATTGTGTTAAGAAGAGAAGATATGGAACATCAGTGTTTCCCTGCCACAATTGAGCCTGCAACGCTCTAAATCCCAGTGAGGAAAAAAAGTTTCCCTTCAAGCTCTCTTTTCCAAAGGGAACACAGAGCGTTCTCCCTGCACTTTCCTTTTGAGTTTTGTACTTCCCAGATGCGGTAGAAGGGAGATACTATTGCTGTTCACATTTACCCGTTCTAGTGGCTTAAGGAAAGAAGGCCTCCATTGCCCTTCTTTTGGCATATAGTTGTCCTCAACTCAAAGTGGCTTACAGGTCCCAGTAGTGTCAGGCAGTCCGTTGTTTACATGTTGCATCCTAGTGCAGAGGCACATGGCCTAAGACACCGTAAAAGCTTCCTGCATTTATAGCACCGCTTTGACACACGCTGCCTTGGACCTGCGGCCTGCCTCTCTGTGTGACGAGAAACAGAGAGCTTGAGCTCGATGCTAGTCGTCCCATGTGTTTTACCTATTCCCTAACAATCCTTAGTGAATCCCTTCAAACCCTGTTTTCCAAAGGGACCACAAAGCACTCTCCCTTTGCCTTCCTGTGGTCTTTGGGGCTTCCGGGTGCTGTAGAAGATAGATACTTCTGTTGTTCACATTGACACCTTCAGGTGGCTTCCGAAAACCCTGAACGTTTTCAGGTCACTTTTCAAGCCCTCTTCTCCACAAGGACCACAGAGCTTTAACCCTGCGCCTTCGTTCTGTGTTTTGTACTTCGCAGGTGCGGTAGAAGGGAGATACATCTGCTGTTCACATTTACAGCTTCTAGGGGCTTAAGAAAAGAAGGTCTCCATTGCCCTTCTTTTGGCATATAGTTCTCCTCAACTGAACGTGGCTTACAGGTCCCAGAACTGACGGGCAGTCCTTCGCCTACATCTTAGAATCTAATGCACAGCCTAGTGGCCTATGACACCATAAACGCTTGCTGGAGTTTAAGCACCGCTTTGACACAGGCTGCCTTGGATCTGGGGCCTGCCTGTTTCTGTGACGAGAAATGGATTGTGTTAAGAAGAGAAGATATGGAACAACAGTGTTTCCCTGCCACAATTGAGCCTGCAATGGTGTAAATTCCACTGAGGAAAACAACGTTTCCCTTCAAGCTCTTTTCCAAAGGGAACACAGAGCATTCTCCCTGCACTTTCCCTTTGAGTTTTGTACTTCCCAGGTGCGGTAGAAGGGAGATACATCTGCTGTTCACATTTACAGCTTCTAGTGGCTTAAGAAAAGAAGGTCTCCATTGCCCTTCTTTTGGCATATAGTTCTCCTCAACTGAACGGACTTACAGGTCCCAGAAGTGTCGGGCACGCCGTCGCCTACATCTTAGAATCTAGTGCACAGCCTAGTGGCCTATGACACCATAAACGCTTGCTGGAGTTTAAGCACCGCTTTGACACAGGCTGCCTTGGATCTGGGGCCTGCCTGTTTCTGTGACGAGAAATGGATTGTGTTAAGAAGAGAAGATATGGAACAACAGTGTTTCCCTGCCACCATTGAGCCTGCAACGCTGTAAATTCCAGTGAGGAAAACAACGTTTCCCTTCAAGCTCTTTTCCATAGGGGACACAGAGCATTCTCCCTGCACTTTCCCTTTGAGTTTTGTACTTCCCCGGTGCGGTAGAAGGGAGATACATCTGCTGTTCACATTTACCCGTTCTAGTGGCTTAAGGAAAGAAGGCCTCCATTGCCCTTCTTTTGGCATATAGTTGTCCTCAACTCAAAGTAGCTTACAGGTCCCAGTAGTGTCAGGCAGTCCGTTGTTTACATGTTGCATCCTAGTGCAGAGGCACATGGCCTAAGACACCGTAAAAGCTTCCTGCATTTATAGCACCGCTTTGACACACGCTGCCTTGGACCTGCGGCCTGCCTCTCTGTGTGACGAGAAACAGAGAGCTTGAGCTCGATGCTAGTCGTCCCATGTGTTTTACCTATTCCCTAACAATCCTTAGTGAATCCCTTCAAACCCTGTTTTCCAAAGGGACCACAAAGCACTCTCCCTTTGCCTTCCTGTGGTCTTTGGGGCTTCCGGGTGCTGTAGAAGGTAGATACTTCTGTTGTTCACATTAACACCTTTAGGTGGCTTCCGAAAACGCTGAACGTTTTCAGGTCACTATTCAAGCCCTCTTCTCCACAAGGGCCACAGAGCATTCCCCCTGCGCCTTCGTTCTGGGTTTTGTACTTCCCAGGTGCGGTAGAAGGGAGATACATCTGCTGTTCACATTTACAGTTTCTAGTGGCTTAAGAAAAGAAGGTCTCCATTGCCCTTCTTTTGGCATATAGTTCTCCTCAACTGAACAGGCTTACAGGGCCCAGAATTGTCGGGCACTCCGTCGCCTACATCTTAGAATCTAGTGCACAGCCTAGTGGCCTATGACATCATAAACGCTTGCTGGAGTTTAAGCACCGCATTGACACAGGCTGCCTTGGACCTGGGGCCTGCCTGTTTCTCTGACGAGAAATGGATTGTGTTAAGAAGAGAAGATATGGAACAACAGTGTTTCCCTGCCACCATTGAGCCTGCAACGCTGTAAATTCCAGTGAGGAAAACAACGTTTCCCTTCAAGCTCTTTTCCATAGGAGACACAGAGCATTCTCCCTGCACTTTCCCTTTGAGTTTTGTACTTCCCAGGTGCGGAAGAAGGGAGGTACATCTGCTGTTCACATTTACACGTTCTACTGGCTTAAGGAAAGAAGGACTCCATTGCGCTACTTCTGGCATATAATTCTCCTCAACTATACGTGGCTTACAGGGCCCAGAGCTGACGGGCAGTCCTTCGCCTACATCTTAGAATCTAGTGCACAGCCTAGTGGCCTATGACACCATAAACGCTTGCTGGAGTTTAAGCACCGCTTTGACACAGGCTATCTTGGATCTGGGGCCTGCCTATTTCTGTTACGAGAAATGGATTGTGTTAAGAAGAGAAGATATTGAACAACAGTGTTTCCCTGCCACCATTGAGCCTGCAACGCTGTAAATTCCAGTGAGGAAAACAACATTTCCCTTCAAGCTCTTTTCCAAAGGGAACACAGAGCATTCTCCCTGCACTTTCCCTTTGAGTTTTGTACTTCCCCGGTGCGGTAGAAGGGAGATACATCTGCTGTTCACATTTACACGTTCTAGTGGCTTAAGGAAAGAAGGACTCCATTGCGCTTCTCCTGGCATATAGTTCTCCTCAACTGAACGTGGCTTACAAGTCCCAGAACTGACGGGCAGTCCTTCGCCTACATCTTAGAATCTAGTGCACAGCCTAGTGGCCTATGACACCATAAACGCTTGCTGGAGTTTAAGCACCGCTTTGACACAGGCTGTCTTTGATCTGGGGCCTGCCTCTTTCTGTGACGAGAAATGGATTGTGTTAAGAAGAGAAGATATGGAACAACAGTGTTTCCCTGCCACCATTGAGCCTGCAACGCTGTAAATTCCAGTGAGGAAAACAACGTTTCCCTTCAAGCTCTTTTCCATAGGGGACACAGAGCATTCTCCCTGCACTTTCCCTTTGAGTTTTGTACTTCCCCGGTGCGGTAGAAGGGAGATACATATGCTGTTCACATTTACACGTTCTAGTGCCTTAAGGAAACAAGGACTCCATTGCGCTTGTTCTGGCATATAATTCTCCTCAACTGAACGTGGCTTACAGGTCCCAGAACTGACAGGCAGTCCTTCGCCTACATCTTAGAATCTAGTGCACAGCCTAGTGGCCTATGACACCATAAACGCTTGCTGGAGTTTAGGCACCCCTTTGACAGAGGCTGCCTTGGATCTGGGGCCTGCCTATTACTGTGACGAGAAATGCATTGTGTTAAGAAGAGAAGATATGGAACAACAGTGTTTCCCTGCCACAATTGAGCCTGCAACGCTCTAAATCCCAGTGAGGAAAAAAAGTTTCCCTTCAAGCTCTCTTTTCCAAAGGGAACACAGAGCATTCTCCCTGCACTTTCCTTTTGAGTTTTGTACTTCCCAGATGCGGTAGAAGGGAGATACTATTGCTGTTCACATTTACCCGTTCTAGTGGCTTAAGGAAAGAAGGCCTCCATTGCCCTTCTTTTGGCATATAGTTGTCCTCAACTCAAAGTGGCTTACAGGTCCCAGTAGTGTCAGGCAGTCCGTTGTTTACATGTTGCATCCTAGTGCAGAGGCACATGGCCTAAGACACCGTAAAAGCTTCCTGCATTTATAGCACCGCTTTGACACACGCTGCCTTGGACCTGCGGCCTGCCTCTCTGTGTGACGAGAAACAGAGAGCTTGAGCTCGATGCTAGTCGTCCCATGTGTTTTACCTATTCCCTAACAATCCTTAGTGAATCCCTTCAAACCCTGTTTTCCAAAGGGACCACAAAGCACTCTCCCTTTGCCTTCCTGTGGTCTTTGGGGCTTCCGGGTGCTGTAGAAGATAGATACTTCTGTTGATCACATTGACACCTTCAGGTGGCTTCCGAAAACGCTGAACGTTTTCAGGTCACTTTTCAAGCCCTCTTCTCCACAAGGACCACAGAGCATTCCCCCTGCGCCTTCGTTCTCTGTTTTGTACTTCCCAGGTGCGGTAGAAGGGAGATACATCTGCTGTTCACATTTACAGCTTCTAGTGGCTTAAGAAAAGAAGGTCTCCATTGCCCTTCTTTTGGCATATAGTTCTCCTCAACTGAACGGGCTTACAGGTCCCAGAAGTGGCGGGGACGCCGTCGCCTACATCTTAGAATCTAGTGCACAGCCTAGTGGCCTATGACATCATAAACGCTTGCTGGAGTTTAAGCACCGCATTGACACAGGCTGCCTTGGACCTGGGGCCTGCCTGTTTCTCTGACGAGAAATGGATTGTGTTAAGAAGAGAAGATATGGAACAACAGTGTTTCCCTGCCACCATTGAGCTTGCAACGCTGTAAATTCCAGTGAGGAAAACAACGTTTCCCTTCAAGCTCTTTTCCATAGGGGACACAGAGCATTCTCCCTGCACTTTCCCTTTGAGTTTTGTACTTCCCAGGTGCGGAAGAAGGGAGATACATCTGCTGTTCACATTTACACGTTCTAGTGGCTTAAGGAAAGAAGGACTCCATTGCGCTTCTCCTGGCATATAGTTCTCCTCAACTGAACGTGGCTTACAGGTCCCAGAACTGACGGGCAGTCCTTCGCCTACATCTTAGAATCTAGTGCACAGCCTAGTGGCCTATGACACCATAAACGCTTGCTGGAGTTTAAGCACCGCTTTGACACAGGCTGTCTTTGATCTGGGGCATGCCTATTTCTGTGACGAGAAATGGATTGTGTTAAGAAGAGAAGATATGGAACAACAGTGTTTCCCTGCCACCATTGAGCCTGCAACGCTGTAAATTCCAGTGAGGAAAACAATGTTTCCTTTCAAGCTCTTTTCCATAGGGGACACAGAGCATTCTCCCTGCACTTTCCCTTTGAATTTTGTACTTCCCAGGTGCGGTAGAAGGGAGATACATCTGCTGTTCACATTTACACGTTCTAGTGGCTTAAGGAAAGAAGGACTCCATTGCGCTTCTTCTGGCATATAATTCTCCTCAACTGAACGTGCCTTACAGGTCCCAGAACTGACAGGCAGTCCTTCGCCTACATCTTAGAATCTAGTGCACAGCCTAGTGGCCTATGACACCATAAACGCTTGCTGGAGTTTAGGCACCCCTTTGACACAGGCTGCCTTGGATCTGGGGCCTGCCTATTACTGTGACGAGAAATGCATTGTGTTAAGAAGAGAAGATATGGAACAACAGTGTTTCCCTGACACAATTGAGCCTGCAACGCTCTAAATCCCAGTGAGGAAAAAATGTTTCCCTTCAAGCTCTCTTTTCCAAAGGGAACACAGAGCATTCTCCCTGCACTTTCCTTTTGAGTTTTGTACTTCCCAGATGCGGTAGAAGGGAGATACTATTGCTGTTCACATTTACCCGTTCTAGTGGCTTAAGGAAAGAAGGCCTCCATTGCCCTTCTTTTGGCATATAGTTGTCCTCAACTCAAAGTGGCTTACAGGTCCCAGTAGTGTCAGGCAGTCCGTTGTTTACATGTTGCATCCTAGTGCAGAGGCACATGGCCTAAGACACCGTAAAAGCTTCCTGCATTTATAGCACCGCTTTGACACACGCTGCCTTGGACCTGCGGCCTGCCTCTCTGTGTGACGAGAAACAGAGAGCTTGAGCTCGATGCTAGTCGTCCCATGTGTTTTACCTATTCCCTAACAATCCTTAGTGAATCCCTTCAAACCCTGTTTTCCAAAGGGACCACAAAGCACTCTCCCTTTGCCTTCCTGTGGTCTTTGGGGCTTCCGGGTGCTGTAGAAGGTAGATACTTCTGTTGTTCACATTAACACCTTTAGGTGGCTTCCGAAAACGCTGAACGTTTTCAGGTCACTATTCAAGCCCTCTTCTCCACAAGGGCCACAGAGCATTCCCCCTGCGCCTTCGTTCTGTGTTTTGTACTTCCCAGGTGCGGTAGAAGGGAGATACATCTGCTGTTCACTTTTACAGTTTCTAGTGGCTTAAGAAAAGAAGGTCTCCATTGCCCTTCTTTTGGCATATAGTTCTCCTCAACTGAACAGGCTTACAGGGCCCAGAATTGTCGGGCACTCCGTCGCCTACATCTTAGAATCTAGTGCACAGCCTAGTGGCCTATGACATCATAAACGCTAGCTGGAGTTTAAGCACCGCATTGACACAGGCTGCCTTGGACCTGGGGCCTGCCTGTTTCTGTGACGAGAAATGGATTGTGTTAAGAAGAGAAGATATGGAAGAACAGTGTTTCCCTGCCACCATTGAGCCTGCAACGCTGTAAATTCCAGTGAGGAAAACAACGTTTCCCTTCAAGCTCTTTTCCATAGGGGACACAGAGCATTCTCCCTGCACTTTCCCTTTGAGATTTGTACTTCCCAGGTGCGGAAGAAGGGAGATACATCTGCTGTTCACATTTACACGTTCTACTGGCTTAAGGAAAGAAGGACTCCATTGCGCTACTTCTGGCATATAATTCTCCTCAACTGAACGTGGCTTACAGGGCCCGGAACTGACCGGCAGTCCTTCGCCTACATCTTAGAATCTAGTGCACAGCCTAGTGGCCTATGACACCATAAACGCTTTCTGGAGTTTAAGCTCCGCTTTGACACAGGCTGTCTTTGATCTGGGTTCTGCCTATTTCTGTGACGAGAAATGGATTGTGTTAAGAAGAGAAGATATGGAACAACAGTGTTTCCCTGCCACCATTGAGCCTGCAACGCTGTAAATTCCAGTGAGGAAAACAATGTTTCCTTTCAAGATCTCTTTTCCAAAGGGAACACAGAGCGTTCTCCCTGCACTTTCCTTTTGAGTTTTGTACTTCCCAGATGCGGTAGAAGGGAGATACTATTGCTGTTCACATTTACCCGTTCTAGTGGCTTAAGGAAAGAAGGCCTCCATTGCCCTTCTTTTGGCATATAATTGTCCTCAACTCAAAGTGGCTTACAGGTCCCAGTAGTGTCAGGCAGTCCGTTGTTTACATGTTGCATCCTAGTGCAGAGGCACATGGCCTAAGACACCGTAAAAGCTTCCTGCATTTATAGCACCGCTTTGACACACGCTGCCTTGGACCTGCGGCCTGCCTCTCTGTGTGACGAGAAACAGAGAGCTTGAGCTCGATGCTAGTCGTCCCATGTGTTTTACCTATTCCCTAACAATCCTTAGTGAATCCCTTCAAACCCTGTTTTCCAAAGGGACCACAAAGCACTCTCCCTTTGCCTTCCTGTGGTCTTTGGGGCTTCCGGGTGCTGTAGAAGATAGATACTTCTGTTGTTCACATTGACACCTTCAGGTGGCTTCCGAAAACGCTGAACGTTTTCAGGTCACTTTTCAAGCCCTCTTCTCCACAAGGACCACAGAGCTTTACCCCTGCGCCTTCGTTCTGTGTTTTGTACTTCCCAGGTGCGGTAGAAGGGAGATACATCTGCTGTTCACATTTACAGCTTCTAGTGGCTTAAGAAAAGAAGGTCTCCATTGCCCTTCTTTTGGCATATAGTTCTCCTCAACTGAACGTGGCTTACAGGTCCCAGAACTGACGGGCAGTCCTTCGCCTACATCTTAGAATCTAGTGCACAGCCTAGTGGCCTATGACACCATAAACGCTTGCTGGAGTTTAAGCACCGCTTTGACACAGGCTGCCTTGGATCTGGGGCCTGCCTGTTTCTGTGACGAGAAATGGATTGTGTTAAGAAGAGAAGATATGGAACAACAGTGTTTCCCTGCCACAATTGAGCCTGCAATGGTGTAAATTCCACTGAGGAAAACAACGTTTCCCTTCAAGCTCTTTTCCAAAGGGAACACAGAGCATTCTCCCTGCACTTTCCCTTTGAGTTTTGTACTTCCCAGGTGCGGTAGAAGGGAGATACATCTGCTGTTCACATTTACAGCTTCTAGTGGCTTAAGAAAAGAAGGTCTCCATTGCCCTTCTTTTGGCATATAGTTCTCCTCAACTGAACGGACTTACAGGTCCCAGAAGTGTCGGGCACGCCATCGCCTACATCTTAGAATCTAGTGCACAGCCTAGTGGCCTATGACATCATAAACGCTTGCTGGAGTTTAAGCACCGCTTTGACACAGGCTGCCTTGGACCTGGGGCCTGCCTGTTTCTGTGACGAGAAATGGATTGTGTTAAGAAGAGAAGATATGGAACAACAGTGTTTCCCTGCCACCATTGAGCCTGCAACGCTGTAAATTCCAGTCAGGAAAACAACGTTTCCCTTCAAGCTCTTTACCATAGGGGACACAGAGCATTCTCCCTGCACTTTCCCTTTGAGTTTTGTACTTCCCAGGTGCGGAAGAAGGGAGATACATCTGCTGTTCACATTTACACGTTCTACTGGATTACGGAAAGAAGGACTCCATTGCGCTACTTCTGGCATATAATTCTCCTCAACTGAACGTGGCTTACAGGTCCCAGAACTGAAGGGCAGTCCTTCGCCTACATCTTAGAATCAAGTGCACAGCCTATTGGCCTATGACACCATAAACGCTTGCTGGAGTTTAAGCACCACTTTGACACAGGCTGCCTTGGATCTGGGGCCTGCCTATTTCTGTGACGAGAACTGGATTGTGTTAAGAAGAGAAGATATGGAACAACAGTGTTTCCCTGCCACCATTGAGCCTGCAACACTGAAAATTCCAGTGAGGAAAACAACGTTTCCCTTCAAGCTCTTTTCCAAAGGGAACAGAGAGCATTCTCCCTGCACTTTCCTTTTGAGTTTTGTACTTCCCAGATGCGGTAGAAGGGAGATACTATTGCTGTTCACATTTACCCATTCTAGTGGCTTAAGGAAAGAAGGCCTCCATTGCCCTTCTTTTGGCATATAGTTGTCCTCAACTCAAAGTGGCTTACAGGTCCCAGTAGTGTCAGGCAGTCCGTTGTTTACATGTTGCATCCTAGTGCAGAGGCACATGGCCTAAGACACCGTAAAAGCTTCCTGCATTTATAGCACCGCTTTGACACATGCTGCCTTGGACCTGCGGCCTGCCTCTCTGTGTGACGAGAAACAGAGAGCTTGAGCTCGATGCTAGTCGTCCCATGTGTTTTACCTATTCCCTAACAATCCTTAGTGAATCCCTTCAAACCCTGTTTTCCAAAGGGACCACAAAGCACTCTCCCTTTGCCTTCCTGTGGTCTTTGGGGCTTCCGGGTGCTGTAGAAGATAGATACTTCTGTTGTTCACATTGACACCTTCAGGTGGCTTCCGAAAACGCTGAACGTTTTCAGGTCACTTTTCAAGCCCTCTTCTCCACAAGGACCACAGAGCATTCCCCCTGCGCCTTCGTTCTGTGTTTTGTACTTCCCCGGTGCGGTAGAAGGGAGATACATCTGCTGTTCACATTTACAGCTTCTAGTGGCTTAAGGAAAGAAGGACTCCATTGCGCTTCTCCTGGCATATAGTTCTCCTCAACTGAACGTGGCTTACAGGTCCCAGAACTGTCGGGCAGTCCTTCGCCTACATCTTAGAATCTAGTGCACAGCCTAGTGGCCTATGACACCATAAACGCTTGCTGGAGTTTAAGCACCGCTTTGACACAGGCTGCCTTGGATCTGGGGCCTGCCTGTTTCTGTGACGAGAAATGGATTGTGTTAAGAAGAGAAGATATGGAACAACAGTGTTTCCCTGCCACAATTGAGCCTGCAATGGTGTAAATTCCACTGAGGAAAACAACGTTTCCCTTCAAGCTCTTTTCCAAAGGGAACACAGAGCATTCTCCCTGCACTTTCCCTTTGAGTTTTGTACTTCCCAGGTGCGGTAGAAGGGAGATACATCTGCTGTTCACATTTACAGCTTCTAGTGGCTTAAGAAAAGAAGGTCTCCATTGCCCTTCTTTTGGCATATAGTTCTCCTCAACTGAACGGGCTTACAGGTCCCAGAAGTGTCGGGCACGCCGTCGCCTACATCTTAGAATCTAGTGCACAGCCTAGTGGCCTATGACATCATAAACGCTTGCTGGAGTTTAAGCACCGCATTGACACAGGCTGCCTTGGACCTGGGGCCTGCCTGTTTCTCTGACGAGAAATGGATTGTGTTAAGAAGAGAAGATATGGAACAACAGTGTTTCCCTGCCACCATTGAGCCTGCAACGCTGTAAATTCCAGTGAGGAAAACAACGTTTCCCTTCAAGCTCTTTTCCAAAGGGAACACAGAGCATTCTCCCTGCACTTTCCCTTTGAGTTTTGTACTTCCCAGGTGCGGTAGAAGGGAGATACATCTGCTGTTCACATTTACACGTTCTAGTGGCTTAAGGAAAGAAGGACTCCATTGCGCTACTTCTGGCATATAATTCTCCTCAACTGAATGTGGCTTACAGGTCCCAGAACTGACGGGCAGTCCTTCGCCTACATCTTAGAATCTAGTGCACAGCCTGTGGCCTATGACACCATAAACGCTTGCTGGAGTTTAGGCACCGCTTTGACACAGGCTGCCTTGGATCTGGGGCCTGCCTATTTCTGTGACGAGAAATGGATTGTGTTAAGAAGAGGAGATATGGAACAACAGTGTTTCCCTGCCACAATTGAGCCTGCAACGTTCTAAATCCCAGTGAGGAAAAAAGTTTCCCTTCAAGCTCTCTTTTCCAAAGGGAACACAGAGCATTCTCCCTGCACTTTCCTTTTGAGTTTTGTACTTCCCAGATGCGGTAGAAGGGAGATAATATTGCTGTTCACATTTACCCGTTCTAGTGGCTTAAGGAAAGAAGGCCTCCATTGCCCTTCTTTTGGCATATAGTTGTCCTCAACTCAAAGTGGCTAACAGGTCCCAGTAGTGTCAGGCAGTCCGTCGTTTACATGTTGCATCCTAGTGCAGAGGCACATGGCCTAAGACACCGTAAAAGCTTCCTGCATTTATAGCACCGCTTTGACACACGCTGCCTTGGACCTGCGGCCTGCCTCTCTGTGTGACGAGAAACAGAGAGCTTGAGCTCGATGCTAGTCGTCCCATGTGTTTTACCTATTCCCTAACAATCCTTAGTGAATCCCTTCAAACCCTGTTTTCCAAAGGGACCACAAAGCACTCTCCCTTTGCCTTCCTGTGGTCTTTGGGGCTTCCGGGTGCTGTAGAAGGTAGATACTTCTGTTGTTCACATTGACACCTTCAGGTGGCTTCCGAAAACGCTGAACGTTTTCAGGTCACTTTTCAAGCCCTCTTCTCCGCAAGGACCACAGAGCATTCCCCCTGCGCCTTCGTTCTGTGTTTTGTACTTCCCATGTGCGGTAGAAGGGAGATACATCTGCTGTTCACATTTACAGCTTCTAGTGGCTTAAGACAAGAAGGTCTCCATTGCCCTTCTTTTGGCATATAGTTCTCCTCAACTGAACAGGCTTACAGGGCCCAGAAGTGTCGGGCACTCCGTCGCCTACATCTTAGAATCTAGTGCACAGCCTAGTGGCCTATGACATCATAAACGCTTGCTGGAGTTCAAGCACCGTATTGACACAGGCTGCCTTGGACCTGGGGCCTGCCTGTTTCTCTGACGAGAAATGGATTGTGTTAAGAAGAGAAGATATGGAACAACAGTGTTTCCCTGGCACCATTGAGCCTGCAACGCTGTAAATTCCAGTGAGGAAAACAACGTTTCCCTTCAAGCTCTTTTCCATAGGGGACACAGAGCATTCTCCCTGCACTTTCCCTTTGAGTTTTGTACTTCCCCGGTGCGGTAGAAGGGAGATACATCTGCTGTTCACATTTACACGTTCTAGTGGCTTAAGGAAAGAAGGACTCCATTGCGCTTCTCCTGGCATATAGTTCTCCTCAACTGAACGTGGCTTACAGGTCCCAGAACTGACGGGCAGTCCTTCGCCTACATCTTAGAATCTAGTGCACAGCCTAGTGGCCTATGACACCATAAACGCTTGCTGGAGTTTAAGCACCGCTTTGACACAGGCTGTCTTTGATCTGGGGCCTGCCTCTTTCTGTGACGAGAAATGGATTGTGTTAAGAAGAGAAGATATGGAACAACAGTGTTTCCCTGCCACCATTGAGCCTGCAACGCTGTAAATTCCAGTGAGGAAAACAACGTTTCCCTTCAAGCTCTTTTCCATAGGGGACACAGAGCATTCTCCCTGCACTTTCCCTTTGAGTTTTGTACTTCCCAGGTGCGGTAGAAGGGAGATACATATGCTGTTCACATTTACACGTTCTAGTGCCTTAAGGAAAGAAGGACTCCATTGCGCTTGTTCTGGCATATAATTCTCCTCAACTGAACGTGGTTTACAGGTCTCAGAACTGACAGGCAGTCCTTCGCCTACATCTTAGAATCTAGTGCACAGCCTAGTGGCCTATGACACCATAAACGCTTGCTGGAGTTTAGGCACCCCTTTGACAGAGGCTGCCTTGGATCTGGGGCCTGCCTATTACTGTGACGAGAAATGCATTGTGTTAAGAAGAGAAGATATGGAACAACAGTGTTTCCCTGCCACAATTGAGCCTGCAACGCTCTAAATCCCAGTGAGGAAAAAAAGTTTCCCTTCAAGCTCTCTTTTCCAAAGGGAACACAGAGCATTCTCCCTGCACTTTCCTTTTGAGTTTTGTACTTCCCAGATGCGGTAGAAGGGAGATACTATTGCTGTTCACATTTACCCGTTCTAGTGGCTTAAGGAAAGTAGGCCTCCATTGCCCTTCTTTTGGCATATAGTTGTCCTCAACTCAAAGTGGCTTACAGGTCCCAGTAGTGCCAGGCAGTCCGTCGTTTACATGTTGCATCCTAGTGCAGAGGCACATGGCCTAAGACACCGTAAAAGCTTCCTGCATTTATAGCACCGCTTTGACACACGCTGCCTTGGACCTGCGGCCTGCCTCTCTGTGTGACGAGAAACAGAGAGCTTGAGCTCGATGCTAGTCGTCCCATGTGTTTTACCTATTCCCTAACAATCCTTAGTGAATCCCTTCAAACCCTGTTTTCCAAAGGGACCACAAAGCACTCTCCCTTTGCCTTCCTGTGGTCTTTGGGGCTTCCGGGTGCTGTAGAAGGTAGATACTTCTGTTGTTCACATTGACACCTTCAGGTGGCTTCCGAAAACGCTGAACGTTTTCAGGTCACTTTTCAAGCCCTCTTCTCCGCAAGGACCACAGAGCATTCCCCCTGCGCCTTCGTTCTGTGTTTTGTACTTCCCATGTGCGGTAGAAGGGAGATACATCTGCTGTTCACATTTACAGCTTCTAGTGGCTTAAGACAAGAAGGTCTCCATTGCCCTTCTTTTGGCATATAGTTCTCCACAACTGAACAGGCTTACAGGGCCCAGAAGTGTCGGGCACTCCGTCGCCTACATCTTAGAATCTAGTGCACAGCCTAGTGGCCTATGACATCATAAACGCTTGCTGGAGTTCAAGCACCGTATTGACACAGGCTGCCTTGGACCTGGGGCCTGCCTGTTTCTCTGACGAGAAATGGATTGTGTTAAGAAGAGAAGATATGGAACAACAGTGTTTCCCTGCCACCATTGAGCCTGCAACGCTGTAAATTCCAGTGAGGAAAACAACGTTTCCCTTCAAGCTCTTTTCCATAGGGGACACAGAGCATTCTCCCTGCACTTTCCCTTTGAGTTTTGTACTTCCCAGGTGCGGTAGAAGGGAGATACATCTGCTGTTCACATTTACAGCTTCTAGTGGCTTAAGAAAAGAAGGTCTCCATTGCCCTTCTTTTGGCATATAGTTCTCCTCAACTGAACGGTCTTACAGGTCCCAGAAGTGGCGGGCACGCCGTCGCCTACATCTTAGAATCTAGTGCACAGCCTAGTGGCCTATGACATCATAAACGCTTGCTGGAGTTTAAGCACCGCATTGACACAGGCTGCCTTGGACCTGGGGCCTGCCTGTTTCTGTGACGAGAAATGGATTGTGTTAAGAAGAGAAGATATGGAACAACAGTGTTTCCCTGCCACCATTGAGCTTGCAACGCTGTAAATTCCAGTGAGGAAAACAACGTTTCCCTTCAAGCTCTTTTCCATAGGGGACACAGAGCATTCTCCCTGCACTTTCCCTTTGAGTTTTGTACTTCCCAGGTGCGGAAGAAGGGAGATACATCTGCTGTTCACATTTACACGTTCTACTGGCTTAAGGAAAGAAGGACTCCATTGCGCTTCTCCTGGCATATAGTTCTCCTCAACTGAACGTGGATTACAGGTCCCAGAACTGACGGGCAGTCATTCGCCTACATCTTAGAATCTAGTGCACAGCCTAGTGGCCTATGACACCATAAACGCTTGCTGGAGTTTAGGCACCGCTTTGACACAGGCTTTCTTTGATCTGGGGCCTGCCTATTTCTGTGACGAGAAATGGATTGTGTTAAGAAGAGAAGATATGGAACAACAGTGTTTCCCTGCCACCATTGAGCCTGCAACGCTGTAAATTCCAGTGAGGAAAACAACGTTTCCCTTCAAGCTCTTTTCCATAGGGGACACAGAGCATTCTCCCTGCACTTTCCCTTTGAGTTTTGTACTTCCCAGGTGCGGTAGAAGGGAGGTACATCTGCTGTTCACATTTACACGTTCTACTGGCTTAAGGAAAGAAGGACTCCATTGCGCTACTTCTGGCATATAATTCTCCTCAACTATACGTGGCTTACAGGGCCCAGAACTGACGGGCAGTCCTTCGCCTACATCTTAGAATCTAGTGCACAGCCTAGTGGCCTATGACACCATAAACGCTTGCTGGAGTTTAGGCACCGCTTTGACACAGGCTGCCTTGGATCTGGGGCCTGCCTATTACTGTGACGAGAAATGCATTGTGTTAAGAAGAGAAGATATGGAACAACAGTGTTTCCCTGCCACAATTGAGCCTGCAACGCTCTAAATCCCAGTGAGGAAAAAAAGTTTCCCTTCAAGCTCTCTTTTCCAAAGGGAACACAGAGCATTCTCCCTGCACTTTCCTTTTGAGTTTTGTACTTCCCAGATGCGGTAGAAGGGAGATACTATTGCTGTTCACATTTACCCGTTCTAGTGGCTTAAGGAAAGAAGGCCTCCATTGCCCTTCTTTTGGCATATAGTTGTCCTCAACTCAAAGTGGCTTACAGGTCCCAGTAGTGTCAGGCAGTCCGTTGTTTACATGTTGCATCCTAGTGCAGAGGCACATGGCCTAAGACACCGTAAAAGCTTCCTGCATTTATAGCACCGCTTTGACACATGCTGCCTTGGACCTGCGGCCTGCCTCTCTGTGTGACGAGAAACAGAGAGCTTGAGCTCGATGCTAGTCGTCCCATGTGTTTTACCTATTCCCTAACAATCCTTAGTGAATCCCTTCAAACCCTGTTTTCCAAAGGGACCACAAAGCACTCTCCCTTTGCCTTCCTGTGGTCTTTGGGGCTTCCGGGTGCTGTAGAAGATAGATACTTCTGTTGTTCACATTGACACCTTCAGGTGGCTTCCGAAAACGCTGAACGTTTTCAGGTCACTTTTCAAGCCCTCTTCTCCACAAGGACCACAGAGCATTCCCCCTGCGCCTTCGTTCTGTGTTTTGTACTTCCCAGGTGCGGTAGAAGGGAGATACATCTGCTGTTCACATTTACAGCTTCTAGTGGCTTAAGAAAAGAAGGTCTCCATTGCCCTTCTTTTGGCATATAGTTCTCCTCAACTGAACGGTCTTACAGGTCCCAGAAGTGGCGGGCACGCCGTCGCCTACATCTTAGAATCTAGTGCACAGCCTAGTGGCCTATGACATCATAAACGCTTGCTGGAGTTTAAGCACCGCATTGACACAGGCTGCCTTGGACCTGGGGCCTGCCTGTTTCTGTGACGAGAAATGGATTGTGTTAAGAAGAGAAGATATGGAACAACAGTGTTTCCCTGCAAACATTGAGCCTGCAACGCTGTAAATTCCAATGAGGAAAACAACGTTTCCCTTCAAGTTCTTTTCCATAGGGGACACAGAGCATTCTCCCTGCACTTTCCCTTTGAGTTTTGTACTTCCCAGGTGCGGAAGAAGGGAGATACATCTGCTGTTCACATTTACACGTTCTACTGGCTTAAGGAAAGAAGGACTCCATTGTGCTTCTCCTGGCATATAGTTCTCCTCAAGTGAACGTGGATTACAGGTCCCAGAACTGACGGGCAGTCCTTCACCTACATATTAGAATCTAGTGCACAGCCTAGTGGCCTATGACACCATAAACGCTTGCTGGAGTTTAAGCACCGCTTTGACACAGGCTGTCTTTGATCTGGGGCTTGCCTATTTCTGTGACGAGAAATGGATTGTGTTAAGAAGAGAAGATATGGAACAACAGTGTTTCCCTGCCACAATTGAGCCTGCAACGCTGTAAATTCCAGTGAGGAAAACAATGTTTCCTTTCAAGCTCTTTTCCATAGGGGACACAGAGCATTCTCCCTGCACTTTCCCTTTGAATTTTGTACTTCCCAGGTGCGGTAGAAGGGAGATACATCTGCTGTTCACATTTACACGTTCTAGTGGCTTAAGGAAAGAAGGACTCCATTGCGCTTCTTCTGGCATATAATTCTCCTCAACTGAACGTGGCTTAGAGGTCCCAGAACTGACAGGCAGTCCTTCGCCTACATCTTAGAATCTAGTGCACAGCCTAGTGGCCTATGACACCATAAACGCTTGCTGGAGTTTAGGCACCCCTTTGACACAGGCTGCCTTGGATCTGGGGCCTGCCTATTACTGTGACGAGAAATGCATTGTGTTAAGAAGAGAAGATATGGAACAACAGTGTTTCCCTGCCACAATTGAGCCTGCAACGCTCTAAATCCCAGTGAGGAAAAAAAGTTTCCCTTCAAGCTCTCTTTTCCAAAGGGAACACAGAGCATTCTCCCTGCACTTTCCTTTTGAGTTTTGTACTTCCCAGATGCGGTAGAAGGGAGATACTATTGCTGTTCACATTTACCCGTTCTAGTGGCTTAAGGAAAGAAGGCCTCCATTGCCCTTCTTTTGGCATATAGTTGTCCTCAACTCAAAGTGGCTAACAGGTCCCAGTAGTGTCAGGCAGTCCGTCGTTTACATGTTGCATCCTAGTGCAGAGGCACATGGCCTAAGACACCGTAAAAGCTTCCTGCATTTATAGCACCGCTTTGACACACGCTGCCTTGGACCTGCGGCCTGCCTCTCTGTGTGACGAGAAACAGAGAGCTTGAGCTCGATGCTAGTCGTCCCATGTGTTTTACCTATTCCCTAACAATCCTTAGTGAATCCCTTCAAACCCTGTTTTCCAAAGGGACCACAAAGCACTCTCCCTTTGCCTTCCTGTGGTCTTTGGGGCTTCCGGGTGCTGTAGAAGGTAGATACTTCTGTTGTTCACATTAACACCTTTAGGTGGCTTCCGAAAACGCTGAACGTTTTCAGGTCACTATTCAAGCCCTCTTCTCCACAAGGGCCACAGAGCATTCCCCCTGCGCCTTCGTTCTGGGTTTTGTACTTCCCAGGTGCGGTAGAAGGGAGATACATCTGCTGTTCACTTTTACAGTTTCTAGTGGCTTAAGAAAAGAAGGTCTCCATTGCCCTTCTTTTGGCATATAGTTCTCCTCAACTGAACAGGCTTACAGGGCCCAGAATTGTCGGGCACTCCATCGCCTACATCTTAGAATCTAGTGCACAGCCTAGTGGCCTATGACATCATAAACGCTTGCTGGAGTTTAAGCACCGCATTGACACAGGCTGCCTTGGACCTGGGGCCTGCCTGTTTCTCTGACGAGAAATGGATTGTGTTAAGAAGAGAAGATATGGAACAACAGTGTTTCCCTGCCACCATTGAGCCTGCAACGCTGTAAATTCCAGTGAGGAAAACAACGTTTCCCTTCAAGCTCTTTTCCATAGGAGACACAGAGCATTCTCCCTGCACTTTACCTTTGAGTTTTGTACTTCCCAGGTGCGGAAGAAGGGAGGTACATCTGCTGTTCACATTTACACGTTCTACTGGCTTAAGGAAAGAAGGACTCCATTGCGCTACTTCTGGCATATAATTCTCCTCAACTATACGTGGCTTACAGGGCCCAGAACTGACGTCAGTCCTTCGCCTACATCTTTGAATCTAGTGCACACCTAGTGGCCTATGACACCATAAACGCTTGCTGGAGTTTAAGCACCGCTTTGACACAGGCTATCTTGGATCTGGGGCCTGCCTATTTCTGTGACGAGAAATGGATTGTGTTAAGAAGAGAAGATATGGAACAACAGTGTTTCCCTGCCACCATTGAGCCTGCAACGCTGTAAATTCCAGTGAGGAAAACAACATTTCCCTTCAAGCTCTTTTCCAAAGGGAACACAGAGCATTCTCCCTGCACTTTCCCTTTGAGTTTTGTACTTCCCCGGTGCGGTAGAAGGGAGATACATCTGCTGTTCACATTTACACGTTCTAGTGGATTAAGGAAAGAAGGACTCCATTGCGCTTCTCCTGGCATATAGTTCTCCTCAACTGAACGTGGCTTACAGGTCCCAGAACTGACGGGCAGTCCTTCGCCTACATCTTAGAATCTAGTGCACAGCCTAGTGGCCTATGACACCATAAACGCTTGCTGGAGTTTAATCACCGCTTTGACACAGGCTGTCTTTGATCTGGGGCCTGCCTCTTTCTGTGACGAGAAATGGATTGTGTTAAGAAGAGAAGATATGGAACAACAGTGTTTCCCTGCCACCATTGAGCCTGCAACGCTGTAAATTCCAGTGAGGAAAACAACGTTTCCCTTCAAGCTCTTTTCCATAGGGGACACAGAGCATTCTCCCTGCACTTTCCCTTTGAGTTTTGTACTTCCCAGGTGCGGTAGAAGGGAGATACATCTGCTGTTCATATTTACACGTTCTACTGGCTTAAGAAAGAAGGACTCCATTGCGCTTGTTCTGGCATATAATTCTCCTCAACTGAACGTGGCTTACAGGTCCCAGAACTGACAGGCAGTCCTTCGCCTACATCTTAGAATCTAGTGCACAGCCTAGTGGCCTATGACACCATAAACGCTTGCTGGAGTTTAGGCACCCCTTTGACAGAGGCTGCCTTGGATCTGGGGCCTGCCTATTACTGTGACGAGAAATGCATTGTGTTAAGAAGAGAAGATATGGAACAACAGTGTTTCCCTGCCACAATTGAGCCTGCAACGCTCTAAATCCCAGTGAGGAAAAAAAGTTTCCCTTCAAGCTCTCTTTTCCAAAGGGAACACAGAGCGTTCTCCCTGCACTTTCCTTTTGAGTTTTGTACTTCCCAGATGCGGTAGAAGGGAGATACTATTGCTGTTCACATTTACCCGTTCTAGTGGCTTAAGGAAAGAAGGCCTTCATTGCCCTTCTTTTGGCATATAGTTGTCCTCAACTCAAAGTGGCTTACAGGTCCCAGTAGTGTCAGGCAGTCCGTTGTTTACATGTTGCATCCTAGTGCAGAGGCACATGGCCTAAGACACCGTAAAAGCTTCCTGCATTTATAGCACCGCTTTGACACACGCTGCCTTGGACCTGCGGCCTGCCTCTCTGTGTGACGAGAAACAGAGAGCTTGAGCTCGATGCTAGTCGTCCCATGTGTTTTACCTATTCCCTAACAATCCTTAGTGAATCCCTTCAAACCCTGTTTTCCAAAGGGACCACAAAGCACTCTCCCTTTGCCTTCCTGTGGTCTTTGGGGCTTCCGGGTGCTGTAGAAGATAGATACTTCTGTTGTTCACATTGACACCTTCAGGTGGCTTCCGAAAACGCTGAACGTTTTCAGGTCACTTTTCAAGCCCTCTTCTCCACAAGGACCACAGAGCATTCCCCCTGCGCCTTCGTTCTGTGGTTTGTACTTCCCAGGTGCGGTAGAAGGGAGATACATCTGCTGTTCACATTTACAGCTTCTAGTGGCTTAAGAAAAGAAGGTCTCCATTGCCCTTCTTTTGGCATATAGTTCTCCTCAACTGAACGTGGCTTACAGGTCCCAGAACTGACGGGCAGTCCTTCGCCTACATCTTAAAATCTAGTGCACAGCCTAGTGGCCTATGACACCATAAACGCTTGCTGGAGTTTAAGCACCGCTTTGACACAGGCTGCCTTGGATCTGGGGCCTGCCTGTTTCTGTGACGAGAAATGGATTGTGTTAAGAAGAGAAGATATGGAACAACAGTGTTTCCCTGCCACAATTGAGCCTGCACTGGTGTAAATTCCACTGAGGAAAACAACGTTTCCCTTCAAGCTCTTTTCCAAAGGGAACACAGAGCATTCTCCCTGCACTTTCCCTTTGAGTTTTGTTCTTCCCCGGTGCGGTAGAAGGGAGATACATCTGCTGTTCACATTTACACGTTCTAGTGGCTTAAGGAAAGAAGGACTGCATTGCGCTTCTTCTGGCATATAATTCTCCTCAACTGAATGTGGCTTACAGGTCCCAGAACTGACGGGCAGTCCTTCGCCTACATCTTAGAATCTAGTGCACAGCCTGTGGCCTATGACACCATAAACGCTTGCTGGAATTTAGGCACTGCTTTGACACAGGCTGCCTTGGATCTGGGGCCTGCCTATTTCTGTGACGAGAAATGGATTGTGTTAAGAAGAGGAGATATGGAACAACAGTGTTTCCCTGCCACAATTGAGCCTGCAACGTTCTAAATCCCAGTGAGGAAAAAAGTTTCCCTTCAAGCTCTCTTTTCCAAAGGGAACACAGAGCATTCTCCCTGCACTTTCCTTTTGAGTTTTGTACTTCCCAGATGCGGTAGAAGGGAGATACTATTGCTGTTCACATTTACCCGTTCTAGTGGCTTAAGGAAAGAAGGCCTCCATTGCCCTTCTTTTGGCATATAGTTGTCCTCAACTCAAAGTGGCTAACAGGTCCCAGTAGTGTCAGGCAGTCCGTCGTTTACATGTTGCATCCTAGTGCAGAGGCACATGGCCTAAGACACCGTAAAAGCTTCCTGCATTTATAGCACCGCTTTGACACACGCTGCCTTGGACCTGCGGCCTGCCTCTCTGTGTGACGAGAAACAGAGAGCTTGAGCTCGATGCTAGTCGTCCCATGTGTTTTACCTATTCCCTAACAATCCTTAGTGAATCCCTTCAAACCCTGTTTTCCAAAGGGACCACAAAGCACTCTCCCTTTGCCTTCCTGTGGTCTTTGGGGCTTCCGGGTGCTGTAGAAGGTAGATACTTCTGTTGTTCACATTGACACCTTCAGGTGGCTTCCGAAAACGCTGAAGGTTTTCAGGTCACTTTTCAATCCCTCTTCTCCACAAGGACCACAGAGCATTCCCCCTGCGCCTTCGTTCTGTGTTTTGTACTTCCCATGTGCGGTAGAAGGGAGATACATCTGCTGTTCACATTTACAGCTTCTAGTGGCTTAAGACAAGAAGGTCTCCATTGCCCTTCTTTTGGCATATAGTTCTCCTCAACTGAACAGGCTTACAGGGCCCAGAAGTGTCGGGCACTCCGTCGCCTACATCTTAGAATCTAGTGCACAGGCTAGTGGCCTATGACATCATAAACGCTTGCTGGAGTTCAAGCACCGTATTGACACAGGCTGCCTTGGACCTGGGGCCTGCCTGTTTCTCTGACGAGAAATGGATTGTGTTAAGAAGAGAAGATATGGAACAACAGTGTTTCCATGCCACCATTGAGCCTGCAACGCTGTAAATTCCAGTGAGGAAAACAACGTTTCCCTTCAAGCTCTTTTCCATAGGAGACACAGAGCATTCTCCCTGCACTTTCCCTTTGAGTTTTGTACTTCCCAGGTGCGGAAGAAGGGAGGTACATCTGCTGTTCACATTTACACGTTCTACTGGCTTAAGGAAAGAAGGACTCCATTGCGCTACTTCTGGCATATAATTCTCCTCAACTATACGTGGCTTACAGGGCCCAGAACGGACGGGCAGTCCTTCGCCTACATCTTAGAATCTAGTGCACAGCCTAGTTGCCTATGACACCATAAACGCTTGCTGGAGTTTAAGCACCGCTTTGACACAGGCTATCTTGGATCTGGGGCCTGCCTATTTCTGTGACGAGAAATGGATTGTGTTAAGAAGAGAAGATATGGAACAACAGTGTTTCCCTGCCACCATTGAGCCTGCAACGCTGTAAATTCCAGTGAGGAAAACAACATTTCCCTTCAAGCTCTTTTCCAAAGGGAACACAGAGCATTCTCCCTGCACTTTCCCTTTGAGTTTTGTACTTCCCGGGTGCGGTAGAAGGGAGATATATCTGCTGTTCACATTTACACGTTCTAGTGGCTTAAGGAAAGAAGGACTCCATTGCGCTTCTCCTGGCATTTAGTTCTCCTCAACTGAACGTGGCTTACAGGTCCCAGAACTGACGGGCAGTCCTTCGCCTACATCTTAGAATCTAGTGCACAGCCTAGTGGCCTATGACACCATAAACGCTTGCTGGAGTTTAAGCACCGCTTTGACACAGGCTGTCTTTGATCTGGGGCCTGCCTCTTTCTGTGACGAGAAATGGATTGTGTTAAGAAGAGAAGATATGGAACAACAGTGTTTCCCTGCCACCATTGAGCCTGCAACGCTGTAAATTCCAGTGAGGAAAACAACGTTTCCCTTCAAGCTCTTTTCCATAGGGGACACAGAGCATTCTCCCTGCACTTTCCCTTTGAGTTTTGTACTTCCCAGGTGCGGTAGAAGGGAGATACATATGCTGTTCACATTTACACGTTCTAGTGCCTTAAGGAAACAAGGACTCCATTGCGCTTGTTCTGGCATATAATTCTCCTCAACTGAACGTGGCTTACAGGTCCCAGAACTGACAGGCAGTCCTTCGCCTACATCTTAGAATCTAGTGCACAGCCTAGTGGCCTATGACACCATAAACGCTTGCTGGAGTTTAGGCACCCCTTTGACAGAGGCTGCCTTGGATCTGGGGCCTGCCTATTACTGTGACGAGAAATGCATTGTGTTAAGAAGAGAAGATATGGAACAACAGTGTTTCCCTGCCACAATTGAGCCTGCAACGCTCTAAATCCCAGTGAGGAAAAAAAGTTTCCCTTCAAGCTCTCTTTTCCAAAGGGAACACAGAGCATTCTCCCTGCACTTTCCTTTTGAGTTTTGTACTTCCCAGATGCGGTAGAAGGGAGATACTATTGCTGTTCACATTTACCCGTTCTAGTGGCTTAAGGAAAGAAGGCCTCCATTGCCCTTCTTTTGGCATATAGTTGTCCTCAACTCAAAGTGGCTTACAGGTCCCAGTAGTGTCAGGCAGTCCGTTGTTTACATGTTGCATCCTAGTGCAGAGGCACATGGCCTAAGACACCGTAAAAGCTTCCTGCATTTATAGCACCGCTTTGACACACGCTGCCTTGGACCTGCGGCCTGCCTCTCTGTGTGACGAGAAACAGAGAGCTTGAGCTCGATGCTAGTCGTCCCATGTGTTTTACCTATTCCCTAACAATCCTTAGTGAATCCCTTCAAACCCTGTTTTCCAAAGGGACCACAAAGCACTCTCCCTTTGCCTTCCTGTGGTCTTTGGGGCTTCCGGGTGCTGTAGAAGATAGATACTTCTGTTGTTCACATTGACACCTTTAGGTGGCTTCCGAAAACGCTGAACGTTTTCAGGTCACTTTTCAAGCCCTCTTCTCCACAAGGACCACAGAGCATTCCCCCTGCGCCTTCGTTCTGTGTTTTGTACTTCCCAGGTGCGGTAGAAGGGAGATACATCTGCTGTTCACATTTACAGCTTCTAGTGGCTTAAGAAAAGAAGGTCTCCATTGCCCTTCTTTTGGCATATAGTTCTCCTCAACTGAACGTGGCTTACAGGTCCCAGAACTGACGGGCAGTCCGTCGCCTACATCTTAGAATCTAGTGCACAGCCTAGTGGCCTATGACACCATAAACGCTTGCTGGAGTTTAAGCACCGGTTTGACATAGGCTGCCTTGGATCTGGGGCCTGCCTCTTTCTGTGACGAGAAATGGATTGTGTTAAGAAGAGAAGATATGGAACAACAGTGTTTCCCTGCCACAATTGAGCCTGCAACCCTGTAAATTCCAATGAGGAAAACAACGTTTCCCTTCAAGCTCTTTCCCAAAGGGAACACAGAGCATTCTCCCTGCACTTTCCCTTTGAGTTTTGTACTTCCCAGGTGCGGTAGAAGGGAGATACATCTGCTGTTCACATTTACAGCTTCTAGTGGCTTAAGAAAAGAAGGTCTCCATTGCCCTTCTTTTGGCATATAGTTCTCCTCAACTGAACGGTCTTACAGGTCCCAGAAGTGGCGGGCACGCCGTCGCCTACATCTTAGAATCTAGTGCACAGCCTAGTGGCCTATGACATCATAAACGCTTGCTGGAGTTTAAGCACCGCATTTACACAGGCTGCCTTGGACCTGGGGCCTGCCTGTTTCTGTGACGAGAAATGGATTGTGTTAAGAAGAGAAGATATGGAACAACAGTGTTTCCCTGCCACCATTGAGCTTGCAACGCTGTAAATTCCAGTGAGGAAAACAACGTTTCCCTTCAAGCTCTTTTCCATAGGGGACACAGAGCATTCTCCCTGCACTTTCCCTTTGAGTTTTGTACTTCCCAGGTGCGGAAGAAGGGAGATACATCTGCTGTTCACATTTACACGTTCTAGTGGCTTAAGGAAAGAAGGACTCCATTGCGCTTCTCCTGGCATATAGTTCTCCTCAACTGAACGTGGCTTACAGGTCCCAGAACTGACGGGCAGTCCTTCGCCTACATCTTAGAATCTAGTGCACAGCCTAGTGGCCTATGACACCATAAACGCTTGCTGGAGTTTAAGCACCGCTTTGACACAGGCTGTCTTTGATCTGGGGCATGCCTATTTCTGTGACGAGAAATGGATTGTGTTTAGAAGAGAAGATATGGAACAACAGTGTTTCCCTGCCACCATTGAGCCTGCAACGCTGTAAATTCCAGTGAGGAAAACAACGTTTCCCTTCAAGTTCTTTTCCATAGGGGACACAGAGCATTCTCCCTGCACTTTCCCTTTGAGTTTTGTACTTCCCAGGTGCGGAAGAAGGGAGATACATCTGCTGTTCACATTTACACGTTCTACTGGCTTAAGGAAAGAAGGACTCCATTGCGCTTCTCCTGGCATATAGTTCTCCTCAACTGAACGTGGCTTACAGGTCCCAGAACTGACGGGCAGTCCTTCGCCTACATCTTAGAATCTAGTGCACAGCCTGTGGCCTATGACACCATAAACGCTTGCTGGAATTTAGGCACCGCTTTGACACAGGCTGCCTTGGATCTGGGGCCTGCCTATTTCTGTGACGAGAAATGGATTGTGTTAAGAAGAGGAGATATGGAACAACAGTGTTTCCCTGCCACAATTGAGCCTGCAACGTTCTAAATCCCAGTGAGGAAAAAAGTTTCCCTTCAAGCTCTCTTTTCCAAAGGGAACACAGAGCATTCTCCCTGCACTTTCCTTTTGAGTTTTGTACTTCCCAGATGCGGTAGAAGGGAGATACTATTGCTGTTCACATTTACCCGTTCTAGTGGCTTAAGGAAAGAAGGCCTCCATTGCCCTTCTTTTGGCATATAGTTGTCCTCAACTCAAAGTGGCTAACAGGTCCCAGTAGTGTCAGGCAGTCCGTCGTTTACATGTTGCATCCTAGTGCAGAGGCACATGGCCTAAGACACCGTAAAAGCTTCCTGCATTTATAGCACCGCTTTGACACACGCTGCCTTGGACCTGCGGCCTGCCTCTCTGTGTGACGAGAAACAGAGAGCTTGAGCTCGATGCTAGTCGTCCCATGTGTTTTACCTATTCCCTAACAATCCTTAGTGAATCCCTTCAAACCCTGTTTTCCAAAGGGACCACAAAGCACTCTCCCTTTGCCTTCCTGTGGTCTTTGGGGCTTCCGGGTGCTGTAGAAGGTAGATACTTCTGTTGTTCACATTGACACCTTCAGGTGGCTTCCGAAAACGCTGAAGGTTTTCAGGTCACTTTTCAATCCCTCTTCTCCACAAGGACCACAGAGCATTCCCCCTGCGCCTTCGTTCTGTGTTTTGTACTTCCCATGTGCGGTAGAAGGGAGATACATCTGCTGTTCACATTTACAGCTTCTAGTGGCTTAAGACAAGAAGGTCTCCATTGCCCTTCTTTTGGCATATAGTTCTCCTCAACTGAACAGGCTTACAGGGCCCAGAAGTGTCGGGCACTCCGTCGCCTACATCTTAGAATCTAGTGCACAGGCTAGTGGCCTATGACATCATAAACGCTTGCTGGAGTTCAAGCACCGTATTGACACAGGCTGCCTTGGACCTGGGGCCTGCCTGTTTCTCTGACGAGAAATGGATTGTGTTAAGAAGAGAAGATATGGAACAACAGTGTTTCCATGCCACCATTGAGCCTGCAACGCTGTAAATTCCAGTGAGGAAAACAACGTTTCCCTTCAAGCTCTTTTCCATAGGAGACACAGAGCATTCTCCCTGCACTTTCCCTTTGAGTTTTGTACTTCCCAGGTGCGGAAGAAGGGAGGTACATCTGCTGTTCACATTTACACGTTCTACTGGCTTAAGGAAAGAAGGACTCCATTGCGCTACTTCTGGCATATAATTCTCCTCAACTATACGTGGCTTACAGGGCCCAGAACGGACGGGCAGTCCTTCGCCTACATCTTAGAATCTAGTGCACAGCCTAGTTGCCTATGACACCATAAACGCTTGCTGGAGTTTAAGCACCGCTTTGACACAGGCTATCTTGGATCTGGGGCCTCCCTATTTCTGTGACGAGAAATGGATTGTGTTAAGAAGAGAAGATATGGAACAACAGTGTTTCCCTGCCACCATTGAGCCTGCAACGCTGTAAATTCCAGTGAGGAAAACAACATTTCCCTTCAAGCTCTTTTCCAAAGGGAACACAGAGCATTCTCCCTGCACTTTCCCTTTGAGTTTTGTACTTCCCCGGTGCGGTAGAAGGGAGATATATCTGCTGTTCACATTTACACGTTCTAGTGGCTTAAGGAAAGAAGGACTCCATTGCGCTTCTCCTGGCATTTAGTTCTCCTCAACTGAACGTGGCTTACAGGTCCCAGAACTGACGGGCAGTCCTTCGCCTACATCTTAGAATCTAGTGCACAGCCTAGTGGCCTATGACACCATAAACGCTTGCTGGAGTTTAAGCACCGCTTTGACACAGGCTGTCTTTGATCTGGGGCCTGCCTCTTTCTGTGACGAGAAATGGATTGTGTTAAGAAGAGAAGATATGGAACAACAGTGTTTCCCTGCCACCATTGAGCCTGCAACGCTGTAAATTCCAGTGAGGAAAACAACGTTTCCCTTCAAGCTCTTTTCCATAGGGGACACAGAGCATTCTCCCTGCACTTTCCCTTTGAGTTTTGTACTTCCCAGGTGCGGTAGAAGGGAGATACATATGCTGTTCACATTTACACGTTCTAGTGCCTTAAGGAAACAAGGACTCCATTGCGCTTGTTCTGGCATATAATTCTCCTCAACTGAACGTGGCTTACAGGTCCCAGAACTGACAGGCAGTCCTTCGCCTACATCTTAGAATCTAGTGCACAGCCTAGTGGCCTATGACACCATAAACGCTTGCTGGAGTTTAGGCACCCCTTTGACAGAGGCTGCCTTGGATCTGGGGCCTGCCTATTACTGTGACGAGAAATGCATTGTGTTAAGAAGAGAAGATATGGAACAACAGTGTTTCCCTGCCACAATTGAGCCTGCAACGCTCTAAATCCCAGTGAGGAAAAAAAGTTTCCCTTCAAGCTCTCTTTTCCAAAGGGAACACAGAGCATTCTCCCTGCACTTTCCTTTTGAGTTTTGTACTTCCCAGATGCGGTAGAAGGGAGATACTATTGCTGTTCACATTTACCCGTTCTAGTGGCTTAAGGAAAGAAGGCCTCCATTGCCCTTCTTTTGGCATATAGTTGTCCTCAACTCAAAGTGGCTTACAGGTCCCAGTAGTGTCAGGCAGTCCGTTGTTTACATGTTGCATCCTAGTGCAGAGGCACATGGCCTAAGACACCGTAAAAGCTTCCTGCATTTATAGCACCGCTTTGACACACGCTGCCTTGGACCTGCGGCCTGCCTCTCTGTGTGACGAGAAACAGAGAGCTTGAGCTCGATGCTAGTCGTCCCATGTGTTTTACCTATTCCCTAACAATCCTTAGTGAATCCCTTCAAACCCTGTTTTCCAAAGGGACCACAAAGCACTCTCCCTTTGCCTTCCTGTGGTCTTTGGGGCTTCCGGGTGCTGTAGAAGATAGATACTTCTGTTGTTCACATTGACACCTTTAGGTGGCTTCCGAAAACGCTGAACGTTTTCAGGTCACTTTTCAAGCCCTCTTCTCCACAAGGACCACAGAGCATTCCCCCTGCGCCTTTGTTCTGTGTTTTGTACTTCCCAGGTGCGGTAGAAGGGAGATACATCTGCTGTTCACATTTACAGCTTCTAGTGGCTTAAGAAAAGAAGGTCTCCATTGCCCTTCTTTTGGCATATAGTTCTCCTCAACTGAACGTGGCTTACAGGTCCCAGAACTGACGGGCAGTCCGTCGCCTACATCTTAGAATCTAGTGCACAGCCTAGTGGCCTATGACACCATAAACGCTTGCTGGAGTTTAAGCACCGGTTTGACATAGGCTGCCTTGGATCTGGGGCCTGCCTCTTTCTGTGACGAGAAATGGATTGTGTTAAGAAGAGAAGATATGGAACAACAGTGTTTCCCTGCCACAATTGAGCCTGCAACCCTGTAAATTCCAATGAGGAAAACAACGTTTCCCTTCAAGCTCTTTCCCAAAGGGAACACAGAGCATTCTCCCTGCACTTTCCCTTTGAGTTTTGTACTTCCCAGGTGCGGTAGAAGGGAGATACATCTGCTGTTCACATTTACAGCTTCTAGTGGCTTAAGAAAAGAAGGTCTCCATTGCCCTTCTTTTGGCATATAGTTCTCCTCAACTGAACGGTCTTACAGGTCCCAGAAGTGGCGGGCACGCCGTCGCCTACATCTTAGAATCTAGTGCACAGCCTAGTGGCCTATGACATCATAAACGCTTGCTGGAGTTTAAGCACCGCATTTACACAGGCTGCCTTGGACCTGGGGCCTGCCTGTTTCTGTGACGAGAAATGGATTGTGTTAAGAAGAGAAGATATGGAACAACAGTGTTTCCCTGCCACCATTGAGCTTGCAACGCTGTAAATTCCAGTGAGGAAAACAACGTTTCCCTTCAAGCTCTTTTCCATAGGGGACACAGAGCATTCTCCCTGCACTTTCCCTTTGAGTTTTGTACTTCCCAGGTGCGGAAGAAGGGAGATACATCTGCTGTTCACATTTACACGTTCTAGTGGCTTAAGGAAAGAAGGACTCCATTGCGCTTCTCCTGGCATATAGTTCTCCTCAACTGAACGTGGCTTACAGGTCCCAGAACTGACGGGCAGTCCTTCGCCTACATCTTAGAATCTAGTGCACAGCCTAGTGGCCTATGACACCATAAACGCTTGCTGGAGTTTAAGCACCGCTTTGACACAGGCTGTCTTTGATCTGGGGCATGCCTATTTCTGTGACGAGAAATGGATTGTGTTAAGAAGAGAAGATATGGAACAACAGTGTTTCCCTGCCACCATTGAGCCTGCAACGCTGTAAATTCCAGTGAGGAAAACAACGTTTCCCTTCAAGTTCTTTTCCATAGGGGACACAGAGCATTCTCCCTGCACTTTCCCTTTGAGTTTTGTACTTCCCAGGTGCGGAAGAAGGGAGATACATCTGCTGTTCACATTTACACGTTCTACTGGCTTAAGGAAAGAAGGACTCCATTGCGCTTCTCCTGGCATATAGTTCTCCTCAACTGAACGTGGCTTACAGGTCCCAGAACTGACGGGCAGTCCTTCGCCTACATCTTAGAATCTAGTGCACAGCCTGTGGCCTATGACACCATAAACGCTTGCTGGAATTTAGGCACCGCTTTGACACAGGCTGCCTTGGATCTGGGGCCTGCCTATTTCTGTGACGAGAAATGGATTGTGTTAAGAAGAGGAGATATGGAACAACAGTGTTTCCCTGCCACAATTGAGCCTGCAACGTTCTAAATCCCAGTGAGGAAAAAAGTTTCCCTTCAAGCTCTCTTTTCCAAAGGGAACACAGAGCATTCTCCCTGCACTTTCCTTTTGAGTTTTGTACTTCCCAGATGCGGTAGAAGGGAGATACTATTGCTGTTCACATTTACCCGTTCTAGTGGCTTAAGGAAAGAAGGCCTCCATTGCCCTTCTTTTGGCATATAGTTGTCCTCAACTCAAAGTGGCTAACAGGTCCCAGTAGTGTCAGGCAGTCCGTCGTTTACATGTTGCATCCTAGTGCAGAGGCACATGGCCTAAGACACCGTAAAAGCTTCCTGCATTTATAGCACCGCTTTGACACACGCTGCCTTGGACCTGCGGCCTGCCTCTCTGTGTGACGAGAAACAGAGAGCTTGAGCTCGATGCTAGTCGTCCCATGTGTTTTACCTATTCCCTAACAATCCTTAGTGAATCCCTTCAAACCCTGTTTTCCAAAGGGACCACAAAGCACTCTCCCTTTGCCTTCCTGTGGTCTTTGGGGCTTCCGGGTGCTGTAGAAGGTAGATACTTCTGTTGTTCACATTGACACCTTCAGGTGGCTTCCGAAAACGCTGAAGGTTTTCAGGTCACTTTTCAATCCCTCTTCTCCACAAGGACCACAGAGCATTCCCCCTGCGCCTTAGTTCTGTGTTTTGTACTTCCCATGTGCGGTAGAAGGGAGATACATCTGCTGTTCACATTTACAGCTTCTAGTGGCTTAAGACAAGAAGGTCTCCATTGCCCTTCTTTTGGCATATAGTTCTCCTCAACTGAACAGGCTTACAGGGCCCAGAAGTGTCGGGCACTCCGTCGCCTACATCTTAGAATCTAGTGCACAGGCTAGTGGCCTATGACATCATAAACGCTTGCTGGAGTTCAAGCACCGTATTGACACAGGCTGCCTTGGACCTGGGGCCTGCCTGTTTCTCTGACGAGAAATGGATTGTGTTAAGAAGAGAAGATATGGAACAACAGTGTTTCCATGCCACCATTGAGCCTGCAACGCTGTAAATTCCAGTGAGGAAAACAACGTTTCCCTTCAAGCTCTTTTCCATAGGAGACACAGAGCATTCTCCCTGCACTTTCCCTTTGAGTTTTGTACTTCCCAGGTGCGGAAGAAGGGAGGTACATCTGCTGTTCACATTTACACGTTCTACTGGCTTAAGGAAAGAAGGACTCCATTGCGCTACTTCTGGCATATAATTCTCCTCAACTATACGTGGCTTACAGGGCCCAGAACGGACGGGCAGTCCTTCGCCTACATCTTAGAATCTAGTGCACAGCCTAGTTGCCTATGACACCATAAACGCTTGCTGGAGTTTAAGCACCGCTTTGACACAGGCTATCTTGGATCTGGGGCCTGCCTATTTCTGTGACGAGAAATGGATTGTGTTAAGAAGAGAAGATATGGAACAACAGTGTTTCCCTGCCACCATTGAGCCTGCAACGCTGTAAATTCCAGTGAGGAAAACAACATTTCCCTTCAAGCTCTTTTCCAAAGGGAACACAGAGCATTCTCCCTGCACTTTCCCGTTGAGTTTTGTACTTCCCCGGTGCGGTAGAAGGGAGATATATCTGCTGTTCACATTTACACGTTCTAGTGGCTTAAGGAAAGAAGGACTCCATTGCGCTTCTCCTGGCATTTAGTTCTCCTCAACTGAACGTGGCTTACAGGTCCCAGAACTGACGGGCAGTCCTTCGCCTACATCTTAGAATCTAGTGCACAGCCTAGTGGCCTATGACACCATAAACGCTTGCTGGAGTTTAAGCACCGCTTTGACACAGGCTGTCTTTGATCTGGGGCCTGCCTCTTTCTGTGACGAGAAATGGATTGTGTTAAGAAGAGAAGATATGGAACAACAGTGTTTCCCTGCCACCATTGAGCCTGCAACGCTGTAAATTCCAGTGAGGAAAACAACGTTTCCCTTCAAGCTCTTTTCCATAGGGGACACAGAGCATTCTCCCTGCACTTTCCCTTTGAGTTTTGTACTTCCCAGGTGCGGTAGAAGGGAGATACATATGCTGTTCACATTTACACGTTCTAGTGCCTTAAGGAAACAAGGACTCCATTGCGCTTGTTCTGGCATATAATTCTCCTCAACTGAACGTGGCTTACAGGTCCCAGAACTGACAGGCAGTCCTTCGCCTACATCTTAGAATCTAGTGCACAGCCTAGTGGCCTATGACACCATAAACGCTTGCTGGAGTTTAGGCACCCCTTTGACAGAGGCTGCCTTGGATCTGGGGCCTGCCTATTACTGTGACGAGAAATGCATTGTGTTAAGAAGAGAAGATATGGAACAACACTGTTTCCCTGCCACAATTGAGCCTGCAACGCTCTAAATCCCAGTGAGGAAAAAAAGTTTCCCTTCAAGCTCTCTTTTCCAAAGGGAACACAGAGCATTTTCCCTGCACTTTCCTTTTGAGTTTTGTACTTCCCAGATGCGGTAGAAGGGAGATACTATTGCTGTTCACATTTACCCGTTCTAGTGGCTTAAGGAAAGAAGGCCTCCATTGCCCTTCTTTTGGCATATAGTTGTCCTCAACTCAAAGTGGCTTACAGGTCCCAGTAGTGTCAGGCAGTCCGTTGTTTACATGTTGCATCCTAGTGCAGAGGCACATGGCCTAAGACACCGTAAAAGCTTCCTGCATTTATAGCACCGCTTTGACACACGCTGCCTTGGACCTGCGGCCTGCCTCTCTGTGTGACGAGAAACAGAGAGCTTGAGCTCGATGCTAGTCGTCCCATGTGTTTTACCTATTCCCTAACAATCCTTAGTGAATCCCTTCAAACCCTGTTTTCCAAAGGGACCACAAAGCACTCTCCCTTTGCCTTCCTGTGGTCTTTGGGGCTTCCGGGTGCTGTAGAAGATAGATACTTCTGTTGTTCACATTGACACCTTTAGGTGGCTTCCGAAAACGCTGAACGTTTTCAGGTCACTTTTCAAGCCCTCTTCTCCACAAGGACCACAGAGCATTCCCCCTGCGCCTTCGTTCTGTGTTTTGTACTTCCCAGGTGCGGTAGAAGGGAGATACATCTGCTGTTCACATTTACAGCTTCTAGTGGCTTAAGAAAAGAAGGTCTCCATTGCCCTTCTTTTGGCATATAGTTCTCCTCAACTGAACGTGGCTTACAGGTCCCAGAACTGACGGGCAGTCCGTCGCCTACATCTTAGAATCTAGTGCACAGCCTAGTGGCCTATGACACCATAAACGCTTGCTGGAGTTTAAGCACCGGTTTGACATAGGCTGCCTTGGATCTGGGGCCTGCCTCTTTCTGTGACGAGAAATGGATTGTGTTAAGAAGAGAAGATATGGAACAACAGTGTTTCCCTGCCACCATTGAGCTTGCAACGCTGTAAATTCCAGTGAGGAAAACAACGTTTCCCTTCAAGCTCTTTTCCATAGGGGACACAGAGCATTCTCCCTGCACTTTCCCTTTGAGTTTTGTACTTCCCAGGTGCGGAAGAAGGGAGATACATCTGCTGTTCACATTTACACGTTCTAGTGGCTTAAGGAAAGAAGGACTCCATTGCGCTTCTCCTGGCATTTAGTTCTCCTCAACTGAACGTGGCTTACAGGTCCCAGAACTGACGGGCAGTCCTTCGCCTACATCTTAGAATCTAGTGCACAGCCTAGTGGCCTATGACACCATAAACGCTTGCTGGAGTTTAAGCACCGCTTTGACACAGGCTGTCTTTGATCTGGGGCATGCCTATTTCTGTGACGAGAAATGAATTGTGTTAAGAAGAGAAGATATGGAACAACAGTGTTTCCCTGCCACCATTGAGCCTGCAACGCTGTAAATTCCAGTGAGGAAAACAACGTTTCCCTTCAAGTTCTTTTCCATAGGGGACACAGAGCATTCTCCCTGCACTTTCCCTTTGAGTTTTGTACTTCCCAGGTGCGGAAGAAGGGAGATACATCTGCTGTTCACATTTACACGTTCTACTGGCTTAAGGAAAGAAGGACTCCATTGCGCTTCTCCTGGCATATAGTTCTCCTCAACTGAACGTGGATTACAGGTCCCAGAACTGACGGGCAGTCCTTCGCCTACATCTTAGAATCTAGTGCACAGCCTAGTGGCCTATGACACCATAAACGCTTGCTGGAGTTTAAGCACCGCTTTGACACAGGCTGTCTTTGATCTGGGGCCTGCCTATTTCTGTGACGAGAAATGGATTGTGTTAAGAAGAGAAGATATGGAACAACAGTGTTTCCCTGCCACAATTGAGCCTGCAACGCTGTAAATTCCAGTGAGGAAAACAATGTTTCCTTTCAAGCTCTTTTCCATAGGGGACACAGAGCATTCTCCCTGCACTTTCCCTTTGAGTTTTGTACTTCCCAGGTGCGGTAGAAGGGAGATACATATGCTGTTCACATTTACACGTTCTAGTGGCTTAAGGAAAGAAGGACTCCATTGCGCTTCTTCTGGCATATAATTCTCCTCAACTGAACGTGGCTTACAGGTCCCAGAACTGACAGGCAGTCCTTCGCCTACATCTTAGAATCTAGTGCACAGCCTAGTGGCCTATGACACAATAAACGCTTGCTGGAGTTTAGGCACCCCTTTGACACAGGCTGCCTTGCATCTGGGGCCTGCCTATTACTGTGACGAGAAATGCATTGTGTTAAGAAGAGAAGATATGGAACAACAGTGTTTCCCTGCCACAATTGAGCCTGCAACGCTCTAAATCCCAGTGAGGAAAAAAAGTTTCCCTTCAAGCTCTCTTTTCCAAAGGGAACACAGAGCGTTCTCCCTGCACTTTCCTTTTGAGTTTTGTATTTCCCAGATGCGGTAGAAGGGAGATAATATTGCTGTTCACATTTACCCGTTCTAGTGGCTTAAGGAAAGAAGGCCTCCATTGCCCTTCTTTTGGCATATAGTTGTCCTCAACTCAAAGTGGCTTACAGGTCCCAGTAGTGTCAGGCAGTCCGTTGTTTACATGTTGCATCCTAGTGCAGAGGCACATGGCCTAAGACACCGTAAAAGCTTCCTGCATTTATAGCACCGCTTTGACACACGCTGCCTTGGACCTGCGGCCTGCCTCTCTGTGTGACGAGAAACAGAGAGCTTGAGCTCGATGCTAGTCGTCCCATGTGTTTTACCTATTCCCTAACAATCCTTAGTGAATCCCTTCAAACCCTGTTTTCCAAAGGGACCACAAAGCACTCTCCCTTTGCCTTCCTGTGGTCTTTGGGGCTTCCGGGTGCTGTAGAAGGTAGATACTTCTGTTGTTCACATTAACACCTTTAGGTGGCTTCCGAAAACGCTGAACGTTTTCAGGTCACTATTCAAGCCCTCTTCTCCACAAGGGCCACAGAGCATTCACCCTGCGCCTTCGTTCTGGGTTTTGTACTTCCCAGGTGCGGTAGAAGGGAGATACATCTGCTGTTCACTTTTACACTTTCTAGTGGCTTAAGAAAAGAAGGTCTCCATTGCCCTTCTTTTGGCATATAGTTCTCCTCAACTGAACAGGCTTAAAGGGCCCAGAATTGTCGGGCACTCCGTCGCCTACATCTTAGAATCTAGTGCACAGCCTAGTGGCCTATGACATCATAAACGCTTGCTGGAGTTTAAGCACCGCATTTACACAGGCTGCCTTGGACCTGGGGCCTGCCTGTTTCTCTGACGAGAAATGGATTGTGTTAAGAAGAGAAGATATGGAACAACAGTGTTTCCCTGCCACCATTGAGCCTGCGACGCTGTAAATTCCAGTGAGGAAAACAACGTTTCCCTTCAAGCTCTTTTCCATAGGAGACACAGAGCATTCTCCCTGCACTTTCCCTTTGAGTTTTGTACTTCCCAGGTGCGGAAGATGGGAGGTACATCTGCTGTTCACATTTACACGTTCTACTGGCTTAAGGAAAGAAGGACTCCATTGCGCTACTTCTGGCATATAATTCTCCTCAACTATACGTGGCTTACAGGGCCCAGAACTGACGGGCAGTCCTTCGCCTACATCTTTGAATCTAGTGCACAGCCTAGTGGCCTATGACACCATAAACGCTTGCTGGAGTTTAAGCACCACTTTGACACAGGCTATCTTGGATCTGGGGCCTGCGTATTTCTGTGACGAGAAATGGATTGTGTTAAGAAGAGAAGATATGGAACAACAGTGTTTCCCTGCCACCATTGAGCCTGCAACGCTGTAAATTCCAGTGAGGAAAACAACATTTCCCTTCA